>NC_136483.1:7112193-7289693 GCF_053919585.1 Euprymna scolopes | reverse complement strand
TAAAGTTACTTTCATAAAATTAGAATCTCTACAAAAAAAAGTGCTGCCTCGCCATAGTTCCATTTCTTGTAATAATATATCTCAAGCAGTTCTCAGTATTTGTCTACAAATATAAATATTTTCTTTCATTTACTGTCTGAATATTTATTTTAATTATTCTATTGAAAGGTATTGTTTTCTCGTGTGGCGATGTTTTCAACTACCGTGGAATTTTCCCGGGTTTCTCATACGCAGACAGACAGACACACAGACACACAGACAGACAGATAGACAGACACGTTCACTTTTATAGATATATAGATAGATAGATACATATATATAATAATATGTACAGAAGTTCAGAAAAACATTGGTACCGTCGATTTCAAGCCCAACATAAAGGGGACCAGTTAATGGTAAGACGTAAATGATGTTAGGCTCTCGTCAGCCATGTTGTTTCTCTCTCTCCCTCTCTCTCTCTCTCGCTCTCTCTCTCTCTCTCTCTCTCTCTCTCTCTCTCTATATATATATATATATATATATATATATATATATATATATATATGTAGATATGCGTGTGTGTGTCCATGGGTGTTGAAAAATACCGAGTAAAGTTATATGAGAAATTTAGTACATTGTCAAGTCGATAAAAATTAAAGAAAAGGGGAATAGGGAAGAAACTTATTTAGGCTATAGTATTTAGGCTATATATATATATAGATATATTTATATTTTAATGCATATAGAAACTGAGACATATACATGCAAGTATTATTTCTTTCTAAACGGTTCACTTCTAAAAAATAATCGATCTGAGATCCAAACCAAAACCTAAATATAGTAAACCAAATACGATAATCATAAGATCAGCTTGACACGATCTTTACAAAGTGTTTTCAAACCTATTTATTCTTAATATAAGGAAGCTATCATGATTCACTGCAGCGCATGCGTATTCCTGAAAGAGTTGATAAACAGCTAAAAATCCGATGACTCCAAAGTACCAATTTTTCAAGTCCACTCCCATTAGCATCCCTTTTTATCTGGATAAAACCCGACTAAAATATTTCGCATATGTCTGATTACGTACCTGCTTACCCTATATACAAAATTTTACATCTACAGATCAAAAATTCGTCGAGTTTATAGGTTGAGAAATGTCCTCACGCGCACTTTAATTTTTATAGATATACTAGACAATGCCTTTCTTGCTATTAAACGTAACGTTAAATTTCTTTGAAAAAAAATGAAGTAAAAAAAAAATAAAGAAGAAACTGAAACATGTGCATGCGGATATTATGTTTTATTCTAAACAGCCTACATTTTAGAAGTAAAAAAATACTCGAGAATAAATAAACACCAAAACATGAAGACCATGAGTCAATAACGATAACCATTAGGCCAGCTTGTTACGATGTTTCAAGAGGTATTACTTACATAATTATTCTAAACATAATGAATCTCTCATGTGAACCGTTCATGTATGCGCATTTGTGAAAGATCTAGCAAAAAGATCCAATTACGACAACTCCCCACGTATCTATTTTAAAATTGTGACTTATTTGCACCCCTTTTTGCTGGGGGAACCTGATTAAAAGGTTTTCTGCATGTCTGAATATCCTATATACCAAATTTCAAGTCTGTAAATAAAAATGCCGTGTAGTATATAGGTTGAGAATTGTCCTTACACACCCATTTTCACTTGTGTATATGTGTATATATATATATATATATATATATATATATATATATATATATATATATATATATATATATATATATAACTACTTCATTTACTCACATAAGATTAATATACGAAAGTTTAGATTTATGTGTAAACTTTAAATATTTATTTCCAAAGTTCTCAATACGTAGGTAGAGCTAGTTAGTAATTTATAAAATATATATGGCGATTAAGCTACACTGAATATTCCGCGTTTCATCCACTCTAGGATTGGCAGGCTTATGCGCGAATTCTGTGGTTGTTTCTCGTTTTAATATGACTCTCTTCTGTTAAGGATTTTAGTTAGCCAATCAGTTTTCTAGTATCCACCGCGCCCCTTCCTATCAGCCAATGGGCATGCATTTTATCGAACAAAGGATCTGTTTTAGAACAAGGTTAGTGCTTTAAGGCAGACGTTTGCCTCCTTTATATATATATATATATATATATATATATATATATATAAATATACATATGTGTACATACATGCATGCAAACATATATACATATATATATACATATATGTATATCTATACATATATATAATAATATGTACAGAAGTTCAGAAAAACATTGGTACCGTCGATTTCAAGCCCAACATAAAGGGGACCAGTTAATGGTAAGACGTAAATTATGTTAGGCTCTCGTCAGCCATGTTGTTTCTCTCTCTCCCTCTCTCTCTCTTTCTCTCTCTCTCTCTCTCTCTCTCTCTATATATATATATATATATATATATATATATATATATATATATAGAGAGAGAGAGAGAGAGAGAGAGATATGCGTGTGTGTGTCCATGGGTGTTGAAAAATACCGAGTAAAGTTATATGAGAAATTTAGTAAATTGTCAAGTCGATAAAAATTAAAGAAAAGGGGAATAGGGAAGTAACTTATTTAGGCTATAGTATTTCGAAGCCATGTGCTTCTCATCATAATAAGAAAAAAACTCCGCTTTATACAAAAGTGAAGAGACTAAGAGAACACTGACTGAAAAAACAAAATAACATATAAATAAGAAATGAAAAATATGAAAAGATGAAATGAAAAATAGAAAAAAAGCGTAAAAAACTAGGAGAATGTGATACAAAAGAATCGGAAACAAAAAATTAGGAACTAAAAATACATATACAACACATACAAACTAAACAAAATATAAACGAGTAACACATATGAAAATAAAAACATAAGCAATGGAAATTAAATTAATAAATGAAAGATGGAAAAAGGAAAAGTGAATAAAGTAATTTAAAAATTCTTATTCGGATTCAACATATTTATTCTAACATGTTCGGGTTTTTTTAATCTAATTATTTTTCATCTTTTCTTTATTATTTTTTTCTTTTATTTATATATTTGTTATTTAATTTTAGATGTTAGTAAATGCGGTTTTGTCACCTCTTTTGATGAGAAGATTTTTGACTTCGAAATGCCATGGTCTAAATAGGTTTCGTTCCTAATATCTTTTTACTAAAATCTTTATTCGCCGTGTTAATATACTACATTTCTCTTTCAACTTCACCTCTTATTTTTTATTTTTTTTTATTCTATAATTTGCTCCTCTTAACTGAGTAAAGCTTTATCTATCCTTATACATTTTTCTTTTTATTGAATACTTATTTTTGGAGTTACATTAAACACTCTATACACACACATATGTATGTATATATATATATATATATATATATATATATATATATATATATATATATATATGCGCGCACACACATACACAAGCACAAACACACACACACATATATATATATATATATATATATATATATACATATATATATATAATGTTCATCTTAAGGAAAACTTGCACAAAACTTACTTAAAATATGCATTTGATCGTTTGTTTGAAATGAACGAAAATGACACGGGAAATATAGAATTGCCTTCAGACGAAAGCAGCCCGCAAAAACATAATTTAAATCTAACGATGAACGAAGGAGAAAATAAAAAAAAACTTTGCGATTATATTGAAAAAAAAACGCGCTCTCACAAAATGCCATTAAAAAAAACGAGAACAAGAATGGCAATTGAACCTCCCGAATTTCGTGTTTTGTTTTCGATGAAACAAAAAATGTTTCGGCGCCATTTTTATTCGTCTAATTCGTCTCTTTACTACGAGGCATTTTGTAACAAACCGCGCTCTTTTAAATGTCTATCGCCATTAGTCACAACACGAACTAATTTCGTTTTTTTATGCTTTCAAAACTAAGAAAAATACTTTTTTGTGTGTTGTACAAAAGTGTATTCATTAGTAGATTATTAATAATAATAATAATAATAATAATAATAATCATAATAATAATAATCATAATCATAATAATAATAATAACAAAACAATAATAATATGTTAACACTAAAATAATATTTTACTAATCATAGCAACAACGACAATAATAATATGAATGAAAATAATAAAATTAATCATAATAATATTAACAATAATAATAATACAATAATAATACAATTAATGTTATCATATATAATAAAAATAATACTATTAATTGTAATCATAATAGTATTGATAATTATAACAATTTTATAAATATATGTTAATAATAATAATAATATTAGTCCTATAACATTAAGGACAAGAACAATATTCATAATAATAAATATACATTTATATTTATAATTATAATAATAAAATAATATTAATCGTTGTAATAATAACAATAATATTTACATTATTAATAAGAAGTTAACAATTTTAATAATAAAAATATAGATTGACAATTTCAATAGCATCAATAATAATAATATAATAATAATAATAATAATAATAATAATAATAATAATAATAATAATAATAATAATAATTAATATAATATAATTAATTCAGTACAATGGTCTATCATCAGCAAAAAAAGTTCAGCAAAAAGAGAAAGGAAACAAAAATTTAAATCCGTACAAAACAGAAAAGATTTATCAAGAAAGTAAGAAAAGAAAGAACAAAAAATAAAGAAAGAAGGACAGAAAGAGGAAAGAAAAAACAAAAAGGAAAGAAAGAAGAAGAAAAAAGAAAGACACAAAGAAAAGGCAAAAAAAGGAGAGTGAAAAAATCATTTCGCTGTATTTTTTCTTTCAAACTATTTTTGTTTGCTATATATCTAGAAATTGTGTTTAACAACAAAAAAAAACAACGATTGATTGATAATGAATTTTATAAAAGAAACAAACTGAATGAAACTTGGATAAATATTTAATAAACAGGCTGTGTTAAAGTGCCGCAGTAGTTGATAATAATAACGTTGAAAATATAGGAATTGTTGGAGATATAATCGAGTTTATTAGGAAAGTTTCTGCAGTTAGAAAACCAACCTCTCTTCAGAACAGAAACTATAAGGGACAGCCTACATCGCGGAATCCTCCAAGGAGATTTCTTTTCAACAGTCTTATCGTGACAGTACTAAAGTCATTGATGAATATACTAAGAGAGACAAAGATGGTACTCTAACTAGTGAAGAATGAACGATATAAAATACGTTGACAAAGCAGATAATGAAAATTGACTCTTTGGTTTAAATTGTACAACCGTTGAGTCAAGAGATAAATATCGAGTTCAACATGTCTAAATGTGAAGAGAGGCAGCCATAAAATGCATCATTTTACCAAATGATGAAAGATTAGATCCTAATAAATTAATGGTGTTTGAACTTTAAACAATGCTTTATGATATAATGAAAGAGAAAACTAAAGAAGTGCGTATAGAGAGAATCTTTAAATTCTGACCGAATGATAGGAATCTACAGCAATCAATTCATGAGGCATTGCAGTAATTCGGTGCAGTGCATGTTTTGTAGGATTGGCACAAGAGAAAATGAAACACCTGGATAGAGGCACGTAAGCATTATTAGTCAAGTATGGAACAGTTCACCTACATTCTAATGTGCTTAGACTGCGTATCACTAGGAAAAAAGGGGGATGAGGGCTTCAGAGAACACCACACGTTCTCAAAGAGCAAGCTTTGATAATGGCCTGTGTGAATACTCCTAGCGAGTAAATAATAATAATAATAATAATAATAATAATAATAATAATAATAATAATAATAATAATAATAAGGAAACCTTAACAGGGAATCTGACTCATTAATAACAGTCGCACAAGATAACTATAACTGTAGCCTGCTTACAACCTATTTTTAAAATCTAAACGGCATTACTGATAGAACAAGGTCATCACCAGCTTAATAATCATAGCAAAACAACGCAAAAAACAAAAGCAAAGCAAAAAGTGTGGTGCTGTCAAATCAGCTGAAGGTGAACGCCATTAAAAATCGGACATTTCGAGAGATTTTTCCATCCTGAAACATCACAGTTAACTGAATTGCGACTCTAGTTATAGGTGTAGTAGCGCCATCTTGTTACCATTAATACTCTGGCATGTTTGCTGACTGAGGTTGAACAAAAGTCGCTAGTGTATCTTTATATCTCTCAGCAGTTACAGTATTTTCATTCGTATCTTCAAGGAAGAAAGGCCCAATTACCCTTTCTTAGGTAACTTCAGGCCATACTGTGATTGAACTCTAATTAACTTGGTGTTGATTGTCGGTGCTTCAGAATCTACTTTTAACATACTCATTCGAATAGAAATCAGCCTCATATCCCATGATCAGCTTGTGTATAAACGCCTTGTCATGTCTTGCAGTTTCTTGAAACCTGACATCATAACTTAGTCGTTTCCGAAAGCTTGGGTGTTGTAAAAGTTGCACCAATTGAACCTTATAAAATACATGTGCAATTCCGTTTGTGTAGTCCGTGAGATTGCTACTTCTTGGGAACGCCTTCGAGTGAATGGAGTTGGGTTGTCTCCAATGCTACGCCTCACATCTTCAGTATTTTCAGGTGTACGTTATGAACTATCACATCTACGTCTAGATCTATCATGTACAGAGCCCTGCTCTTGAAAAGGCGTCAGTAAGTTCATTATTGCAGGCTTAATAGAAAGATGTTGAACATTGAAATGGCGCATATAATATCTTTGCGTTGCAACAAGTGACCGTCCATTTTTAAAGCAAAATTATCTTCACTCGTTGTTCTGTTGTAAACTTATCCATACCAAAATTTGCAAGAATTCTATTTTATAATTTTGAAAAATGAAATATATAAATAGAAAAGGTTATTTTATTTTTTTTATTTTTTTTTTTACAAAGGCATCGCCACATTATCAAGGCCCAGAGGCCACTCAAGGATAAGGGTTAAAGAGTGTACAGTAGAAATTGGTTAATATAGTAATCATCAGTAATGAAAATTTGGTAAATTTGATAACTTATATGGAACGTTATATTTTAAACAACTAAAGTGACTTTATATATTAACTGAGACATGTGCATGCGTTTATTATGTTTTTTCTAAACCGTTCACTTCTTGCGAGTAAAATAAGAAAAAATACTATAACTTAAAGACAGTGAGCCAAGTATCATAGCCATTAGACCAGCGTAACGCGAGTGTTAGAATTTCAAACTTCTTTTTCTTATCGTAAGTAATCTGTAATGTGAACTATTCAACGACTCGCACGCACCAATTTTGCAACTACTATTATCCGGATAAAAACAGATTAAAAAGTTTAACATGTGCATACTAAATTTCAAGTCTGTAGATCTAAAATGAGTTGAGTATATAGCTTGAGACGTGTTCTCACGCACACATATTCTCACTTTTATAGATATATAGATATATATCAAGCCGTCCGGTGAGTTCCTGACGTAAAATACGCTTAAATATGATGGTTTGATCTAGGGAGCTTTTGTCTTTATCTTTCTAGAGTAAATAATCGATTCATTATTTAATTGTATCTAATATAGTAGTGAATTCGATGATAAAAATAAGACTTGAGTGCTAGTAACGATGATCGAAACCAACACGGGTAGCTGTCCATCTCTATCGATTACGCGCTGAGCTAAGTGCTTTCGAATATAGCTACTGTAAAACGAACCATTTTGAAAGGCATAAAAGTGCATGCATAGGAAAGAAATCTTTAAACAGAACATCGATATTAATTTACAAAAAATCAAAGCCTTAAGGAGAAGTGGTTTCCAACACCCTGGAAAACCTCACCAGTATTCCCTGTATTTAAGAATTCAGGTGAAAAGTCATCTCCCTCTCAGTACAGACCAATTAGTCTCCTGTGTGTCATGAGTAAGTTGTTGGAATCCATATTAAATAAAGAAGTAGTCAACCATCTCAACAGAAATAACCTTCTTAGTGACATGCAATATGGTGTCCGCTCTGCAAGATCTACAGCAGGTGTGCTAACGGTTATATCACATAGGATTAGTGAATCTTTTGATAAAGATTTCCTTTCCAGGACAATTGCTCTTGACATATCAAAGGCCTTCGATAAGGTATGGCAAAGGGCATATTTCACAAGATTTCCACCTACGGTATTATTGGAACTGTTTTCTCAATTATTAAATCATTTCTCTCTGATAGGTTCATATGAGTAGTGGTTGATGGGCAGAAATCAGAGGCCCACAGTATTAATGCTGGAATCCCCCAGGGGTCTATCCTGGGCCCAACTCTCTTCCTGATCTACATCAATAATCTCCCTAAACACATACTTAGTTCATTCGTTGACATCTATGCTGATGACACGACCATCTATGGCAACGCATCAAAGGCCGTAAATGACAAAGTTCTCTCTAATTCTCTCTCCTCTGATCTTGAGCGCGTGGTACAATGGTGGAGGGGGTGGCTGGCCACTTTTAATGCATCTAAAACCAAGCTTCTATCTTTACATCATCAACACTCTGATCCCCATCTGGCATCAATTGAAATGGATGGCTCTCGTCTTGGGGATGCTCCATGTTTTGACAAGCTTCTGTGGTTGACCTTTACTCCTGATCTGAAATGGAAAACGTACATCAAATCTGTTGCCAGGGACGCTGGGAAAATTCTACCGCTCCAGAAGATATCTAACTACTGATGCAATTCTCTATCTTTATAAAAACCAAGTACGTCCAAGGGTGGAGTACTGCTGCTACATCTGGGCAGGAGCTGCTAAAAATAGCTTATCCTGCCTTGACATAGTACAAAATAGACTTTGTGGTTTAGTGGGGGATGCCCTTTTCTCTTCCCTGCAAACTCTCTCCCACAGAAGAGACGTTGCGAGCCTGTCTTTGTTTTATCGTTATTTCCATGGCAGGTGCTCGTCTGAGCTCCAATCCCTCTTCCCCCCACGCCAATCTTTCACGAGAAACACCCGTAAGGCTGAAACTACTGTCAATAATTTCCCCCACTCTTTATCTATGTCTAAATCCAAACGTAGATTCCATGAGGAAAGCTTCTTTCTTAGAACTGCACGCCAGTGGAACTCTCTGCCGCTTACCTGTTTCCCACCTGAGTCTTCAAGTCCAACATAAACAAACTCCAGACTCCGCCCGCTTTAGTAAGACACTCTATCAAAACCCCCAATACTAATGATTACTACAATACTATCTCATTGATTACTGTACGCGCAATAACCCTTATTCCTGAGTGGCCTTCGGGCCTTGATAAGTGGTGACCCCCATGTAAAAAGAAAGCATCACAAATTCTAACAAGTGTTTCGATTGAAAGAAAAAAAGAACAGGAACATTTTCCCTGTTTTCATTTTCAAAGCAATAATGCACCCGACTACAATATTGAACCTCACGTATTTTTGCATACTTTTTATCTATAACACTTTTATCTATAATACTTTTTATCTATAACAATTAAACAATGTATCTGTCTCTCCTCTCTCTCTCTCTTTCTCTCTTCATCTCTCCCTCTCTCTCTCTCTCTCTCTCTCTCTCTCTCTCTCTATATATATATATATATATATATATATATATACAATATTTATTATTACACTATATATACATATTTCAAGGTCGTACCATTGGTTTCGATACACCGAAAACAGTAATAATATACTGTGGAAAATCGGTATAATCTCTTCGGCGACAAAGAAAAATCTGAAACTAATGCAAAATGAACGAACATAGAAGAAACGCTAGACGAGCGTTTAAGACTCAGAATTTCATATTTAAAAAAATATCGTTTTAAAACTGACGTTAATAGATTATTATAGAAGAAAGAAAGGAAGAATGTGTGTGTGTGTGTGTGTGTGTGTGTGTGTGTGTGTGCGTGCGTGCGTGCGTGCATAGCGGGGAAGGGGGTGCGATGGAAAACTCTCTAAAAAATATAAAGGTCCTGTTAAAGCCATATTAATAAATAAAAGTAGGACAATTAACGGTAATAAATAATGAGAAAGGCATGAATATATTAATATGATTTATAAAAATTTTAAAATTATTTAAATTAATTAAATTAATTAAATTAAATAAAATAAGGATAAAGATAAATAAGGTAAATTTAATAAATAAATAAAAAATAAGAACTTTAAAAGAATTTTAAATTTTTTTTAAAAATATTAATATTTTAATTATGAGAGAATAATAGTGAATGGAGAAATTTAAGATAATTAAAATAATTAAAGGAAATTAATAAATATTAAAAGACTATACAACTATCAGATGCGAAGGTTGTGGGGGGGGAAGGGGAATAGTTTCTCTATAAAGGTTATCCTTATTATGGGGGGGGTTATATGGTAAAGTTAAAGATATTAGGTGGTGAGAAAGGTTGAGATATGAGTAGCACTACTGAAAAATTTAGGATCCTTCAGGCTATCAATAACCCATCCATAGCCTGTATGAATATTAAAAACGAAATCTTCAGACAATGTCCCCACAAAAGAAAATTCCTCCTCGCCAAATGGCCTAACAACAGCATAACTTAACCGATTCACACTCCATTTACACAAAGACTCCTAATTCACACATAGACACCTAAATACCACATTCACCTCTCACTCTAAACCTCAAACCATCTCTCTTCTAATCATACCTCAACATTCCTCGCCACCTTACCTCCTTACTATCACACACCCTATTTACACAAAGACACCCTATTCACGTATAGACACCTTAATTCCACATTCACCTCTCATTCTAATCTCCAAACCAACTCTCTCCTACTCATATCTCAACCTTTCTCACCACCTAATATCTTTAACTTTACCATATAACCCCCCCAATAATAAGGATAACCTTTATAGAGAAACTATTCCCCTTCCCCCCCCCACAACCATCGCATCTGATAGTTGTATAGTCTTTTAATATTTATTAATTTCCTTTAATTATTTTAATTATCTTAAATTTCTCCATTCACTATTATTCTCTCATAATTAAAATATTAATATTTTTAAAAAAAATTTAAAATTCTTTTAAAGTTCTTATTTTTTATTTATTTATTAAATTTACCTTATTTATCTTTATCCTTATTTTATTTAATTTAATTAATTTAATTAATTTAAATAATTTTAAAATTTTTATAAATCATATTAATATATTCATGCCTTTCTCATTATTTATTACCGTTAATTGTCCTACTTTTATTTATTAATATGGCTTTAACAGGACCTTTATATTTTTTAGAGAGTTTTCCATCGCACCCCCTTCCCCGCTATGCACGCACGCACGCACGCACACACACACACACACACACACACACACATTCTTCCTTTCTTTCTTCTATAATAATCTATTAACGTCAGTTTTAAAACGATATTTTTTTAAATATGAAATTCTGAGTCTTAAACGCTCGTCTAGCGTTTCTTCTATGTTCGTTCATTTTGCATTAGTTTCAGATTTTTCTTTGTCGCCGAAGAGATTATACCGATTTTCCACAGTATATTATTACTGTTTTCGGTGTATCGAAACCAATGGTACGACCTTGAAATATGAATATATAGTGTCATAATAAATATTGTATCTTCAGCTCTCACATCTACGATCGAGCACTTTACTGGATTTTTTTCATCACCCCTGGACACGCTATATATATATATATATATATATATATATATATATATATATATATATATATATATATATATATATATATATATATATAAATATATTTAGCAAGGATACCTTTCGCAAAATTGAATATGATGAGCGTTAATAAGGGTGAAACTCTAGTTTGGGACTTAGGGTGTGTTTATTTGTATTGCTCATGTGAGTTGCGACGTTGTTTGACTGTAAAAAAATATGTATAATATATTTATTATCATTAATCGTATTTTGTCTCTCGCTCTTAGTGTTGCTGATGTTATACTAATATGCCGATCATAATAAATGAATAAAATCTATTAACATTTCTTCTCAGTTTTTCAACATTTTTTGCAAGATTTTGACGGTTCCCAACAAGATAGGCTTTTGAAGTAGTCCATCATTGCGATAAATCAATTTTCTTGTCAAATTCTTTAGTTAAACTCCGCAGATCTCCTTTCACAATAGGTCCAACTTCTACCTTCTTCAACTTCCAACATCTTTTTATTTCCCTTTTAAAGTCTTAGTTATTTTCGAGCTTCTCATTTTCTTTTTCCTGCACATCAGCTGGCACTGCTGTATCAATGATTATTGCCTTTCATTCAATCTATACCTAAGAACAAACCCTAGTCTTCTTTTGTATTCTTTTTCTATTATTTTCCTTCGTTTTTTATGTTATCCAATTCCTAAGTAGCTGTATCGTTTTTCTCATACCTCATTTCTCATTTCCCCAGTCCAAAGTTTTAATTTTTACTTTCTAAACTTTTCCCCCTTTTCAATTTGTTCAGGCAAAATGCCATACCTATGTCATGTTTGAACATTTGAACGGTTCTAACAAGCATATTTAGCTGGTATCTGTTCTTTGCATACAATTTTAAGCAATCCATAAATAGTAAATTGTTTACCCGGTACTTCTTCTTTCGAAATCATAATACGCATTTACCTTTACATATGAATGACAAGGGTACCGTACTCAAAACAAACAATAATGGTCATCAGCTGTCTCCTTGAAGAATTTCTCTCTTATGAACTTCCCCAAGATTTTCTTCATTTGATGTTAATGACAATGTCCATTGTTTCAGGCTTATTTCTAAGAAAGCTGTCCTATTTGCCGCTATTTCAAAGACGTCCACACATTCCTTAGTCCAAGTCATATTTGCAATAATCAATCCATGCCGTGCATAGACTTGTGGATGTTCTCTTACAATACCACACATTGTGCTATCAATAAGTAACTGATGCTTTGTCCCTCCATTATCTAGTCGACATCTTTTGTTCCTCCGATAAGACCTGTTGCTGTTCCAGAGATTTGTAAATTTCATCTGTCAAAATACCTGTCAGCCGTTTCCGCATGAGTGGAAGTAAGGTAGTGGGCCGATTGTAATCAACCGCATTTGAAATCCCATTCTGGTGAAGCACTATTTTTCCATGAGTTCTCTATTCAGAATATATTATTATTGGCTTACATGGAGCTTTCACACAGGTTACCATAGATCTGATTGAAACCCTCTGGTGTTCCCTGGAAGCTGAGTAAGCACAAGTCTTCCCAGACGTCCAGCACTCTCCACCTCCTTCGATAGCACTTGCAAATAAGTTTTCGTTATCGCAACAGCCTCTCACTATTGATTTCTCGCTGGCAGCGGCCATTGGTCTGTACTAGAATTTGAGTGGCAAGATTCCGGTTCTCTTCGTGTTTTTCCAGTGAAGATTTGGTCAGCGCGCTCTCGTTGGTCTTTCAATTCCCCATGACCCTTCTCGGCTATTGGGCTTCACACTTTTTATGGCGGGGGACGGTGATAGGACAATGGGAGGAGAAGCGTGATGGGAATGTAGAACTTGTTGATATGCAGCTTCATGGTTCTTCATTCCCCGTAAAGCCTCTTCATGTCTTGCCCCTGCAGCACGTTGTCTGGTTCACGCATGTGTTTTATGTGTATTATTCTTCGAATTCAATGGTTTTCCTTAATATTTCAGCCGTTTTCCTTATCGTTAGTCGTTGCATCTTTGCAGCAATTCCTCTCTTCCTACCTCCCGCATCCTTTTTTCAAAGTTTTTCGGAATTGTTCTTAGTGCTCCTACTATTACAGGTATTATATTGATGTTATTCATCACCCAAATCCCTTTTAATTCTTTTGCTAGCTCTGTGTATATGCCCCGTTTCTCATTTTCTTTCATACTCACTTAGTGGTCAGCTGGGACAGAAAAATTTACCATTTGACAGGACTTTTATTTCTTGTTAATTATTACGACATCTGGTCTTTTTGCTTGGATGGGGGTATCCGTCTGTATGCCCATGGCCCATAGGACTTTTTGGTTCTGGTTTTCGAGTGCTGTTGTGGACTTATGCTTGTACCATTTGTCTGCACGTTCAAAGTGCAGCTGTTTGGATAGCTCCCAGTGTTCTCCCTACTTGGCCGTGTCTGTTTTTGCATTCCTTTTGAGCCAGTTTGCTGAATTCACTTACTATATGGTTTATAGTTTCGTATCTTTGTCCACTGAGGCTTCATTTGCTGTTTTCTTTGTGTTTTATTGATCTTTGTTTTGATATGGTTGGTTCTTATCGAATTATCTTGTGCTGCAGCTATTAGAGATTCCGTTTCTCGGTTTATATGTCCTTTTCGCATCCATGTCCAGGTGTTTTCGTTATTCTAATCTTTTGTTATTCTTATGAATCTTCCGTGGAGGTGTTTCTCTTCACATTTTCTTCATTTGTCATTTGTCTCTCTGTTTTTTTTTGCTTTGTTTTTTTTGTAATTCAGTGTTTCTCGCTGCGATATTCTTATAGTATTTTGCATGATGTATTTTCTAGTTCTTATTTTTGTCATTCACACACTCTTCTATGCAGACCAGTCCACTGCTGCCGTCTTTCTTTTACATAGAGGTTTCCAATATCATATTTTTGGTGTAGTGCATTGTGCATGGCCATAAATTTCTTGGTCTTCTGATCGAGCTGTCTCAGTTCTTCTTTTGTCCATCCTATGAACGATCCAGAGTATCATACTACTGATACTATTATTATTATTATTATTATTATTATTATTATTATTATTATTATTATTATTATTATTATTCACTACGAACTTTCACACAAGCCATTATCTAAGAATTCTCTTATAAAACAGCATGTGGTGTTCCCTAGCGTCTGAATGACAAAACATCTTCCCAGATTTCCAATACTCTTCACTTCTGTCGACAGCCATTGAAAATTAATTTTACGTTATCTCAGTAGTGATTTCTGATTGGTAGCTACAATTGGTCTTCACTGAAATATCAGTGGCAATAAACCTCCCCAAGGTCCTAACCCTTTTGGTACACATCCGCTTCGAGCCTCTTTTTTATTTGGTGCAGTTTATTATGACCATAATAAATAAATAAAGTCGAGGCGGATTGAGTGAGCAGGAAGTTAGCTTACAATTATGAAATTATACAGGTTCAGTTATCGTATGTAACGCAACAACGCGCAAGAAAATAGCGCAATTGCCCTCGGCACTGAAGGCAATGGTATATAAGGACCGGCATCAGATATAACTCAAGAAGCAATTCCTCCGGAGAATTGTGATCACAGACGAAATAGGAAGTAATATATATATATATATATATATATATATATATATATATATATATATATATATATATATATATCAATTTCTATTCTAGATTTAAAGAAAAAATGTTGAGTTTAAAATTTGGCAAAATTCACAACTAATAATTAAAATTAATAATAAAAATAGTTTAAATACTTTTGAAATTTTGCTCCTATTTCGATGAATACATTCTAAACCACATGCAAATAAAAATAATTATTCACATCTAAAGCACAATATCTTCGTTTTTCTTTTCGTGAAAATAATTTTGCAATATCATCTGAAATATTTTATTTGCCGTACGAATATGTACGTGTTTATCTTTATATTATAGATATATGTATATACACATCTTATAAGAGAGATTGCTTCACAAAGCAATGATTTAAAAACTATCTTCTAGAACGTCTCTTAATAGACTTTTGTATTTAGCTATTTTTTATGTCATCGCCCAATGCTGACCTCCTAGGTTGACCAAGAAATATAAACACATTCTTTACTTAAAAAATATAAATTTGCAAAAATACTGTCAGTAATCATTTAACACATTTTTTGTATGGAACTCGCTGTATTCCATGAATATATACGCGAGATTTTATAGAACTTAAATTGACTATTAACAACTTTCATACATTTTTCTTTTACATTATTACATGAGATTAAACATGCCATTTTCTATAAATAAGAAAAGTGGACCGTATACCCGCAAGAATGAACATTTTTTTTTACATTGTAGAAAGTGCATTGGTCTGGAGAAATGTCACTTAAATAAACTTCACTAAAATATTTCACACAAATAAAGAGATATGCATAAAAAATAATATGTTTGTTGCTTTCTCCCATTCTTTTTTTCTCGAGTTCATACTCTCTTTCTACGCGATTTTCACCAGCTATTCTCGCACAATTTAATATTGCATTTATTAGTTTTTAGACTTTTGTTTAACAGCATATTGAACTCATAAAAACAACATCAATATAGTCTAAATCCGTCACCCTCATAGCGATTATAAGAAATATGAAAGTAGTTCAATCAGAGAATAATAATAGGTGGTAAGATCTATACAAATAACAAATTACGATTAAAAATAACACTTTTTTCAACATTCTTTTTTCGATAGAATAAGATACGTTTTAGTATGTATTTTCTGCTATCAAATTTTATACTTAACTTTCTTACGAAATGCAACGTTACCGAACTATCTTCCGTTCTTGCTTATATATATATATATATATATATATATGATGATTGCAACGTCTTGTCAGACGAGTGCCACTCCCTCAGATATTTAAAAAAGCCCAAATGCCTGAGGAAGTATCTATAAAAATATGATGTTACAGAGTCTTAGCTTTGTACGCCAGCTAAGTCTCTCTCTCGGTTCAAAATGTTGAGATCTAGCAACAAGCAAGAGCAAGATAGCCAGCAACAAATTAAACTGAAGACCAGCTTAATGCGGGTAATGGTCTTCCGCTTTATGATTTTTTAAATCAGAGATTTGCTTCTCCTAGAAAGGTTGCCTTCATCACGGCTTACGGGAGCCCTCTCCACCCCTATACACACACACACAAATATACACGGTGCTAGTTGGCCGTTGACCAAGAAAAAGAGTTCATTCGCCCTTTGAAAGGTCTTGTTTTTAATCCTTCAGGGAGGCTAGCCGCCCTCCTCACCAAACAAGTCTGGTGGGGGAACCACTTTAGTCGCCGGTGACCCGACCATGGGGCAGGTAGTACTGGGTTACATGGTATCAGTAGCACATGACATGACATGACATACATATATATACATATATATATATATATATATATATATATATATATACATATAAGTTCAATAAATTCAACGAGAAGATATCTTAAGGAAAAGAAAATTATTACTTTTAGTTGTGCTAATATATTATTCAATCTCAGAGAATTGGGTGCGATATATTATATATATATATATATATATATATATATATATATATATATATATATATATATATATTTCTTAACTACTATAGAGAAAAGTTGGTAGAGACATTATACGTCAATTTTTTCTACTTTAACCCGAATTTTGACCCCTTAAGACTTACTGTTTTAGCCCAAATTAAATTAAAATATTTGATCCATGTTTCAGTACGTACATCTCACATTTCAAGTGTTTAGACCAAAATTGGCGGAGGAGTTTGGTAGAGTCTGCAAGAGTCAACTATGTAAACTTTGACCACTTGCCAGCCAAATCTTCGCCCTAAAAATGATTAAAAAGCTTGCTACAGGTCTGAATACCCTTTATGTGAAATATCAAATGTTCAGGCTCAAAATTGGTTTAATAATTTGCTAGAGACAGCAAAGGTAAAATCTTTTTAACGTAGACCCTTTCGAAAGACACATTTTCATCAAAAAACGATTAAAACGCTTGTGCTATGTGCGAATATACTTTATGTAAAATTTCAAATGTGTAGACCAACAATTGGCTGAGTAATTTGGTAGAGACCGCAGAGGTCAATTTCTTTAACTTTGACCCCAATTTTGACCCCCTTACCATTCATTGTTTTAGGTTAAAATCAAATTATAAAGTTAAATTCATGTCCAAGTAACCTATATCCAAAATTTCAAAATTGTCGGAGGAGTTTGGTAGAGTTCTCAAAGGTCAAATCGTTGAACTTAACAACCAAATTACCTTAACAGCCAAATTGCTGACCGAAAATCGATGAAAAAGATTTTTCCAAATCTCAATACCTCTTATGTCAAATCTCAAGTCTGTAGACCGAAAATTGACAGAGTTATTTAGTAGGGAAATGTACACAGACAGACATATAGACACACACACAAACATGTTTACTTTTATAGATATATAGATTTACATAGTCAAACAACGTCGTAGCTACTTAAGCCATGACAGATAGAAAGAACAGAAGTCCAAAACCTCGAGTTTCGCCTTCATTTGTGCTTCTCAATTTAACACATTCTAACTTGAGATTTGAAACCTAAGCTCTTGCACGAAAAATAAGTACTCTTTGACTTATGCAACCGCGCCACGTACAAGTAAGTTTATTAACTTATACAGATCAAACAAACCGCGGTGTAATCTTACTATGGAATGAATCTACTTCGTCTCGAACCAAGTATTTTGACGCAGGTTGGTCGATCTGTGTTAGTTAATAAAAATTATTTTGTGCGGCGCGGTTGCTCAAATATGAGAGTACTCGCATCGCATGCAAAAGAATTGAGTTTCGAATACCGAGTTTAGATGTTTTCAACTGATGAGCCCAAGTGAGAGCGAATATCGTGTCTTATAATTCCGCTAGCTGTTATGCATTATGATGGCTGTGACGTTATTTTACTGTGAAAATGATTATATCATCTATTACATTCTGAATATTATATTATATATATATATATATATATATATACGTGTGTGTGTGTGTGTGTGTGTGTGTGTGTGTGTGGCGGCATAACATTCGGTACTTATATATTCTTTAGCGCTCCCCTTCGACCCAAGACTGTATCCTAATAATCACAGTCTTTGACAGCATAGATACAGCACTTTCCCTTGATACTAGCGAACAAGTTCATGTATTTGGTGACGTCAATGTCGACCACAGTAATTGGTTTTGACCCTCTTCTTACACGTAAAATTTGGAGAGGACTTGAGCTACCTCATCAGAGAAGCTATATATTATGCTATGAGCCAAGTGGCTTATAGCATAATATATAGCTTCTCTATATCTCATTCCCTATTACACGTTTTTGACATGTGTCGTAGACCAGCAAGATCAACATGCCTCACTTCTAGATCTATTTCTGAAAAAAACATTTCATATTGGGAGTTTGATGCGGTAGATAAAGGTATCGGCGACTTGATTTACATGATAAAAGGTCCAAAAGGGATACACGAAATAAATCAAAATCAATTGAGAAAACGTCATATAAAAGACAACGAACATGACAAACTGGATGAAAAGAAAGATCCAATTAATATACTATACGAAGCGTTTGATATCGAAGCACCACAAAACATGCCCGAACCGAGAAGATCGGGAAGGAAAAGCAAGTTTACAGAACCAATTATAATGAACCCCAAGAGAAAAAGATATTGAAATCTACACGAGTTCAAATCTTGAGAGGCGGGGGATGTTGTGGATACGTCCACTAATAAACATAGGTGGGTGAGTGAAATATATAAAGGTATTAATCACCAATAACGGGGGAGTTCTGCAACGATCACCAAATCGGCAAGCCGCCTATGTTGCCTCCAGTAAGACATGCAACACGCCACCTGCCGGAATATCTCCAACTGAAGTATATCTGAAGACATGTAAATATGTATATAACTTTTCTGCCTAATATATTATTGTTATACCTTTACTTTTCTGTGTTCTTGTTAATTATTTGTGCAGACACAATAATTACCTTAATGATGTATCATATGTTTTGCGAAAACACCATGTTATTGTCCGTGTTAGACTTATTTGATAAGCTTTTGAGAAGTAATTTCTGATTATTTCGCATTTCTTGTATTTGGTGAATCAGTCTTTGTTCGGCTTTCTGTTGCTGTAGCATTTGTTGTTGCAGTTGTTGTTTCTTTGGGAGGTTCTTTTTGCTGTTTGAACATCGATAAACTTGAATTCGTCCATCTTGTATACTTTTTTCTTATTTTGTCAAAAGTAAAATTCACTTTCTCAGGAAAAACGCTGTAATAATTACTAATTACATTTTACCGCTGTTCGTTGAAAGAATTTACAATTTTATTTTTCTGGCAGAAAATAAAAACCATAAAACTTGAAAAAATTGCGCTTACCGGATTAGTATCTTTAATTTTATGTAGAAATATATTTTACTTACTGTTTTGGGCATTTTGTCGGTGTCAAATTAAAATGCTTTTTCTATTTTTGCGCTAGTAGAACCCGATAGATTTGGAGAGTAATTACCAGTTTTTTTAGGTTAGTTTAAAACTTTGTTTTTTTTTCAATTTCGAATTATTCGTTGTAGAGTTTTTGTGAGAATTATTTATGAGTTCGAGTGTTTGTCACGAGGTTGTTGTAGTATGCATTGACGATGTTAAATTCACCTTTTTCGTTGTTCGTCAAATTGTTCTTACTTCAAAACCCTCGTGGCCAATAGTTGAAGGCATCCTCTTTGTAAATTCGAAACTTTCGTCACGAAGTTATTGTGGCCCCGGATGCGTCACTAGGGAAAAACACGTGCACTGATATGAGTTAGAAAGATATAATATATTGAAATAAAAACAAAATTCAGAACGAGCAACAGCGTCGCATATTCTGCCAAGAAATCGACAAAGCATCTTGAGAGTTAATCTTTAGTGAACTTAGAAGTTCCCACAAGAGTATTCGTATATAAAATTAAAATGCCTAATATAAATATTATTTTTATATTAGAAATTACAACGATAGAATGAACATGACTAGACAAAGCAATAAAAGCAGACATAACAGTTGAATAAGATACAGTATTTGTTATCTCTTTTAATATTGCTGTTTTAGTACAAAGTTTCGTTTAGCACGTAAATAGCATTGTTCTAACTTAGGATGTGTATACGTTTAATGATTAGAAGAGAGCAATTGTAAAAGCCGTTACGTTGTTTAATTGTGTTGCAATGTCAATTCACGTAGTCATAATTGAGATCGATTTCAGATTATGCATAATAAATTTATGTTATTTAAAGTTTAAAGAATAACCATGCCCAAATCTATGACGTAATAGGGCATTTAAGTATTTCTTTTTTTTATTTTTTTTGTTTTCAACAAGCTTTTTTCATTAGCTTCTGTCGAGTTTAAATAATCACAATTATTGTACGACGCAGGAAATATATTGTATTTGATATTTTCGAAACACCTTAGTTTCAATGTTTCTTTATTTTATGGTCTGATCAAATTTCTAGAAGTCCTAGTATATTTTGTAAATAAGTGCGTTATGTACGTGTAAAATTAGTGAATGCAATTTGATCGTGTTGTTTTGTGATGAACTTTGATTAATATTGTATTTAATTCTATGTACGTCGAAATGCATTTCGATTTCGTTAGAAAACTAGGTAGAGAGTTACACCGTGTATAATTTTTAGTTTGTTTTTTCTCAGGAAGAAACATTTCGTTAATATGCATATAGTGTTCAGTGTTGGGTTATAATACAACGTGGCAAATCTGAGATTAGGAAGGCTAGTACTCTAATTAAGAGCGTCACCCATTGACAGTTCTAAAGTTTGCTTATTGTTACCTCAACAATATATCATATATATTAATATTTCTATTAGAATACTGAGAAAAACAACTGTAAATTATTTTTCCTTTAAGGGTTTTTAATTATGTTACTAAAATTATAATTTTGACATAATGAATAAAGGCTTTTTTTTAGGAAGGTCTCATGCTCCCAGATTTTTATCCTTGTGCCGGACCTGCCCTGTACTCTTGGGAGACAAGTAAAATAAAGTAGGGGTAGATATTAAAATGTCAGCTAGCCAGCCAAGGTGTGATTGATTGATGGACGGTTTATGTAACCAGGTGAAAAGGGACAAAGGAAAAAACATGCATGCTGACATCACGTTGTTGAACAAAGACAATGTCTCATATATATATTTTCACACACACATATATATATATATTATATATATATGTGTGTGTGTGTGTTATGTTTATACATGCAGGCACTAGTATATATATATGTGTGCACTAGTATTACATCCTTTAGCAGTTATCAGTGCAAGAAGTAACAATTATTACCGGTCGGTAGATTCGAATCCAGTTAAAAATAATCTTTGACTTCATGTGCTAGGGCATTATTTCAAGGTCGATATCAATTTTTACCAGAAGTAATTAAAATTAAAGACTTCTAATTTCAAATGCGGGAAGTAAGTGTAGTTGATAACTCTCGTTGGTTGCCTTTTTGTTTTTTGTTTTTTTTTCCAAGACCTGACTCACTATCATGAAATTATAAATATCAATAATCATATATTATACTAACAGTTAATGGTGTTTCATGCCTTCTGAATCATCAGTGCATGTAGTGACACACACACAGACGCACACATGCATGTATATATGTATATGTATATATATACATGTATACATGTGCGTGTGTATATATGACGATAGATAGATACGCAGATAAACATTATACTAAAGTCGCACTCTCCTACTATTGGCAGCCATAAAAAATAAAGATAGATGGTAAAAGAGCTACTGTGAGTCAAGGTCCATGTTTAAAGGACACTCCAAGCATGAAGTTGTGCAACTCCATGTCTATTCAATTCCGCTTAAATTTTTGAATGTAAGTATGTCGGGGAAGCGTAATGTACGGATGGAATTCCAAAGTTTTGCAGTCTCAGAAAAGAAACTTTCAGATTAAAAAGTTCCCCGGTATCGAGTGACATCAAAAAGGAACGACTCGGGTTTTGCCGATTGTTGGTCAAGGAACGAGTTCTTCTAGACTGATATAACTTTGCTATAGTGAGCATAAAACTAAATACGAGCATTTCAATATCTTATATATATATATGTGTATGTGAATGTGTGTGTGTACATGTGTGTGTATGTGTTTATGTGTGTGTATTGAGAGACAATATTTCCAATCTCGTAGATTAAATAGCTCCTTTTAGTAGATTTGCATACACACTTTAATAAAGACCTTACAATAATTAAAAAAATAACGTTTGATAAAAACACTGTAAATGTGAATCATTTAATTTTAATCGGATCTAACCGCTTCTTCTTTTATTCAAACATGCTTGACCCATTGGTCTTCACCCATTCGCTGTTTTCACACATCATTCTAATACATATTCATAGTCCAATAGCTACTTTCGAAGAACTGCATGGTTGTGGAACTCTCTTCCTGATGATTGTCTTTCTCTCACATATAGCTTTGCTCTTTTCAAGAATAAAACCAATAGATATTTCTTGTTGGTAAGAATAATAGTTTTCGTTCTTGTATGCGTCCTCTTATCAAATAGCTGATTGCATTGTCTGAATCAATTTCTGCATGAATGTAAATCTTTTAACTTTGAAGATGAATGCTTAATTATTAAACATGTAAGGATTTGTTTCTTTTGAAGTATTACAATCAAAATATTATTATTATTATTATTATTATTATTATTATTATTATTATTATTATTATTATTATTATTATTGTCTTTACACATAAGTAATTATCGTCTTACTGTCCTGTGACTACTGTTAAGTAGACTGGCAATCAACATTTTTGAAATTCATCCCGCTTACATACGCAACACATGGCTAGTTCAACGACGCTGTGATTTCAATTAAAAAGGACTCAATACAATCAAAGTCGCATATGGTGAAAAGGTCAGTATTTGCAATCCTGTGGCTTAAATTAACTCCAAAAATTTATCGACAACTTTTGTGAAAAACATCCAACTGTTGAATATGTCTTATGTATGGTGTCCAAGGCTCTGAGCTATACAAGAATTCTGTGAGAACAACAGCCTTGTAGACCTGTTTCTTCGGTTGGAGTCTAATATTTTGAACTTTCAAAAGTCCATAGCGAAGTTTCCTGAAGGTAGTGTAGAATTTTGCACTTCTATTGACTATTTCATCATCAAGTGTTCCACTAGTGTTTACTTCCGAGCCACTTGAAGTTCTTGACATATTTCAAACTATGATAGTCAACTTGAATTGGTACTTCAAGGAACATATAGACAGGCGTTTTCTGCTTGACACACTTAATTTCTTTTGACGTTGGGGATGACTGATGAATAAGTTCAGTTTTTGTTATTCTTATGGTTAATCCCAATCCTTCGCAAACAACAGATAATTATTTCATAAGAGGTTGATTTTCCTGGAACGAAGTAGCCAGAAGTAAATCATCATCTGCGAATGCGAATTGTACTGGATCCAGTAAGAGTTCTGACTTTAAATCTCTGATAATTAAAAAGCCACCACATGTCCTAAATTGCATTTTCAGTTCCCACAAATGAATTACCAAAAAGTAGAGGGCAAACACGACAAATTTTCTTAAATAATGCCGAATGAATCAGATATCTCACTATTTGAAACAGTATTTGCATTCATTCCCTCATGGAATGACACCATCACTTGCAACATATTTTAGGATACATCAAGCTTTCGAAACGCTTTCCACAGGGCAGCCCGGTTTACAGATTCAATTGCCTCAGTGAGATCCACAAACACCATATACATCTCCTGATTCTTTTCAGGAACATTATCTGCACAATAAACTATATATATATATATATATATATATATATATATATATATATATATATATATATATATATATATATATATCGAGCATAAGAAGAAGAAGAAGAGAGTAAATTAATTTCTATAAGAGGAGACTTATCGGGATAATATAAATTCAACAAATGTCAATGGAGCTTATATAGGAGACAATAGGAGTGGAAAATGAATTCAAAGTGACTATATATAGGTAAATATTGAATGGATCATTTATTTAATAAGAGTATACATACATTTAGTTAGGGGATAAAGGGACTCTTTATACCAAGGTTTTTGGAATCGTTATGCTTCTCATCAGAAGAGTAGAGAAGTGATCGGTAACATAATGGGGATGTTACGTATAGCGGGGAAATACTCAGGAACGAAATAAATTGATAAAGTTATTGATGTTGTTAAGAGGAATTATATTGAATTCTAAGATAAAGGAGAAGCGTACTATATAAAGTGTAGTGTAAAAAGGAGTGTAGGGGTTCTATCATAGTTTTAAATGATATAAGTAGTTTATATGTTTAAGATTGAGGCGCCGGTATAGGAGTGGTTGGGTTGTGGTGCTATTTTATGTAAGATGTATAGTGTCTATGCAGAAAATTTACGCTAAAAGGTTTTTTATTGACAGCAGTAACTGAAACAACAACAATACTTAGAGACGGTGTGTGTTTTCAGGCGTTATATTATGATTCAGAATTAAAGCGAAAGTGTATATACTACGTAGGATTAATCAACAATGCTTATAAGAGGAATATGGCTATACCGTGATGTTATGAGATTAATACAAGTTAGAGTGTGGATTACATGGAGAGTTTACAAGGGTTTTAATATAGTAGGGTAGTGGGAATGTCCGAAGGTGGATTAAAGGGGTAATTTATGAGGTGGGTATGGGTGGGAATTTGTAAGAGTATAATACTGATTTTCAGAAGATAATATATGGTGGATAAGATGTAGTGACACTCCTAGTGTTACCTTATTATTAGGTGTAAAGGGGTGGATGTGAAATAAAGGCAGAGGGGAGTAAAGTTGATAGAAAATGATAAAGGGACAAACAAATAATTCTGGACGTTTAGACGAATAACGCGGTATAAGGGGAAAATATACTACTAATAAAGACATTGTTTAAGACAAAATAAAGCTTTTTTTTCGTATTATTTTTTAGTATATACGTGGATGGTGTGGATGTACGGTCGAAGCGTTTTTCTTCTCAAAGATTCATTATTTATCATAAAAAATTTAAAAGCGAAACCTATTTATTAAAAGAAACATCCCCTCCTCACAAACCAATTGTAACGCACGAATGTCATCTATCAGTTTAAATGCCGCTTGGGGGAATGTAACTCCTCTATCAACAATATAACTATAGTTACATTGGAAATACCACTACTATATTATCCTGCCGCCGTACCAGTCATAATGTTGAATCTAGTATATCATTGCCCCTCACGAATTTCAGAGGAATTTTAATCAACAGCACAAAAATACTACACCACCCAAATGTTTAGAAGCTAAAAATCCTTGAAGCTATTCATAAACTAACTAAACTCAAAAACCCACCCTTATCCAAGTGCATTCCGAAAATATACCAACACATGTAAATGGCTTAGATAACTTCCCACAACACCCAATGCCAATGACCATAGAACTGGCATACTTTCCCGTTTCAGATGATTCCAACTCCAACCGCCACCAGCAGATCCACTGACCCTCACTCGCTACTTCGCTGACAAACCAACTACCTTTTAAATAAATCTATCCATAATTCCCACCGAGCCTTTCACACGAATTTCTTGAGATGTATACACGAAAAATTAAAAGCTAAAAGAAAGTTAAAAAACGCGTACACTTTGATAAGAAAAAAGCATCATCATAGATCCATACCCTTGACATATATACAAAAAATAATGCGAAAAATTGGAAAAATAAAAAGTACTAGAAAACAGATGCTTTCTATTGTCTTTAGCAATGTCGGTTTAAATGAAAAATAATGCTGCCTATATATATATATATATATATATATATATATATATATATATATATATATATATATATATATATATATATATATCCGTGCTTCTTATAGCAGAATTGAACATAAAAATAAAAGTCCCAGTCGTCTCCTGGCAATGTTCATGTTTTAATAACACTAAGCCGTCTTAAAACTAATCATTCATTTTCATGTTTTGCGGCTAATCTACAAGTATGAAAGCCTCAACGATTTTACCGTTGAATAAATCTAGCTTTTCGAAGCCAAATTAATGGCATGGGGAAGCAATAATCTTCACATGTAGAAAGGATTAGATTAATAAACTTCGAATAAGGAGGAAAAAATATTTGGTCATTCCTGGAGGTTGACGTTTCGAAAAGATCATCAGATAAAGTGTTCAAATAGAAATTCTTACCAACATTTATTGTGAGAGGAATTTTTTTTTTATCTCTATCTCTCTCTCTTTCTCTCTCTCTCTCTCGCTCTCTTTCTATATGTGTGTTTATATATAGATATATATGTGTATATATATACATATATATATATATATGTATAGATACATATTTATACACATATATAAACGATTAAATATTTCAAGAAGTCGCTTGTTATTTTAAATCGTTCACAATATATAACATAAAAAAGAAGTGACATCAGAAACAAAAACACCATTACATCATCTTTTATGACAATATATATGCAGAAATGGAAGGAAATAGTATTTATACATCATAAATGAAGAGCATGTGGACAACCATTAAGTTATAAAATATATATGGCGATTAAACTACACTGAATATGCCGCGTTTCATCCACTCTAGGACTCAGTGGATACTTGAAAGCTGATTGGCTAACTAAAATCACAATAGAAGGTGCGTATATAAAAACGACAGACAGCCACAAAATTCGCGCATAAGCCTGAAGAGTCCTAGAGTGGGTGAAACGCAGAATATTCAGTGTAGCTTAATCGCCATATACATTTTAACTTACTAACTAGCTCTACCTACGTATTGAGTACTTTTTAAGTAAATACTTAAAGTTTACGCATAAATTTATACTTTCGTATATTAACTTTATGTGAGTAAATGAAGTAGTCATATATATATATATGTGTATATATATATATATATATATATATATATATATATATATATAGTAATTTATAAAATATATATGCCGACTAATCTACACTGAATATTCTGCGTTTCATCCACTGTAGGATTCGTCAGGCTTATGCGCGAATTTTATGGTTGCTTCTTGCTTTTATATATGTTGAGGATTTCTAGTTAGCCAATCAGCTTTCTAGTATCCACCGCGCCCCATGCTATCAGCCAATGGGCATGCATTTTATCAAACAAAGGGTCTGTTTTAGAACTAGGTTAGTGGTTTAAGGTGGATCTTTCCCTCCTTTTTTATATATATATATATATGAATATACTTATGTGCATTTTTTTAAATAAATTACTAACTAGCTCTACCTACGTATTGAGCACTTTTGAAGTAAATACTTAAAGTTTACGCATAAATCTATACTTTCGTATATTAAATTTGTGTGAGTAAATGAAGTAGTTATATATATATGTATATATATATATATATATATATATATATATATATATATACATATATATATATATACGATAATTTTTTCGCCCTGAAGAAAAGAAAAGTATAGCTTTATTTTAAAATCATTTCAGGTAACTTGATTGTGCAGTAAAACTGATATATGCTAAATTTAGCTGCCTTCAGCCTCAATCAGCGCCTCGATACGGGTCCATAATTTGCGCATACGTTTTCTACAAGCGTCAGCGAGAGCTCAGAGAGTACTCGGCAATTGGCTGCGATCAGGTTGGATTTTGTTTTGTTGGAGGTCTTGTTGCTGATGTTCTCAAGGTATGAAGTAGCTCAGTGAGTTCAGGTCGGTAGAAGATAGGTGAGGCAAGGGTACAAAGTCTTTGCACTATTTCTGAAGCTAAGTCTGGGTCTCTTTAAACTTGTGAACCGGGACCCAGTCTTACTCCAAATACAGGGTATTACCACGCTCCGCAACACATCCAGGTATTTTTAAGGTGTACTGTCATGCCGACTTTGAAGAAAATATGTGATATGATTAGGTAATCACTTGAAACCACACCAAAAACGATAAACTAGCGTGAAACTTTAATTTCATACCATGTGTGCACGTTCTTATTATTCGTGGCAATTCAGTGATGCATTTTGAGAGTGTTGGCAATGATATTGTTCACATAACTCAGATCAGTAGAGAGCATGTGCTATACAGCGGCTCGTCCCTGATCCGTCTCGTTGAACATTTTGTCACTTACAGACATGATAGAAGATCGATCCTGAGATGTGTACATAACTCTTTAACTAGTAGATTGTGTGCAACAACGACAACAAAAAAGACGGTTATCATCAAACGGAAACAAAAGTCTTTACTATGCCGACAATTTTATCGTTTTACCCTGTATTTGAGGGCAAGAGTTAGATAATAGAAATATATATATAATTTTAAATATACATTATTTCATCAGTTATTAATAAGAGAAAAGAATATAAAATGAAATAAATAATATATAAATGATAAATAAATGAGAAATATTCTTATTTATTCAACCGTAATTAATTATCTTAACACATAAATACCTAACACCAAATCATATTCTATACCCTTACCGCCAAATAATGTTAAATTCATAATCTAGAGTAAATGTGATCAATTTGATTAAGAGTACAAACAATTGAAAAATGTGCGTAACGGATAAAATCCGGGCGTTTACAGATTTGCCAGGAAAATTTGATGAGCATTGATGGAAGAATGAAAGCAGGAATACGTAAAGAGAATCAAGGTGAATAAGAGAAAAAAGAGAAAAAAAAGCAGGACCAAATGCGGCGTCTTCGAGGCTGAATATGATGTCATTTGAATAAAATGGAATTTGCAAAACATTATAGAACAGGACGAAGAATAAAGTTATAGAAGTAGAAATTGAGAAAGAAGGAGAAAAATTACATTTAGTGAAAACCCGTTAAAAAATAGTTAAAAAATCAACACAAAAATGCAAAATGAAAAAATAGTTGGAAAATTAAGACAAATCAGAAAGAACAGATGAAAAGAGTGATAGTGTTTAATGCATATTTTTCAGAAATATATTTGAGGTAACACAGTAGAGTGCCAGAGCGAGAGAAATGTTAGACGATAAACACAAATAAAACAAGTGTATAAAAATATGAGTAAAAAAAACATTCATTTTACATATATTTAAAGTTTACACAGCATAATCACGTTGATACACCGTCCCAGAAATATCACCGAAGTTAAGCAACGTTCAACCTGTTCAATACTAAATGGGTTACCATTAGAAGGCCAGGACTTCCATTTGGGTCGACCTGGACTTCTACTTTCCACTGCGTAACCCTTGCCTCACAGTTACACGCGGAGATGCCTCTACAGGGGGTACCCTTTGTCTTTCGAGACTGAACGGAGGCATCGATATATCGAAAGTGTACACATATTGTTAACTATCCACAAGTCAGTAAAACACAACTTTTTCTGAACTATCAAAAAAATGTTATTTCATTGAAGGTTCTTTATAACATTCCGTGTTCCTTTGTTGTCCTATTCGAAAGTTTCATTACAAATGTTATAAAAAGGATCTTCCGTTTCTGAATATTTGAGATGAGGATTGATTATCCGCAAGGATCCTGGTGTAATTGATTAAGTGCTTAGTAAAATTCAATTTTAAATTTTACCATTTTCTGGTGGATAAAGGTTCACGTTTCACTACGGGCAGTGCTCAAAATACAAGTGGGGTTTTCTTACAACGTCTAACATTTGATGTGTAATAGAATTCTTGTGAATTAAGTTGCTATTTTATCATATGAACCCGAAAATTATATTATTGGCATTGGTTTCCCCTACATTTTCTAATCTAAAAACACCAGGTACAAACAGAAGGGACCACATCAAGGTTGCCAACATCTTAAGTAAAAGTGATATTTGTGAAACGAACTGGATTCAAATTTGAAACATTTGGGTAGTAAATCCGAGTGGTTAACCATTGAACTACCGAAATCAACTGTGAATTAAGTAAAAGGTTCGTTGCAAATTCCGTGCAGATTCCCGAGTGAGACAGAAAAATACACCTAGAGAAGGTCGGAGATTACATCAGCCAAACGCTGTGACAATAACACTTAACACTAAAACAATAGTCCAGAAAATCCAAATAATATGAATAAAGAGGAGGTGTTTATATGTGTGGTTTCACTCACTGTATATGAGAAAATGAATGTATGGAGAAGTTTAAGCATTTTTATGCGTGTGCGTCTCGTTAGTGTCAGAGTGTTTATGCGTATGATTATGTGTGTGAATGAGATGGGAAATAGGTTTCCCAGTCCAGCAAATCGGCGTCGGTGAAAGGGGGATTGGATAAAGTAGATGTAGCTCTGTCGTATATTTTAGCTCTGCAGTCAAGATATATCTAAATGTAATATTCGACAAATTCACATTGGCTCAAAACATTTTATCTGATTTTTTTTTTTTTTTTTTGCAGATTAATGTAATCGTAGAGCCCTATGCGCAAGGACAATTTTTCTTTTGCGTATCGATGTAAACATTTCCCTATATTGATATTTGGAGATGAGATAGTTTCAACTTATAATGAAAAAAAAAACACAGTTGTAGAAACATCGATTAATATAAGAGAAATTAGAGGTGAAAGAATTATTATAGCAATTTCCTAGAATAAATTTCGATTTAAATACCCTGGAAACATCAGAACGTTGTAATAGTGTAAAAACACAGACGATCGTATGACAGCTGTAAACAAAAGTACGAAGTGATGTCACGGCAAGGAAAAACAGAAATATAAAAACAAAAATGTGTGCACATACCGAGACTCACGAGCACGTTAAAGAGGTTAAAATAAATATCTGTTGTTTAGACATGAAACAGCGAGTTGAATTTCATTCCTATCCCTTTCTTTTTTTTTGCGACGTAGTCTACAACGTGTTGGGTATATACATGTTAAACACGCGTGTAAACGTGTGTAAACGTGTGTAACATTACAATATATATAGTAAAGTCAGAAATGGCTGACCCTGTATGAGAAGAAAAAAATGCATCTACTCTGTTAAAGAATGGAATGAAAATTATAACCATGAAAGTAAAATGTCTCAAAGAAACAGCACATTCGATTCATGGGGTATTCCTTACTTCTGTTGAGTTAGTTATCAAGGAGGAACTAATTGTCAGAATATCCGTCCATTTGTAGATTTCACCACGGAGAACCGTGGTGAAATCTACAAATGGACGGATATGATTTATCTTATCTAGAGGGATCTTTCCTTAAAAAACATAAATTATTTTCATGAAAAGCAAATCGCAAGAATATTATAATTTTTTTACTAATGGGTGCACCCGGTGTTTGCCGGGTGTTTAAGTGAAGTAATAACCCTGTTTCAATGTTTAAAAAAAAACGACGTTAAACTTCCTTAAAAAATCGGGAAAACGAAAACAAAAAAAAAACACCGAACAAACGTAAAACTTCTTTTAAAAATATTGGAAAAACAGAAAGCTAAAATAAGGGAAAACATGATGAACGTAGTCGGAAATACAAAAACAAAGAAACACAGTGAAAAGCGAAAAAAAGAACAATGTCATAAATAATCCCTCGTTTCAGTTAAGTCCATGGTGCGTTTCACCCAGTAGAATGCATAGAACGAAAACGAACGTTGAAATTCCATTCCCGTTTTTAAGCAACTACAAAACGAAATAAAACGGAAACGATGCGTTATCTGTTTATTTATAAAAAAATGGAAAGAATTCTTTATTTTAGTGTATAAATATTGGGAAAAATTAGTAATTAAGCAACGTAAAGTAAGCGTGGGATAAGAATTAATGTTTGTGGGAATGTCGCTATCGATTGATTCAGTGATGCGTTTCACCCAATAGGAAGCATAGAACGGAAAGGCACGGTGAAATTCCATTCCAGTTTTTTAAGCAACTACGAAGTACAGAAAACCGAAACCGGTGTTCGTTCGTAAGTGTCCCTTGCGAACGATCACGCAACGGTGTAAATGGGTGGCGGGGGAAGGAGGAATGTTAATACTTCTAGTGATTTTAACCGATTCTGGTAGGGATCTCTGCAGAAAAAATATAGGAATCTACGATTATCGAGGTAGTGCAGAGGTTACATGCCTATAACACACATCAGATAGTGTGCTGCAGTTTGACCAAATTACATTTACATGAAATGTCTTGATTTTTAATCCTATTAAGATCAAAATTAGAGGGTAACATCGATCATTGCTTTTATATTCCTATTCTCATGATCTATCTCTATATATTTACCTCTTTAATCCTCTCTATCCTATTTCATCTTTTTTTAAAAATAATTTATGCAATGCACTTCAACAGTTTTCTTATTAAACACGTTATTATGCAATTTGCATTTGTGATATAATCACGCATTGACGCGTTTTTTTTTTTGCGTATTCCAGTATGTACAGAAACAAGAAAACCGACAAGACACAAGTAAAAATAGGTAAGATGTCCTGACGATTTGTAAAGTAAATGAAAGCAGTCACTGAACATGCTAAGCAATGTGTGATCTTTTTTATTAACGACATTAGTTATATTATGACTCTTTTTAACATTGAGCAATGCGTATCTCCAATTTTTATGAATGGATTAATATTTAGGATATCGTGAGAGAAAGTGCAGCGTAATAGTAGTTCATATTGCATTTAAAATGCTCTATTTTAAAGTTTACGAGGCTTAATAAGGAACTATTAGAGTAGAAGACTTTCTGGAATTAAGAAAAGTCAATCGTAAAGGGGTGGAACTTTGGTGCTTGTAGTGTTTATGTTTTCTATTTAAATCAGTTACATTACGCTATTGTTATGTCATTCTATATCATACTAGAGTCTATTTTTTATTTTCTACGTAATGACAACGAAAACAAAGAAGACAAAAGAAAATATGAAAAAGAGAATAAAGATGAATGTAGAATTTAAGATTGAGAGCGCGAAACTCAACAATAGAGAAATTGCAACTGAACAGAAAGAGAATAGTAGGTGAACATTTGTTTGAATGTGAGGGGAAACAATGGAAGAGGCACAAATGTGTGCAAAATTAATATAAAGTGAAAAATATTTTTAAAACAACGAATTAAAAAATAGCATTAAAATATAGTTAAAAAAATAACTAAAACAAAAAGTAATAGGCATTAAAAAGGAAATGCAATTAAAATATGAAACACGGAGGGGAAAAGCACACGAAGAAAAAAGATATTTGGAATAATCAGAATCTTCAAGGAAAAATAGCAGATGAAAAGGCGGGAGTTGGTTTGGCTGGGAACAAAAAATAGACAAAGAATGACTGCAGGTATTTATATAAAAGATTACATTTTCCATTCTTTTGCACGGTATATATATATATATATATATATATATATATATATATATATATATATATATATATATAAATTCATATGTTTGGTTGGAGGTCAGAAAAAATAAAGAAGTGATGAGGTGCGGTAGCGAATACACATTAAAGGCAACGGTCGGTGTACGTTAACGGCATTGAACGTAATTGATTAGAACATATGTACTTTCTTAGTTTGAGATCGAGACACCCAGAAGCTACCTATATATATATATATATATATATATATATATATATATATATATATATATATATATGTGTGTGTGTGTGTGTGGGGGGTGTATATGTGTGTGTGTGTGTATTAATGCATGTATATATGTTTATTTTCTCATATATGCTCATATATACGTATATATTTATACTCACTCGTGCATAAATAAATGAATATGAGTATATATATATATATATATAGAGAGAGAGAGAGAGTGAGAAAGAGAGACTAAGAGAGAGATAAGGGAGAGACAGACAGACAAATATATTAAACTCTAAAAAAACATAAAACCTGAAGCAAAAAAATAAATCCTAAATAAATAAAATACAGTAAAACAAATATTAAAACAAAATGTGTCAACAAATTCACAGTTCTCACACAACTATTTTGTATCTAGACATGTAACAAAAAATAAAAAGAAGGAAGGAAGGAAAACGGACGAATAGAGAGTAGTAGTAGTAGTAGTATTAGTAGTAGTAGTAGTAGTAGTAGTAGTAGTCTTGGTTTTACTACAATTGTTCTTATGTTTGTCAACAGGTTAAAGTTGTTTAGTTGTAAGAAAATAGCAACAGTATATTTGTAATAAAGAACAGTTGCAAAACACCCCACTCTTCCCGTGTTAAATAATAATTTCGAAATAATGACGTTAATATTTCAGTGCGCAGGTCAAAATCTGCAAAAGAAGCGATTTGCGTTTATTTGTTTACTTTGTTATGTGTTAATGTTATGCGTTCATGCGCAACCGGATGTCGTAAACCGGAAAGTGGGTTACATCATTCGTTACAACGTTATTTGAGTTTTATAATTATATATATATATATATATATATATATATATATATATATATATATATATATAGACAGATAGAAATACAGAGAGAGAGAGAGGAAGGGAGAAATACAAAAAATAATAATAAACCGAAATGTTATTATCCCACAAGAAATACTAAATTAAAAATAGAGAGAGCCTTAATCTGATGAGTTTTAAAAAGTGACAGCTTCTCATCAAACGAAAGATAATATCACCATATAATAATGAAAAGCTAAAAATGAAACGGCAAAATATGATTGCGAATATATTTGCATAAGAGAAAAAGCTTTTGATATTGCATAGCAAAGGGGAATGTTCTTGTATATGAAATAGGTAGGAGAAACAAGGATAATCCGAAGGTTAAAATCATACTTGCTAGTGTCCACATGCAAATCCACGACTTGTAAATCTAAACTGAAATTCAAGGTAGAGAAGATCAGATATATTTTTGAAGAACAGTTAAAAGACAGAAAAGAACATTTTAATAAAGATATATCCTTTCAAAATAAAAGTTATTCTAAAATAAATTTAAAGTTCGGTGTAACTACTGAGCGTAAATAAATAAATGACAAATGACTATGTGTGAAATATAAATATGGTGTCTATCTTACTGTTTATTCTTTTCAGCTTGTTAACATGTTTAAATCTTGACAGCACCTGTTTGGTAGCGCATAATATCTTCTGCAATTATAATGTCATTTTTTCAATCTACTCTACCCTTACTCGTCTGATGTATGGGAACTCATCAATATTAAAATAAATAAAAGGAATATGGACATGATTACAAAAATACGATAAAATACGCGTAGTTGCAATTGTGTTTTGTTTTAGTTACGCCATTGTAGATTCTCAATATATATATATATATATATATATATATATATATATATATATATATATATATGTATATATATATATATATATATATATATATATATATATATATATATATATATATATACAGTGATGATCATATTTATTGGCACGGTAAAATAAAAGTTAAATTTTGTCTAATAAATTCTAAAAAAGGGATTAAATTAAAGAAAATAACAAAGTATATTATGTATTTTTAACTGGCCTTTCCGATGCAGCAATCGGATTTTAGAAAAAAATAAATAACAAAGGAACAACAAACATAATTGCAAAATCCCTTGTTCAAAATTATTGGCACGATTTATTTAATAATCAATTGTATAGCCTTTGGCCTTGATTACCTTCCTCAGTCGCTTTTCATAGTTTACAACCTAGTTTTTGCACTCTTCAGTAATAATTTTAGCCCACTCTTCCTGACAATAATCCTCCAATTGAATAAGATTCTTAGGCTTCCTTTGCATTACCCTCAATTTTAATGTTCTCCATAAATTTTCAATTGGATTAAGGTCTGGGCTTTGTGATGGCCACTCCAAAACATTAATATGATTGTCCTCAAGACATTTCTTAGTCAGTTTAGCCGAATGCTTTGGGTCATTATCTTGCATGAACCACCAACGACGACCAAGTGAGAGCTCTTTAGCAGAGTCTTTCAGGCTTTCATCCAATATTTTAACATAATCCCCTTTTTTATGCTACCTGTGACCTTAACAAGTCGCCCTGGTCCAGAGGCAGCAAAGGATCCCCAAAACATCAAACTGCCTCCACCGTGCTTCACTGTGGGTATGGTGTTCTTAGGCAGGAAAGCTTCGCCATATTTTCTGTAAATATAAGACACTTTATTATGGCCAAATAACTCTATTTTCGTTTCGTCAGTCCATAGAACACGTTTCCAGAATGCAACATCTTTATCAATATGACGTTTTGCAAAGGCTAGCCTTGCTTTCAGGTGCATAGGCTTCAATAAGGGAGTCTTTCTCGGACGACATGCTTTTAAACCAGCTCTCTTCAAAACTCTACCAACTGTATGTCGAGATACATTCACTCCAGAGGTGCTCTGTTCATCAACAATCTCCCCAACAGAGATCCTTAGGTTTTGTTTTACTTGTCGAACAATTTTCCGTTCATCTCTTGGGGAAAGAATCCTTTTTCTCCCTCTACCCTCTAAACTCATAACGTGGCCTTGCGATTTGAACTTGTTTATTATGGCTCTAAAAGTGGATTTGGGAAGGTTTAGCTTCTTTGAAATCTTATCATAGCCCTCCCCATTGGTATGGCATGCTACAACAAGCTTCCTGACGTCTTTGCTGTGTTCCTTAGTTTTAACCATGGCGATTGAAAATTATAATTTAGTCACTTATAATAGTTTCAATAAATCGCTATCTAAAAATTATCTGAAAAAAAGTATTCACTGAATTAGTGTTAAACAAGCATAATATGGCTATAAAAAAGTTCAGAAAGCACGTAAACCGGAAATTGATTGATATTATACTGATACTAAAAGAAAAACAAAGCCGTGCCAATAATTTTGAACAAGGGTTTTTTGCAATTATGTTTGTTGTTCCTTTGTTATTTATTTTTTCTAAAATCCGATTGCAGCATCGGAAAGGCCAGTTAAAAATACATAATATACTTTGTTATTTTCTTTAATTTAATCCCTTTTTTAGAATTTATTAGACAAAATTTAACTTTTATTTTACCGTGCCAATAAATATGATCATCACTATATATATATATATATATATATATATATATATATATATATATATATATATATATGGAAATATACTTTATTTCCTTATAGCATATACCAATTGTTATTTAAGAAGTTCAATGTAATCACTGAGCAGTATAGTGAATGAATGACAAAAGTCTATATTCCAAAGTTCCAATATTGACCATCTTATAATTTATTCCTTTTATTCAGTTGAAATCTACAATTCTTAACAGTATCTGTTTCGTAGCACAAAATCAATCACTAAATCATTACATCAATCAGTAAATCTTTTTTGCCGTTATCTCATCAGAAGAAATAGCAACAATCAATCCATCACAAGGAAATACATTGCGTTTTGACATGATTAAAACACTGAAATTGAAAGAGAAGTTGTAAATACCTTATAATATGGTTCAATTACGGCGTTTTCCTTTGGTTTCTTTTGATGAGTTAAGGGGAAAATAGATTCACTGATTATTATAATAATTAAGTGATTGAGTTTGTGCTATGAAACAGATACTGTCAAGAATTGTAAATGTAAATATCTAATGTGTTTGTATATAATAAATATCAGAAAACTATGTGTATTATATAAATACCTCGGAAAATTAAATAATGTGTTATAATCGTGATAATGTGTTACGAATGTAACACAATCCTGTTACAATTCATTTAAATACTCGGTCTTTTATTTAATATGGTTTTGTTTTTAAAGTTCATACTTAAACTGTTCAACATTTAATTGAATACGAGATTTGCTTCAAACAACCAATAAATAAGGGTTTTATCACTCAATGAGGAATCCTCTCCCTGTACTTTAGCCATCTAACTCTGTTCCGAGTTATCCGCTGCTATGTGGGACCCATGTTTTGTATCAGGTCCCTCCATCTCGTTCGTGGTCTTTCCTTTGGCCTCTTATGTTCAAAAGGTGCCAATTCCGTTGTTCTTATGGGCCATCTGTTATCATGTCATCGTGCTACGTGCCCTACCCATTTGTGTTTTTTATGTTTTGATGGCAGTATTGATGTCAATAACTCTTGTTTGTTGACGGATCCAGATGTTTGGCTTTCTGTTTTTTAGATTGATACCCAACACTACTCCATTTATCTAAAACTTTTACACTTGAGAGGCACTTATTAAACAGCCTTGTAAACATGTCAGCAATAGGTTTGCCACCGATCTGTAGTACTTCCATAATAATATCACACGCTCCTGCAATCTTGCTTGACTTCAGTCGCTTAATAGCTGATGTATGTGTTCCACCTTAGATCAGAAGTAAAGGTCCGACTTAAAAGTTTGTCAAACCATGAAGCCGCTCCAAGACGAGAAACATTCATTTAAATCGATGCCAAACGGGTATTAAAGCGTTGATGATGGAAAGATAGACGCTTGGTCTTAGATGCATTAAAATTAAGCAGATACTCTTCCCCATTGCGCCACGTACTCAAGATCAGAGGAGAGAAAATTAGAGAGAACTTGCTCGCTCACGGCCTTTGAAGTGTTGCCATAGATGGTCGTGTCGTCCGCATACATGTCTACAAATAGTCTAAGGATGTGATTTGAGAGATCATTGATGTAGATCAGGAAACAAGAAATGTTAAAGATCTTGTGCGAGTTTAGTTGTATCGGACAATGGGGTTGCCTCAAAACATGACGATATTAGTGTCTACGTGCAAGTAATCTGGTTTGAAAAGTCTGACAAGAAGAGTAACAACAAAAGACAAAACAAATAATTCTTTGCAAATAATACTTGATATGCATCCATACACAGCTACAAGTTAAGAGCAAAAAAAGAAACATAAAGGCAGGCACACATTCACAAGCACAGCTATGAGCACAGGCAAACCCACCGGAATATATATATATATATATATATATATATATATATATATATATATATATATATATATATATATATAATGGCCCGAAATATCGGGCTTAAAACCGACTGTACCAATGACTTATCTGATCTAACAAGTTTCTGTAAACAAAATACAATATATATATATATATATATATATATATATATATATATATATATATATATAGTTGCAATTAAATTACATGTGGTTTTCGGGTTTCACTCCGATAGAGAAGCATTAGTCTAACATTCTTTAACCGTCTACTTCGCACTGTTAAAATAAATACGATGCATCTATGCATAAAATATCCTTTCTCCTTACGATATGTTATGTGGATGAATCAAATAATAATAATGATAAATATATGTACACAAATTAAAACGATTTGACCTTTGAGAACTCTACCAAACTCCTCCGCCAATTTCGGGTAAAAACTATTGAAATTTTAGATATAGGTTTTTTGGACATGGATCTAACTCAATAACTTGATTTGAGCCCAACACAATAAATATGAAGTGGTCATAATAGGGGCCAAAGTTAAGAAAAATATGACCTCTGCGGTCTCTACCAAATTACTCAGAAAAAATCTGGTGTAAACATTTAAAATTTTACATAAAGGGTATTCAGAGATAGGGCAAGCTTTTTAATCAGTTTGGGTCGAAAATCTTTAGTTACCAATATATAAATGAATGTATGTATGTATGTATGTCTGCCTAAAACTTTCCACAGAGCGACGGGGTTTCACAATATTAGAATTGTTTTTAACTTCGATCCTTCAGGCAACAAATATCGAAAAACTGGGCAACAACATTAATATCTTCACCTTCAACTTGACACTTTTCTACAGGGGGTCGCTTTTTTCGACGATATTGTCGAAATTCACCCTCTCATTTCGATTGTCTAGCCTTAATTTAAACCTGCGTCACTTTTGCTTTGGCGGTGATCGTAACAGCAAAGATGTCAGGTTTTTTCCCCAGTTCTTTTCGGGTTTTAGCCTGCCTTCCTACTACCACTTTTTTTTTTGTCAACATTCACCTCCAAACACCCGGGCACCGCCGTCTGAAATGTTAGTATATCTATAAAAGTGGAATTGTTTGTGTATCTGTGTGTGTACATTTCCCTACCAAACTATTATGTCAATGTTCAGTCTGCAGTCTCGGGATTTGACATAAGGGGTATTGGAAAAATCTTCTTAATCGGTTTTCGACCGGAAATTTGGTTGTCAAGGGGTCAAAGTTTAAAGATTTGACCTTTGAAAACTCTACCAAACTTTTTCGCCAAATTTGGGTCGAAACACTTTAAATTTTAGATGTAGGTTACTTTGATATGGATCTAACTTTATAATTCGATTTGAGCCAAAAACAATAAAGGTCAATTTTTGGTCTAAGCATTTTAAATTTTACATAGTGTATTCAGATCTATGGCACGCGTTTTAATTGTTTTGGCTTCAAAGTTTCAAAGTTCAACAGATTCCAACTTTTCGGTTACTAGCAAACTATTCAGCCAATTTTTAGTCCAAATCTTTGAATTTTACATAAGGGTATTCAGACAAAAAGCAAGCTTTTTAATCAGTTTTTGGGCTACACTTTGTCTATCAAGTAGTTAAAGTTTACAGAGTTGACTTTCGTAGATTCTACCAAACTCCTCTGCAAATTTTGGGACTAAACACTTGAAATTTTAGATGTAGGTTTTTTTTTAAAATGGGTCAAACATTTTAATTTAATTTGAGCCCAAAACAATAAATGTTAAGATTTCATAATAATTAAAAAAAAATTACGTCTGTAGTCTCTACCAACTTTTCTCTATGGTAGTTAAGGAAGCCTATTATATAGAAAGGCATTACCATACATATTCACATTTTTAATATATGCATATGCAAATAAATTTATGAACAGTACAGAGGGTCCGAACAAAGCCGGGCGGAACTGCTAGTAATATTATATAATATATATCAAAATATATATTATATAATATTAATTATAATATGTTTATTATCATTCACACACTACAATGTTTGCATATATGGTTAAGCGTTACTTTTACTCAGTTAGAAATACTTTAAGCTTCACTACTCACTTATTTTGCAGCCAAATTTCATACAATTATACAGGTTTATAGGTCATCATTCTCAGCTATATTTTGAACAACAAATTAATTTCCGTACAGTAAAACTAATTCTATATATCTATAAAAGTGAAAATGCCTCTGTGTGTGTGTGTTTGCATTTTCCTACCAAATAACTCTGATATAAAGTGAATTTAGACTTGGGAAATCTCAATACTCTTTAAAAAAATTTGGCTATCAAGCGGTCAAAGTTCCACGATTCGACCTTTATAAACTCTACCAAACTTCTCCTCCAATTATGGGTGGAAACACTTGAAATTCAAAATGTAGATTACGTCAACATGGATCAAACTTTATAATTTGATTTCAGGCCAAAACATAGATTGTAAGAGGGCAAAATTTGGGTGAAAATTTAAAAAAAACTTGATGTCTGCCGTCACTACCAAATTACTCCGCCAACTTCTGATCTAAATATTCGAAATGTTGTATAAAGTGTATTCAGAGATAGGGAAAGCTTTTTAATCGGTTTGGGTCAAAATTTTTAGCTAAGTTCAAAAGATTTTACCTTTCCAGTGTCTAGTAAACTACTCAGCTAATTTTAGTTTTTCATGCTTTCGTAATCATCAGTGTAGGTAACAATTTCTGCCGGTAATATATATATATATATATATATATATATATATATATATATATATATATATATATATATTAGTTTTATACCTATTTTATTTCACATATCGATGTTCGGCGATGCTTAATTTTTTATGAGAAGTTCAAGTATCATTTAATTTACTAACAATGAATGAATGTTTATCAGTTCTATTTGAAGAGACAAATAACTCGTCATTTGTCTTACCATTTTAAATTAATATCAACACAAAAAATGTTTTAAAATTATTTCAGAGAACTATTTCGCGTGAGATACACCTTCACTCCACAAATGTATTTTTACGTTTGTGAAAATATCTGCAAAAATTGCACTATATCGGTAATGAAAAAAATTAATAAAATATTTGAATACAATATATACAAATGTTAAAGTTGTCAAAAACACTGTAGATCGAATATATATATATATATATATATATATATATATATATATATATATATATATAGTAAGTTATAAAATATATATGGTTAAAGTGGCATATATTTTTTGTAACTTACTACATAGCTCTACCTACGTATTGAGCACGGTTGAAGATAATAGTTAAAGTTTACGCATAAATGTATACTTTCGTATATTAATTTATGAGATTAAATTAAGTAATCACATATATATATATATATATATATATATATATATATATACATATATATACATACATATATATATAAGTATATATATATACTAGAAAAAGTGCCCGTCGTTGACTGGGTTCAAAAGCAGCCTACAGAAAATGGACTCTGATTTATGAAAGTATGATAGGTTATGAAAAGGAAGGTTTGTAAAGAGATAGCTTCGAATTTCGGGGTATCAAAACCAAAGTAAAATATGATGAAAGTAAAAATAAAATAGATAAACCCCATAATTTATTATACCATACCTGCTCACACTGAAACACTTATCACAATATTCTTTGGATCTCTATTAAAACCCTTGTTAAACTTTGTAACATATTTCCTTTCTATGGAGGTCAGGCGCGTACGAACACTCCATAATTTTATTATACCATATTTCTTCAAACTGAAACATAATTATCAAAGTATACTTACGCAGATAGATATGGAAAGTCTTTATTAAAGTCTGTGCCTTTTTCCATTCTATGGAGGCCAGGCGCGAACGCAGACCCCACAATTATATTATACCATCCATATTTAAGTTAAAACATACTTATCAAAGTATTCTTATGTACATCTATATCAAAAACACTTGTAAACGTGTTTTTTTTATTTTTAAATTTTTTATTTCCATCTTTTGTTGACCAGGCGCGTACGCAGACCCCACGATTTTAATGAACCACTGTTCTGCAGGATCAAAATACCCATTCCTGTGTCTCGATACATCTTCTATCATTATATGTAATCAGTTTTTCAAAATAGTCAACCATATAGGAGCCTATTCGTGACCAGACACACACACACACACACACACATTCAGCTTTATGTTATAGATATATGTCTGTGTGTAACTGTATTACATAGGAAAATTCGAGTATGAAAAGTAACATGGTTAAATTAAACTTAGAAAAGTAAAAATACTAATTTAAAAAAATCTTTTTTTTTGTTTAATCTTAACCACATTTACTTGTCATGCTTGCATTTTTCAGATTTTAAAATATTATTTCCTTTTTATGTGTGAAATAATATTTTATACTCATTTGATTACGCGTACGAATACTAAATCATTTTTATGAAAGAATATATTTTTCAATATTTATTGTTAAATATTTTTAAAGCAGTAAGTTTTATTTTTTCTAGTTGAATACAGTTTCCTATAAATCTCAATAAATAATTATTTTCAAGATCAAATGAATACGCAAAAATAGTAAAAAAAAAAAGTGGTATTTTCAAATAAATGTTTGGAACAAACTAAAAAACGTAATTAAACCAATGAAATATAAAAATGTTACTCCATATGTATATGAGTAATTATCAAAATAACTTGTACCATTTTTATTTGAAATAATCAATTCATAAATAGCAGAAAGTAAATGTAGGCGTGGGACTTTGCTACTTGTCAGGTTTGACGTGGATATTTACGTCGATCGGGTACAAAGGCTTGTAGTTCGTCGGAGCATCCGATTTTATATACGTAAAACAGGCAGAGAGATGCTTCATTTCGTCGATGGGACAGAAGTTGAAGCTTAAATGACAGTTAACGACCTATCAGGTTGGCGACGCTCTTTTGAACCCTGTCCGGGAATGAGAGCTTAGTAACAGGTGCACCAGCCAAATGTGATAACAATACACAATACAAGGGCGAATGAGGACCTTATAGAGGTACAGAATACTATCAGGCGTAACTTTCTAGCACGGTAGACAGAATCCACCTCTTCACAGCATCCTTTGCAATGCTATTTATGTATTTGTTCCAATGTATGTTTCTTGTGAATGTTAAACCGAGGAATTTGAAAAATGTACTTTCATATAATGTAACTTTGTTGAGAAGGTTTCTTGCAATTATTAAAAGAAAACAAGCTTAATCTTGGTAGTATTGTATGTGACTATTCATTTTGTCCTACATTTTATTACAGATTAGAGGTATTTAGTGTGTTTGCCCTTGCTTTAGATATGTGTTCATTCGTTTTCCCCTTGTGTCTGTTACAGAGCATGGTGTCATTAGACAATATATACCATTTCAGGGGCAATTTTATTAAGAAGGCCATTTTTTAATATTAGCAATAATAAAGGTGTAAAAATCGACCCCTGAGGTACACCCACATTTATATCATAATGTTTAGATGTACGGCCGTCGATTATAATTTAGAATCTTCTTTTATGAAGGATTTTATTAGGTTAAGTATTCGTCCAGTGATATTGTATGATCTTATTCTCTTAGGAAGGGCTATTGCCCTCACCTCTCCTGTTTTGCCCAGTGCATTGTACATACGTTAAGAGATCACAGGATATCTGGTGTAGAACAGGCCTGCCTTAATCCATATTGTTTGTCGTTTTAAAGTTTAGCATGATGTACTAGAGCTTGATTGATTATAGACAAATAATTGAGCGAAGGAGGAGTATAACGGGGCGATAGGTTAATGGGTTAATTCTCTCGACAGAATTCTTGTAAACTCGAACCACTGAAGGAGTTTTCCAGCAGTCAGGAAAGCAAGATTCATTAAGGCATTTGTTGTAAAGTTTAGATGGAACTGGTGCAACCTAAACGGAGAATTTTTAATAGTACAGCCGTGTGGAGATCGGGTCCACAAGCTCTGGAGGTGTCTGGGGGTTTTATTATACTCAACACTAGAGAAGGAGTGATTTTCAGATAATCTACTTTGGTGTCAGTCCACAAAAGGAAATCAGGGATGGGGTGGTTTGATGGGCCCAATATAAAGTTTGAAGCAAACCGACTGGCAAACATGTTGATAATTGTTGGATAGTGGGGGAATTGTTTATTGCCCATTATTAACTAAACTGTTGTAGATTTTCCAGAAATCACAAGTTCCTAATTTCTGTGCGTCAGTGCGTTTCCTGCTGGTTTTAGTATATTCTCTTTTAGCTGTCGCTATTTCTTTCTTACAACTTCTAACTTCTATAAACTTTTATCTTTTCTGTCGGATAAACCTGCGGTATGCATGCTGCATTTGAGCAATTGTAACTACACAAGTAAAAGTAAACCATTGGGGAGTGTGGGGTTTGCTATAGATATTTCGTGTGTAAACATGAGCCTCAATTGCCGCTTTGAACTATTTAGTAGTCTCATTTCCACATTGTTTTTGCAGGAAGAGAAAATATATTTCCCTATGAGCCATCTCTGCATAATACAGGGCTTTATATTTCGCAAACTACTTGTGTTGGCTAAATATAAATGATATTTTCTTAGTGATCATCGTGGAAATTTATAAGAGTCATAATTTTAAAGAAAAGTGTGTAGTTGGAACTAAGGTAAAGATTTATCTTCAGAAAAAAAAATATGAATAAAAATGGGTCTATAACCAAACAGCCTACTCCCTCGTAAAGGCGATAAAGTACGGTAATTATTATTGCTTATGTTGTTGTTGTTGGTGTTGACCAATCGCTAACCGCTTCATGGTAAGAACGGCTTTCGGAACGGACACAACCAACTTCCACATGTTGAGCACGGCATACTAAGAACGGGCCTCAGAATAGACATCCCATCATGTGAGTCGGGAAGGGGCGGTAGTGTTGTCAGAATACTTGCTTCATATTTAATGTGAATAATGTCTGTCAGGGCGCATATACTATGCAACAAAATGGAAAAAGTAATGTTAAAAAAAAAGTGTTTCTATAACTTGTCTCTTATCAAGCACATGCGTGCGATACTGGGGCCTAAAATTTATTCTAAGCGGCTAATTCAGAAAATGTAAAGAAACGCATAAATAAAAACATGTGATTTTTAACAATTGAGCCTATAGATTTTTTTCTCAAGATTGATTTTTTGTAAAAAAACAAAACTACTTCATCGATTTATCTTTTACATTTTCATCTATATTTTTCATGTTAACAAATATGTTCTCTTTAAGAGAAGAAGTCGTTATCTTAATATTTTTTTTGTTATATAAAACAGGTAGTGTTTTCGATATTCTATTTAAGAAAAAAAGGTTTTGCCATTTTTTTTCAAAGTCAGTTGTCTGCCCGCCCCCATTTATTTTGCGGAGGAGGGGGTGAACGTGTGGGTTCTCATTTTACGTTAAATTGTATTCATTGTACGTTGACCCCTCCCACAAAAACAGGTGGCTATATAGTGGGTGCCCATTTTACGTTTAGTTATTACAGGGAAGTGATCTCCCACTTTTTAAAAGCTAACATTTCGTTCATATCTTGGAAACTACTCATTTACTGAAATTGTAAACGTTCTTTTCGTTTTGCTGCGCCAATAAAAAGCTATGGAAGTGGTAATTTTAATTTATTTTTTTTTGAGTGGAAAGTCGATTGTATTCCATTGTTGGGTCTACATGGCGTACAAATTCTTCGATAAAATGTGCCATAAAATGTGATTTTCTTGAATAACAAATACTTGATCGATTTACGTGATTTTTAGAATATATCATTTTCGTGCAGTGACAGGTACGTGCATTATAACAATTTTCATAGTTTTTTTCTTGAAAGAAAATTGTATAGGTCAAATTATAAACAAGCACCTAAAATGTTATGTTTCAGAGTTGTTTTGTTTGTTTGCTTGTTTTTTTTTTTGTAGGGAGTATATATATATTGTTGAGCTTTGCATTATCAGGATTTGTCTCCTCTTAAAGAATCGATAGTTTTCTTATTTTTAAATCTCCCTCCCATATATATATATATATATATATATATATATATATATATATGGGGGGGTTAAAAAAAGGAAAACTATCGATTCTTTAATAAGAGACAAATCGTGATAATGCAAAGCTCAACAATATACATATATATATATATATATATATATATATATATATATATGCTAGATCTACAGCAGATGTGCTTACAGTTATATTTCATAGGATTAGCGAATCTCTCGACGGAGGCTACCTTTCTAGGGCAATTGCTCTTGACATATCAAAGGCCTTTGATAGAGTATGGCATAAAGGTTTACTTCACAAGATCTCCAGCTACAGTATAGTAGGAAATGTCTTCTCAATTATTAAATCATTTCTCTCTGATAGGTTCATAAGAGTAGTGATTGATGGGCAGAAATCAGAAGCTCTTAGTAGTAATACTGGAGTCCCTAATGGGTCCATCCTGAGCCCAACTCTCTTCCTGATCTATATTAATGATCTTCCAAATCACATCCTTACATCATTCATAGATAGCTATGCTGATGACACTACTATCTATGGTAGCACATCTAAGACCGTAAACGACCAAGTTCTCTCTGATTCTCTCTCCTCTGATCTTGAGAATTTGGTACAATGGGAAAAGAGGTGGCTTGTTACTTTTAATGCATCAAAAACCAAGCTTTAATCTGTATATCATCAACGCTCTGATCCCCATTTGGCATCAATTGAAATAAATAGCTCTCGTCTTGGGGAGACCTCATGTTTTGACAAGCTTCTGGGCTTGACCTTTACTCCTGATCTAAAATGAAACACATACATAAAATCCGTTGCCAAGGCCGCTGGAAAAATGGTGGGATCCTTTTATCAATCCATTAGATATCTCACTGCTGATGCAATTCTCTATCTCTATAATAGCCAAGTACGTCCAAGGATAGAGTACTGTTGCCACATCTGGACAGGAGCTGCTAGAAAGGACTTATCCTGCATTAGTAGAGTTAAAAATAGACTTTGTAGCCTTGTGGGGATGTCTTTTTCTCTTCCCTGCAACCTCTTTCTCACAGAAGAGATGTTGCGAGTTTGTATCTGCTTTATCGTTATTTTCATGGCCGGTGCTCGGCTGAGCTGCATTCTTTGGTCCACCCTCGCCAAACTTTCACAAGAAACACCCATCTAGCAGAAAACATTATCAATAGTTTCACCACCTCCTTATCTGTGCCTAAACCTAAGCGTAGATTCCATGAGCAAAGTTCTTTCTTAGAACTTCACGCCTATGGAATTATCTTCCGTTGTATTGCTTTCCAGCTGACTACAGTATGGTTATCTTCAAGTCTAACTTAAACAAGTTTTTGATGAGCCGTTGCATATAAGTTAACAAATTTACCGAATCTCCATTACTAACGGTTACTATATTGTACAATTTCTCCTTTACACTCTTTAACTCTTATCCTCGAGTGTCCTCTTGGCCTTGATAAATGGTGATGCTTATATATATATATACATATATATATATATATATATATATATATATATATATATATATATATATATATATATGTATATATAAAATGTTAAGTGTCTCTGTGTCTGTTTACGAGCGAAATCTTAACAAAAATATCTCCGTGCATCTTAATTCCATGGCGTCTCACACGAGAGAAGATCATTTTTCACCTCGCATATGTTTTGTAGGTTTACAGTGATCGCCATTAAATGTGCGCGTGTGTTTACCGAGGCGTGTGCATCTGCGTTGCGTTCCCTTACTTTTCAAGTACTTAAGCGGCTGCAGGCTCTTTTTTCTTTTCTGTTTTCCATCCCTTTTCTTTACTTTCTTTTCTTTTCACTGACTCATAAGCGGCCTTTTGTCATACAGTCAAAGCCAGAAAAGCGGGCGGGGGAATGGATGCCTTTTTACCTACCATCCTCTTACTTTTCTATAATGACCGGCCATCAGATTACACGACAATGCCATGGGTTAAGCCCGGAGCAGGTTCAACCTAGTATAGATAACAAGCTTATTGAAAGACTAAAAAGGAGGCGAAGGAGATAGGTTTTCGCCCCCCGCTCCCCTGAGGGGGTTCTAATGCTTGGGATGGTTTCACAGGGACAGTTAGAGTATTGCTGCCGGTTGGGGTAAGAGGGGGCGCATAATCGAAAACCCGAAAGAGTTGATAGCGACTACAGAAAGACAGTATGAAAATTCTACTTGCTTCACAAGTTTCGAGGCTTTTTAAACCTCTTTCCCTCAACTCGTCAAGAACCTTCCACCAACGTACCCTAAAGGGACCTCACTCAGACTTCTACAAGAAACCAGGTGTTCTTAGGTCATGGTGTCACGTTAAGCTTGCCCAGGGCCATCTTATTTCTACACAATGAGGCCTATTTTAAATATTCATTAATAATTTTGACGAAGATTGAAACGATTTAGTTGGCTTCGTTTAAAACCGCCTCCAATTTTGATAATTGTTAGTCGTTTGTCTTGTCAGTAGTAACATGTATGTGTATTGACGATAAGTCTGATATGGCCCTATCCTCTTAATGATTATAAAATGAAAAAAAATAATACTACACACTCCAAAATTCTGTAAAACGACTTTCAAAATATGCTTCAAATAATTTAACATTAATTCAGAATAATTGGGTTGGTGAAGGCGAATACAAATAGCAAGTAAGACAAACCTTACAAACTGCACAAAGTCAATGGTAGACCTTTTTATCGGATCGTGGAGGTCATTAGAAATCATAATAATGATTTATATATTTAAAATTTAATTACTGATGTATTTGAGATGTTGTTTGGGTAATAATACGAACTGTAACATAGCGCAAATGTGCTTATGTACATATATAAAGAATTGACGTCACCGGTAGGGGATGGGAAATGACTATAAGAAAGACAAAAACTCTTGAGATATCGTAAGAAACGAGATAACTTTTAAGATCTCCTGAGATACTCGGATAACTTTCTACATAACATGTGTGACGTCACGTCCGTAAAGAAATAAATGTCGTTGTGCAGAACCAAAAAGCAAGTCGGAGTTATTTCGTGTACTTCGACTTGATCTCGTTTGCGATTGAAACTACGGACAGTTTATTATATTGTTCAATCGTCGTCTCGTTTATTCAGTCATATTATCTCACATACTTTCAAACGTCCATTTGTAAGTTACTCTGCAGGTTCTTCTCGTGTTATAAAATAGTCATTTTTTATTTTTTCTTGTAATCCCATACTTCTTTTGAAAATAACAAAAACGTTATCCTTATTCTGTCACCCAAAAGTCTCCAACAGCTTATCTGTCCGAGCTTAAAATAGCATGTCTGTGGTATGTCATTACTAAACTTGAAATAGCTTCATGATACATTAAGTTTCGGTTTAAGATAGAATTTTGATCGTTTATCATTATAAGCTTGAACTAGAATTCTAGGTGTTCTCTTCCGCTAAAATCGTGTTTTCCACTGATCTTAAAATAAAAAGACTTATCTTTAGGGTTTCACGAAATGTTTAACACGGAAATGATAATCACACTACTTTTTTCAAAAATTATATTATTCGTAATTATTAATTTTAGCAATAAAAATAAAATCGAAAAAACATTTTTTACATCGGTATCTTATTTGTATGAGACTTGTTTCGTGTATGTGTAAATATTGTTTTAGATTGTTACATATCAACTGTACCCGGCCACGCGTTGCTGTGGCTCAGTTCGTTTAAATGGAAAACAAATGTGTGTTATTTTAATGTTCTCAATACTTGTTAATCTACAATATTTTGAGACTTGCTAATGATTATTGCAAACGACCAACGTATTGTGGAGTGCAATATCTTAAATAAAAATGGTATTTCCTTGTTTTCGCACAAGTTTTTGGAGGAAAAATATTTCTTTCAAATATGATTAATGAAAATGTTCGTAAATATTTTTGGTTCTGTTTCTTACAGCGAAATTTAGAAATTGAAATAATGATGTACAAGCGAACCCAATAATATCTAATAAATTGCAATGTCACAAGAAAGTAGTTTCCGCAAAAAATAGAAATAGTAACTATTTCCTTTGTGTTTACGCACATGTCATGCAATCAAAACAGATATATTAAATCTTCGGATACGTAATTAATTGTTACATGACACGGTAGATTACACTTTGTATTGTTGAAATCGAAAACAACGTAGGTAGCTATCATTGTGATTTTAATAAAAAATCAACTTTTCGGTTGTCGACTTTCGGTAAATAAAGAAAAACGGCCATTTTATCGGCCTTCCTGTACAATGAACTCCGCGAATATATTTTATTGGTACTATTGCATTATATGTCCCGGATCAGCAAGATTTTACGTCAATTACGTTTTTGGCTCGACTACCAGTCACCAGGTAAAGTTGAACAAAATAACAGACACAGACGAAATTAAAAAAAAATAAAAAAAATCTACAGTAAATTTATTAAATATACATATATTTTATTTTATCGAAAAAGATGCATTCTCTAGTGTTTATTTGCTTTTATTATTTATTTTTTTGCAAGTTTCTTTAATCAACTAAAGCTGTTTCTTTTATTCTTTGAAGCGCATGATCAACCGACCACACGGGCACAACCACGCGCCTGCACAAACTATAATAAGAACCATTAGCTTAGGAAAATATGCGCAGTGATAGAGAGAGAGGGGGAGGCATATTCTTTTTATAGAGTGTACATCTCGTAGAATAATAATAAAAAAAAGTCCGAGAGCTAAAAAGCAACTAATAAAGTGAGTTGTGTCGTCCGCACCCAAATACATACGCTTACGCACACAGACGGCTGTAATGACCTAAGCATTAAATTAACTTGAAGATGGGTAAAATAAAATGTCTGTTAGTGACGCAATAACTTAATTTTAATAACCGTTCGTTTATAAAGGAAATAACTGGATTCTGGAATATGCGAATTTTCAGAGTTCAGCAAATCAAAATCGACAGACTTTGGCGAGGCAGCCTTTATTATTTGTGGACCAGAAATTGAAAAAATTATGTTAGGTCTATGCGTTCTAAAACTAGTTTCGGTCGATATAATCACAGAATCTATGGAACGTGTAGAATTCGTGCCGATGACAACTGATAGGTGTTGTAGGACTAAATATGCAGATAAAAATATAGGAACTCCTTTCTATATAAATGTTGCGATCGATAGCGTTGCTCGTAGAATGCAACGTAATATTTTAATATGAGGACTAAATGTGGCTACAATGGTGTTCGAAAGTTATATAAGATAGTGGCTATTGTATTGGATTTGTATGTGGCATCTTTTGTGGTCAATCTAGGCTACTTTAGTCCACATGGGATTTTCTGCAATCATTATATTATATTATATTATATGTGGAGATTAAGGTCCCTACGTCGGCAATTAAATTTGTTAGTTTATATTTTAATAAGAGTCCCATTTTTAACGTAGTGGTGTCAGTATTTTAAGGTGTGGCGTGAGTTTGACGTTTAAGATTCAAATTCATGCATATTAATTAAGATCGGAAAGGAGAGAGAAAAAAAGTAAGGAAAAAAGACGCGTGGCGGTTGGCCAGTTACGCTCGATGAAGGCATAAATCTCATCACTCTTCTAATCAGCCTTTAAAAAGTAAAACCCTGTGAAAATTGTCGTCGTGCCAAAAGGTTTTGCGGAAAATGATTGGCTGGTGTCATGTACTGGAAAGTAGCAGTCTATGTAAATCCGTGAGATGTCGCGGTATTATTATTATTATTATTATTATTATTATTATTATTATTATTATTATTATTATTATTATTGCCACACATGAACTCTCACATATCAATAACATGATTATTGATAGTGGTGAGGAGTGGTATGAATGCCATTAAGAAGATATTTCTTATAAAAATATATAAATTTAAATTACTTTTTTTTATATTATTTATTTTCATTTAAAATATTTGGAGAAAGGCCATTTCCCCCCAAATATATGTGATATGCTAGGAGAGATTAAATGAACGTAAGGGGCCATGCTTAGGAAAGATTAACAAGATGTTTGTTTACATACATTTAAAATTATGTATATCATTACAGTCAGGGAGCCAGGTAGCCAGAACGGGTGTTTGAAAATTTAGATCCGTCGTGCATGTTATAGAGCGTTGCATTATCAGCAAATATACCCATCACTCACATAATATTATCAACGGTGTCTTTAATAAATATTTGGAATAATAGCAGTACGAGGATCGACGCCTGAAGCACCCCCCGCATTAATATTTTGCTGGTTGGATCAATGACAACATGGATGGTCCTATAGTCTAAGGAGTTTCTATACTTATTTAGTATACGCCCGGTTATAGCGGACGATTGAATTTTTATAGCAGCTCTTTGTGCCAAACTTTGTTTATATGCCCACATTTTCCCATGACAATTATTTCATTTTTGCTATTATGGCATGTTTATCTTAGTAGAAAGATAGGTATATAGATACTGTTGACGTATCTAACTTTAGAAAAATCATGCTTTCTTTCACAATACACTTTCACGGTAAAATTCTGATATTTTCCTTTTTTTAATGTTTCGTCATAAAATTTTGTACAAATATATTTTAAGGGACACAGTTTATCAAATATAAATAAGGAGAGATATGAAAAGACAGAGAAAAAGAAGGTGAGAACGAAAGACGTAGACACTAATGTACGGCATTAAATGTGGGAAGGGCATACACCAAGTACAGATTAACGAACTATGTGCAACCGCAGTAGATGTCTAAGACATAAAAATACATATCTGAATATTATGAATTCACACTTGAGTAAAATTTATATTTTGGGGGGAGTTTGTATTTTCTATTAACAAATAATCGCAAATCTGTTTTTGTATAATTTTACTAATTAGATGTTTGATTGAGATTACATTTTTTCTGGAACATTGGTGCATATGCTTCACAATAAAAATATCTATTTAGAGTGATTGCCTGAAAGATTAATTCATTCGCCTCAGCATGTTTTTAAAATAGATGCATTTTCCATAAATATCTACAAAGCAGTATAATACCTATATTTGAAACAGAAGTACAGGCTGCTTCGACGTTCTTCCTGGCCTTCTTTTTCTTTAGTTGTCTAAGAGATGTGTAAGAGATTGGTAGAATACTGCTTCATACAGAATTCCTAGCTTTGGATGTAGGACTGGCCATGCCATTTCTAAAAGAAAAAAATTGTGGTTTTGAACTTTAACCAGCAATAAATATTTTATTTGCTTTTATCACAACATTAACTTTCACTTAAATAAAAAAATTGAAATTGCAATAATAAGCAGATTGTCATGTTTTATTTTTATTTTCTCTGCACAATATAAAATCTAAAGAAATTATAATCCTGTTAGTATGAAAACCTAATTGATAAAACTCACTATGTCTGTCTGTCTACATATTTTAAACTCCATCAATTTCGAAACTAAAAGTCACAGAGCGGCGCAAGGGTCTTCAAATGATTGGATTTTTTATGGACCGTTATTTTTGGGTTTTTTATCCGGTTAAAATAGTTTTTAAGATCAAAAATGGATCAAAATTAAAAAAAATAGCTATGCATTTTGTACATTCATTTTTTCCTTTTTATTCAGCTTATATGAGTGTCACGTGGGTGCAGTGGTAACGTCACCAGCTTTGAATGCTAGTTTTGCTTTCGGTTGCCATTCTAGCTGATGTGACCCAAATGTTTATTTTTACTTTTCAAATCACGAATTATATATTCAAATCTGAACAAATTAAAATATCATATTTAAGCGTATTTTACGACCGAGCAAAGACGGGTGCCCCCCCCCGCTAGTCTGATATCAATTAAATTAAATCAAATTAGTTGGTTTCACAGCTTCACTATTTTATTCGCTAATATGTTTAGTGTGAAGAATTAGATAATGCTGTGGTGAGCACCAATAATTGCTTGAATGTTTCGCTGCATCTGCAGGAAATGAGATCTGCTAGCACAAAAAAAAATATCGCATGTCATAAGAACATTCGCTTAGCAAGAAAATGTAATCGACCATTCACTCAAAAATTACAGTTCAAAATTAACAGGAAGCAACGTGTACATTGTTTCAATTACATTGTTTTTGCGTTTGTCAACTGTCACAATAGTTTCATTTTGGTTCAAATGTACCTTTTTGCTTGTCTGTCCGCGTCGACACAATTAGACACTAGATATTTTTTTATGTGGAAAAAAGTAACTACATCAAAAATTTGGATTCAAAATGCCGATGTGGATTTGAGACTAAAATAAAATTTCATTGACTAAAAAGAACACTTCGTTGAGTGGCTTATATGACATCAGGTACTACATTCTGCTCCCAGGACGAAGGACGATAAAAAAAGTTTCAATACGGTTTCCATTGGATTTAACAAGGAGGTTAAAAAGATTGTGAAGGGGGTTACGTTTACATATTTCGTACAATATTTAAATTCCTACGGGGAAAGGGTAATAATGAAGGAATGCTAAAGAGAACCGGATCGAGAAAAGAGGCTGCTTTAAAATCGAGGGAGTGGGAATTTGCTGCTAATTCAGTGGACTGGGTATTGTACATTAAAGGCGAACAACTTTGTCGGGTGCAATGTTTTGTGACATACGCAAACAAAATAGAGTGCAAAGGAATGAATTAACGAATTGAGGCTTAAATGGAAGTTTTCAGAGATTAAAAGCATTGAATATGTGTTCATAAACATAAACATTCCGAGTCGATAATTTGTAAAAACTAAACCTCTCTACGCAATTACATAAAATGCAGATTAGAAATTCCAGTAAAAAAAATAGCAGTATTTAAATACGTTTATATTTTGCTTTCGATTGGCAGCAAGGTAAAAGAAATAATGTATGTGTGTGCACTTTATGAGTGCGTGCGCGTGTGTGTGGTCGAGTTGAAAAAAGTTATTAGTATTCTCGATCATACTACATAGGTGTGGGAAAAACTAGCGAAATGCCGATGTTGAGTTCGTTGTGGATTTTGTCTCAAACTGTTTGAATTTTGCTTTTTATTCTCCTGGGGCGGATAAAAACAGCAAATTTGATAAAATAATGGAAAATCAAACTAATTGGCTTTTAATTTTTTAGTTGTTTGTATTAATTCAGGCGAGTTTATACGTCGAGCTATAAAGGCAGAAACGACTTGAAGCATTTTTATTTCCCACACCGAAGTTTAAACTTTGTCGCTATACGAATACGAATTGTACATATATATTAAATATACGATCCTGTCGGGTGTGATCTGCTTTCTAGCCCGGTAGATGGACTATACTTTACTTTAAGGACGTTTTTTTCAGTTTATTTTATTTATTATTATTAATTATTTATTTTAGTTGTTACTAGTTAAGTGCAAGGTCAAAACATTTAAATGTTGAACTTCATAGCAGAGTTTTATAGACCATGTTAATTATTGGTCAGAAAAATAGCGAACTTTGTTTTGATATTAATTTACCATAGCAACAACATCAACATCTTCTTTCTTCCTGTTGAACAGTGTGCGAATGAGACAAGCAATAGTTCAAAGCGGCCATTAAAGCACACGTTCCACCAAGGAAGAATTATAACAAGCTACTAAATATCCCAATAGTTCACTACAGATTGTGCAGTCATTGTACAACGGTATGCATTTCGCCGGTTAGTACATCATCAGTCAAATACAAATAGGAAAAATTTATAGATGCTATACATCATTGTAAAAGATAAATAGCCACAGACAAAAGACGTCATGTTAAAATAACAAACGGACGCAAAGAATCGCAGCGGAACTCGTGACTTTTGGAAAAATTTATGATAGTGTACTGAATAAAGGTCAATCAGTAATTCCTCCACTATCCAACAACCGCATGTACATCAACCGAGAAGTCGTAACTGCTTGCCCGGCGATTCGCTTCTAACTCCACATATGAGCTAGCAAACAACTATCTCCCAAATTTCCTTATGCGTACTGAAGACATACGTATGTGAAAATGGTTCCTTTTCTATGTCCTCGATATCATAAAAAAACTTAGACACGTCCGAAGTGTGTGACGCTGATTTTGTCACTGCTATACTAATTGAAACATATCTGAGCTGGCCTCCATACTTTCCAAGCTCTACAATAAATGCTTTGTTGAATCTAGCTTTTCTAATAGCTGAAAATAGTTTCCATAGTACCAGTGTACAATATCTTTGGTGGAAGGACTGAACGTTTCGATTATCAATATATCAGTTTCCTACTCCTCTTCGCTTAAATCTTTGAGACCTTAACGATTCAAGATTAGTCTACAATCTCAAAAAGCTAATCTTCTTTCTGACAAACAGTATGTATTAAGGCAATGTCGTTCTACTTTAGATATTGCAACAGTCATATCTGAACGCATATACTATGCATTGAAGAAGGCTGGCAAGCAAGGGCTGGAGTTCTTGATATATCCAAGATTTTTGACAAAATCTGCAACAGAGGGCTGCGAATGAAAATAAAATCGGAAGTTATGATTAGATGTTTACTAAATATATTTAGATCCTTTTAAGACAGTAGGGTCATCAATGTTGTCAATGATGGACGTACATCCGAACAACGTAATTTTAATGCGGGAGTGCTTCAGAGGGTGATTTTTTTTTCATGATATATATTAACAACCTCCCTAATAATATTGTGTCCGAGATGGGTATATTTGCTGATGATACAACGATCTATAACATGTGCAAGTGAAGAACAGATGTACACAAATATAAGACTATGCCAGGATACTCAAAAAATTACGTCCAGACCGCAGTGGAATGGGGCCGCAAATGAATGGTAATATTTAATGCTTGTAAAACTAAAATGCTCTCCTTTAAAAATTAAAACAACTTATGTTCAACAACCGATATTCCTGACAAATATCAATCTACCTGCGAAGTCTTTTTTTTCAAGCTCCTCAGCTTAATATTCACGGGCAACATGAACTGGAACAAATACATTTTGTACATTACGACGACTGCTGCAAAGATGTGGGTTCTTTTTTGCAGTGATAGAAGACAACTCACACCTTAGAATATCCTGTGTCTCTACAAAGATGCCATTAGTCCATGCATGAACCATTGTTGACACATCTGCGCTGGTTCATCAACTGCTCGTCTATCCCTCTACAAAAAGAGTCTTCAATCTAATGTGTGTGTGTGTGTGTGTGTGTGTGTGTGTGTGTGTGTGTGTGTGTGTGTGTATTGGGGGCGATTAATCGGAATCGGAATAGTGAATAAAAAAATCAGAACTGTTGGTGGTATTAAAATCAGTATATAAATCGGAAAATATTTTAGCCCAATTTTCGATATTAAAACGATCTTTTTATCAATAAAATGCAATCTTTCACTGCTGCTAGAAATGATACAATAATCAATATTGATATTAAATTAACAGTCAAACTTAATCTATAGATCACCCGAACCCCAGTGTATTTTTATGTATGAAAAAATACCTACACATTCTACGTGTGTTTTTAGAGAAACCGGCGAATATAACATCTCTGTGGTTAAATATTCATGGATTTATGAAGAATCGGAATCGCAATCAGTAATTGTATCGAAATCGTGAAAATATTTACCTCGTCTTATTATTAATATAGATTAGTTTTTCACAAGTTTAAAAATATATACGACTTGAGTGCCATCAACTAGAATCAAAATCCAAACTTTTTGCTCTCTACAACACATGCATATTAAAACTTGAAAAAATACGCAGTTTAATTATAGATTATATTTGTATCTACGTAAAGCACATGCATACGTCGAATTACACCAGACAAGTTAAAATATTTACAATTTTGACCTGTCCCAGTTATTTCTTTTGTGTAAAACCCAAATCGAAGTTGTCCCAATGATCCTGATCGCTCATATACTAAGTTAAAAATTTGTAGACTATGTGGCGGGTCTCCCGTGCTCAGGTCAGCGATTGCCCTCTAGCTTTAGTCGTGATCGTCTACCAGGAGTTCTTCACATGAATTCTCAGCGTCTCTGTGTTGAATTCTGCTGAAAAGCAAAAAAAAAAAAAAGTTTTGCATGCGCCGGAAAGACAAGACAGACAAAATCAGGGTGTCTAGCTACTAAAAGTTAATTTCACAAAAGTTACAGCTTTTTTACATATGTACATCATTCAATTCACCAAAACACTTTAAGTCTCACAAATCTATTTCTTCGCCTTCAGGATGCCTGTTCAGGGTGGCTGGTCAGGGTGGCTGGTCAGGATTGCTGGTCAGGGTGGCCGGTCAGGATTGGCGGAGAGGGGGCGTAGAGCGTTGGTTTTGGAGCTCATTTCTTCTCGAGATTTCGGCGCAATCTGCTCAGGCAGTCTGAGCGCTTGTTTTTATATTCAGGGTGTGGTATTGGGGTCCATTCAACCAATCAGAGTTCAATACGTTTTCTGGGGAATTACAGATCCAAATTGCGTGTGTGCAATTCAGCAATACGTCCAGAGTTTTGTAATCTGAGACCAAAAATGAAATCCTTTTCGCACGACCTCAAGAGGTCAAAACCTCTCATTCAGAGAGCTCGTCTGAACGAGTGTTCTCCAGGTTAACCAGTACAAATCTCGTTAAACAATAAACACGCCAACAAGTAAAAATCTCGTTAAACAATAAAATATATATGTTTTTTTATGTACAAGCATATAACTTTTGATACCCGCCGTTGTCCGGGATTCAATTGTCGGGTCTCAAACTACCCAATGAGGAGCAAATCGCTCTTCCAAGACGGTGATGTCACACTAAATATACACGGCGTAATTTGATAGAGACCGTACTGCCACATAGAGACACACACACATACACACACACACTCACACACATATATATATATGCCTATATATTTATTGTGTGTCTGTGTGTGTGAGTGTGTCCTCTACTATTAATGAAAAGGAACTTTGTGTGTCTGTTTTCGTGTGTGCCAGTTCGTTCAATATGGACTTAAGAACTGCTAGATCAATTTTTGTGAAATTTCACACTAGGGTACTTTACATTCCTGGCGGCGTTCTTAGATAGGTTTTGTATCGGAATGTTTTTGATATTTATTGATAATGAAAGCAATTCGATGAGAAAAGGAACAGGCGATATTGTCCAAAGTTAAAACCTTACACGGCCTAATATCACAGGTGAATTTCAGACATCTAATTACCACATTACTGAAAGGCCCAACATATGAAATCAACTGTGGGTTCTTTGATACAACAGGGATATGTTTGGCATGAGTGTTTCTGTTTAAAGCAAAATTGCATCAAGATACATTACTTTGTTATCTTAAACATGAATTCAAGCGATTGTCACAGCACAAGCAGTAAGCTCATGCATAAAATCTATAGTAACCTCTTTGGTATGACAGGGGCGCGTCAAAATGAATGTTTCTGTTTAGAGCCAAATTAAAGTACGATACATGACTTTACATTTTAACTCTAATGCAAGCCATTACATATATAAATAATTTCATAATATTTACGGTTGTAGACTACAATGTATTGTGAACTATGTCACTGCATGGAGGCATGCGAATCTTTCTCTCAATGGGTCCTCAATCGATCTAATTGAAAATTCGATGGGCAATCAATCGATTTAATTGAAAATTGGGTAATTTCCTTGATTTCGATGACAACTAAAATATGGGAGTGTAACTCATTTGTTCATCATAATTATTTCAGGTTTCCCTGCATATATATATATATATATATATATATATATATATATATATATATATATATATATATACTACACTCAATAATTAAAAATGCCATGTGCGTGATGTCACGAAAATTTAGACACCTCAGTAATATGGGGGGGGGGATATCCTCGTCCCCGTGATACTAAATAATAATGTCTCGGCTGAGGTTCCCTTAGTACTGTAGAAACTTATCAACAAATGCCGGAATATTGCTTTCTGCATGCTGGAAAATTGTATCTGTTGTACCAGCCTTCAAAAATAATGACCAAATAATTGACACACTAAATTATCACTTTATTTTTTTCTCGTTTTCTTCGACATAATCTTTGAGTCTGTAATCAATCAAACACTAATCAACCACCTCAGAGGCAATAAACCACCTCAGAGGCAATCAACCACCTCAGAGGCAATAAACCACCTCAGAGGCAATAAACCACCTCAGAGGCAATCAACCACCTCAGAGGCAATAAACTTATTTCTGACCGACAGTTTGAATTTATGCTAACCTATTCTACTGCAGATATCTGTAATCTGCAAATGTATAAACCACGCACTGGATCAGGCTAGGTATGCTAAAGTAGAAGAGAAGAATTGTGCTTGTTCTTGATAGTCGAATGCAAAACATTATAATATAAATACGAATGTATCACATCACATCATCAATCTTTGGACTTTTATCTTTTCTGATATTAACGAATGACCTCACTTATAAAATTGTCTCCGAAATGCGTATATTTGCTGATGACACTACGCCCACTAATAGATTCGAAGGAAAAACGAATAAACCCATATCATACGAAAATAGTTAAAACCTAAAAGTAAGACCTCCAATTTTTAGTGGAATTAGGTCGTAAATGGATGGTAACATTCAATGCTGCTAAGACTAATCTTCTTTCCTTTAACAATTACAAAAACATTTTCACCCATTGATGGCTATGGATAACGATACACTACATGAGTATATTTTGTTCAAAATGCTCGGCTTTACATTCGGAGACAACATTGAGATCATTGCCAAGTTAATGAAAAGTGAAATTTATCTACGGTGCTAGAAGGTTGCTCACACGTATGTGGATTCTGTATATCTACACAGTCACTATTCTCCCATGCATGCGGTATTGTTGCCACATATGAGCTTACGCACTTGCTACTTGCCTCTCGCTATTAAACAAGGTTCATAAAAGAGTCGTTTATCTAATTGGTCCCGCACTAGCAACCAAATTTAGCCTTTCTCTTCTCGCTGAAATGTTGCATATCTGTGCCTGTTTGACGAATATATGATGGGATGTGCTAAGGCGAACTCAAACCACTTGTACCCTTCGATGTAAATACCCCAACCACACCGACAAGCAGAGAAATCTAATTCCTAAACAGTAGGGATCTTTAAATGTCGGAAAAGTGTCCCTTATATTGCTAGACTTTAGCAAATGACAGAATACCTACTGAAATAGGTTATTCCCTAATATTGCTAGTCATTTGCAAATGACAGAAAACCTTCTACTAGAATATTATATTGCCTTATATTGCAAGACAAATGACGTAAAACCTTCTTAATGAAAGAGTTTATTCTCTTAGATCAGCACCTTTCACTAGCCAGGGATTGAACCTACCATAATCGAGTTGATAGTCGGCAATTCTAACCTGTGATTGTGCTCGCGAACGACCTGATGAAATGCCCATTTAAATAGACACTCGGCTACCGCTTTTAAATTGCTCGATCTGCTTGTTTATTTACAAACCAAACTATGGCCTTAATGAAGGGTAGACTAAAATTTACTGCCAAATAATCTGAAATAACAGCAATGGGAGACTTGATTCCAGATATGTCGTTATGTTTTCCCTATTTGGTGTTTATACGTGAAGTAAATATCATAGTGTATAAGGATTGATACTGGATATATTCCTAATATCTCCCATTGTTATTTCAGATCATTGGAAATTATAGTAGCAAGTTTTAATCTCTCCCCCATCAAGGCCAGAGGTTTTGGGGAAATATCAAATATTTTTAATTCATATGCAAACTTGGAAAACAAATGACTATGATTGAAACATTTAAAAAAAAAACTATCAAAAAATAGGCTCTAGTGATGGATAAACTCCTTAATGTGCGACCTTATGGCAAATGTCACATAGAACAGTACATAAATCAAGTCATAGCCTTTCCAACGAGTCTTCATTTGTTAAATTCTGATCAATAGTCGATGAGATTTGGAATTTATAAAACTGCCAAAAAGATGGTATATCTATATACAAACATATCTATACTCGTAGCCAAATTGAATATTGAAATGCTCATACCTTTGGTTCTATGGGACGAAACTGCATGAAAGTTTGCATAATGCTATTCTATGGTTAAAATTTTATGACAATTCGTAAAAAATATTTTTCAACCAATAATATATGCCCAAATTTGCCTACATTTGTATATATAGTATTCTGCAGCTAGCTTAAGTCTTGATTCGGTTGTCTCCTCTGTTACCTTACCAAACAACAAATACGTATATCCACTCCTGCTACCAGTTCCCTGACTGTACTGATATACCGAAGTTCAAACGTAACGTAAACAAACGTCTTGTTTATCTTTCCTAAGCATGGTCCGAAATAGTAGCCCCTTACCTACAAGTGCCAACGTGTTATGTTTGGGGGTTAAGGTGATTTATATATATATATATATATATATATATATATATATATATATATATATATATATATATATAGTGTTATAATGGAATAAATCCAGAGGAAATCCGGGTATGAGAGCTCAATGTGGTAAACAGAGCAATAAGATAAAAAATATAACACGGAAATTACATAATTGTCGATGCAATAATTTATTTCAACCTTATGGTATTTTCAAGCATCTAAATCAGACAATTACATTTTTGATACTGAAAAAGAAAAGAAAAGATCGGGCTTCGACCCTCAAAAAACCAAAGGTGGTGGTAGTAGCAATCCACTTAATACATTTATAGAGAGGGTGGTAGGGATTTAAAAAATAAAAATTAAAAATTAAAAATAACAAATAAAAATATTAGATTAGACACTTATAAGCGGCAGCTCGATGTAACCATAGATACACACACACACACACACACTCACACACACACACACACGCAACACATACACATACACCTACACCCACATACACACACACACGCCTCTAAGATGTACGTTCTGACTTGTAAATGCCTTGACACGCGTTTACTAACCTAGGAAGAAGGGGCGAAAGTATACGGATATATAGTGGAAGAAATAGAACAGCGCGTAATGGAAAAAAGAAGAAAAAAAAGAGGAAGAAAAGAAGAGGATACAGTGATCTAATCTTAACTGTCATATTAGTCTAGAAACTCTGAGAAAAGTAAGGGAAATAAACTGGATGTTTGTACACGCGTCCTATAGTTAATTGAGTCATGGAAAGTAGGTATATTAAAAGATAAATAAATTAATAAAAACATAAATAAAAAAAATAAATAAATAAAAAAATAAAAAAATAAATAAATAAAAATAAGAAAATAAAAATAAAAAGAATATTATATATAAAGTTTTAAAACTATCTGTATGTTATTATGTAAAAATTAGTTAGAAATAAATATTATCTTATAATTCATTTAAATATTGTATTTGTAATATAATACTATGAATTTAAAAATTGAGTCTTATGTATTTAATATTTTATATATTTTCATGTAAATAATTTTATTGGTGATTATAGCGGTCGTTGTAATTAATATTTCAATTCTTAATTGATTAAGAAGTGGGAAATTGTAACATTGATCGCCCCCAATTCGATAGGACGTATCTAGTTTCGGTTAATATATACTTTTATTCACTCCGTACAACAAAATTATTCTCATGCACGCATAAAGAAATAAGTAAAATAATTATATTTTTGTGTTGATTTGTATCAAATCTAATAATATCTAGTTTTAGTATTTGGTCTTTTTGACTTAACTCAGTTTAATAACTAATGTATTATCTGCAGAGAAAAATTATTTTCTTAAGGCTATCTCATTTATTTATAAGTAATTTGGATAAACCAGGTACTTCGGGGAAAATATATATATATATATATATATATATATATATATATATATATATATATATATATGCCTAGCTTAGATTTCGGACAACAAATCGTAAAGTAGTTATTATCGAGTATATACCGGACAACACTATAATTGCCAGTGGGGTGGGGTAAGATGGTTTATCGTAATTAATCTAGTGGTGTTAGATTCGGTGTCTTTACCATTATAGAATTCTCTGTTCGTCGGATCTAGAGTTATTGGTTATTTTAAATTTACATTTATGTCTACATCTGGCCATCAGTTCATCTCGTTTGTTTAGGAGATTACTGTGTTGGTACTTCAGGATTCTTATTTTTTCCTCGAGGCATAAACTGAATCTCTGCCTAAAGCCGTTTGGAACGTCCGAATGACATAGGATTGACCATGAAATCACTGGGGATCGATTCTCATTTTTTAATAACCACCATTGTTTAGCTAACTCGGTTTTATTCTTAAGTTCTGGGTTATTGAAAGAATGTTTGTGGTCATAAAAACGTTGTAGCCAGCTTCCGGCGGAGATACCGAAGTAAACTTTTTTGTCCCTGTTATTATCTTCTGGGTGGATCGTGGCCTTATAAACCACGCACTCAACTTTACAATTACCGTCCAGTGGGCAGTTATTTTTCACTTGGCAGTTACATTTGTCTACTGTCGCCTTATTTCTATTAGAATTGTTTAATATTTTATTATTATGAGTGCTAATTATTCTGTCCATGTTTTTAGTGCACAAGTAACTTATTTTAATTGTTTTTCTATTAAATATCTTCCTAAGTGGATTATTTATGGTAAAATGTTTATCTATTAGGTTCAAAAATACTTTCCCTATGTTAATGTTGGATAGTTGACAGTAAGGGGGATTAAACCATATTATTTTCCGGCCTCTGTTCTTAGATTTATTTTTGTTTTTATTTTCCTTCTTAATATATGTGAGTTTTTCACTGTATCCGCTTATCTCTAGTGCTCTATTGTATAATTTTTTATTTGCTTCAAAAATTTCTTTGTTAGCCGAAAGTTTATTAATCCTAGTGTTAATCGTTTTAGGTATGTGTTTAATTATGCAACTTGGATGGTTAGATCTAGTATTAATATAAGAAGGTGTGTTATTATCTTTATTGAACGGCTTATATATCCCCTTTCTTAAGTCTAGAGTTATGTCTAGATAATTAACTTCTTTACAATTTGGGGTAATATCTATTTTAAATCCTAGGTATTTGAAGGCTCTTACTAATTTTTTATGTATTTTCGATACCATGGGGCCGTCACTATTAGGGATAACAATTAGTCCATCATCCCTGTATAATCCCACTAAGTTAGGCTCTATAATTCTGCTAATAGTGTACATTATAAATATGCCCACTAGGTCGGCAATCTGGGCTGAGTCAAAAGCCCCCATCGGGACGTCAAACTCGTTGTTATTCGATTTGATCCATGTTTCCTGATTGTTTAAAAGGATGGATCTGCGACAAGCCATAATCAGTTTTACCTGATCATCGGATACATCCACGAAATTCCTAGCATAATTAATGCTGTTTATGAGTAATTCCTTGGAAATTGAGGGATAGAAATCCATGATATCGAATTGGATGAAACAAGCATTTCTCTTATTTTCAATCGATTTAAACCATTCGATAGTATCCGAAGAATCCTTCCACAGATTGAATTTTTTTTTCGGTTTTCGCTGTGTTTATTTCTTTTTTTTCGACCACGTTCATAATTTTTCCCTCTTATTTTTGCTTATTGTTTTTCCGATTTATTTTTAAATCAGTTTTACATTTGTTTTTTTGTTTTCGTTTTCACGATTTTTTTAGGGAGTTTAACATCGTTTTTTTTTTTCTAATATTGAAACAGGGTTATTACTTCGCTTAAACATCCGGCAAACGCCGGGTAACCCCGCTAGTGCACTAATGTAATGCAATTGGCATTTTGTTGCACTTTTTATGATTTTAAATATTTATAACTTTTCTACTTATAAAAAAACGATTATTATATTGATTATAATTTTTTGACAGAAGAAATATAATTAATTGCATATTAAACATCAGAAGAAAAATTTTAAATCGTGAGAAAAATCTAAAATCATCAAATTACCAATAAATTTTGTCGCCATTAAAATATGATTATTAGGTTAATTACTATTTGCAAAAGAACGAAACAACATTGCTGAAAACTGGACTCGTTTTTCTTATTAAACAAACACTTTAAAATAAGTTAAACCACTAACAACTTAGCAAGGTAGGTAGAAGAAATCGATTCTGCCTCTTTTAAAACAACAGTAAATAATTATGAATATTTAAAAATATTATGCGGTCTATAGTTTCGTTTTTGAACTGAATAAACGCTTTAAAATAAGTTGAACGATTAACTACTAAGCCAGCTAGGTAGCAAACGAAGACTAAGAAAATCCATTTTACCGTTTTAAAAACAAAAGTAATTAACTAAAAATATTCTTAAAAATATTAGGGGAAGGTAGTCTCTTTTAAAAACAATATCTCCTTCAAGAATGATCCTAAAATGTGCGTATGCATTTTGGGGACCACGCTATTTGTAAATAGCGTTTTCATGTGCAATTCAAGTTTTCACGATATTTGTTTTTATTCAATTGTAATTTTTTATTCAATTGTAAGGTGAGAGAACAGAATAGATACAAAACACATTCTCCTCTCCATCTTAAGAATGGCTTTTAAAATAAAATATAATAAAATTATTATTTCAGCACGGTACCAAAAGGCGAACGTACAATGCTAACCCTATAGCGAAATATGTTGTACGTAGTTCAAATGAGGGAGCCCTTGTTATTTGTACAAGGAAAGTATTTTTGCGGGTGTGACCTGTTATTATGATTTTATCTGTTTGTTTGTTTTTTTTTTGGGGGGGGAGATGGATATTTTTTTAGCCGGGGTTTATGCAATTATTAACAGGAAAATTTGTGACAGCCAAAATTGAATTCGCGCTATTTTTAAATATTATTTTTAAGTTTAATTAAAGCTTTACGATACCTCCGTCATTTTTTATTTAAAAATAAAAAAAATAAAAATGTCAAGTTTGCTTGGATTTTACGAATTCTTTTCTTCTTCTTGTTTTTTTGTATTCTTTTGTTGTTATTGTTTTCTTTTTGTTTGTTTGGAGTTTTTTTTGCCGGATTTAACAAACAAACAAACTGAGAGCAAAGCAAAACGAAAAGATGGTGCTTATGCACTTATGTTACTGTTATTTTTCTTTTTTATAGTTTAACGTTTTTAAAGTTAAAAATGTGGCGGGTACTTCTAGATAACAATTTGATAAGAACAAGGATCGTAAAAGTTTAATTAAACCTGAAAGTACTATTAAAAAATAGCGCGGATCAATAAGTGCACTAGGACTATATAACATTTCACTGTTCCGATCTACGACATTCCATGGAAGGTTTTTGTTTATTTTTGATTATCGCCACAAGTGCTAATTTTGACTTTCAACAATTTTCCTGTCAATGATTACCGATAACGAAAACTCCGGCAGAACCCCCCACCACCACCAAAAAAAAAAAAAACAGACACATTCATAATAGCAAAATTATGCGCACAGTTCAAGGCAAAATAAATGAATAAATAAAAAATAGATCACCCAAGCAAAAATTATTTCCTTGTAAAAATATTAATGACTCCCCCAGTCGAACAACGTGCAATGTCGGAGCCGATACGTAATTCGCTAGTGGGGTAGCATTCGTGTACGTCAGCCAATAACATTTTATAACTTCATCCTGTTTTATTTTATTTGTTAAACACGTGGTTAATTAAAACTAAATTATAATCACATCCTTACATTTAAAATATAATAATAGTGCGATTAAATGCTACCTATTGTTCATTTCAAAATGTAAAGACACTTCTGGTTAAATTTATCTCAAATAAACCAGAATAACATGAGCATTATTATTATCACTATTCCAAAGGAATTTATTAAATATTTGGTGAAGAAATTAAATTTTATGCTGGATCTACAGCTTCATTTCTCTTTCTCTCTCTCTCTCACTCTCTCTCTCTCTTTCTCCATCTCTCTCTGTCTCCGTTATGCATGTGTGTGGTACATGTATTTTTCAACATACCTTCTGCCTCTTGGATGTTGGTCCATCTGGACACATTTCGTGTCTTGGAGGGAAGATGGTACCTGTTTTGGACGAAGGTTCATTCACTCCAACACGATGAATTTGTTTTATATTTTTTATTTCACTTTCCAGATGTCTCGCACGAGATGGAAAGTGAATCTCTGGCTTGCGTGGTACACTTGGTCTCGTATCTACACATATCAGCGTCCCCCAGTGAAGGGGAGGAGACGTCTAAAGCCGTCCGTCGCCTTCTACGTCCAAACCAAATCTCCAGTATTCAGCTAATGTGATCACGTGACTCACACGCAATCCGATCAGCTGATCCTGACATCCGGTCAACGTGTCCCAATATAATTTACACCTCTCTCTCTCTCTCTCTCTCTCTCTCTCGATCCATTCTCTAGCAGTCAGTCTGACGCTGTTAGGAATAAAGAGTAGTAGTAATAGTAATAACGGACAGTTATTACATTTTCTGTTATGGTCGTATTAATAGTGTCCTGGTTGGAAAAATTACGGAACGATTTTTTACAAAATATTTTTTAATCGATATTATATCAAAATATAAAATAATATCTGAAATAAAACAGAAGAACATGGAGATTGTTATTATCACTATTGCAAAGAAATTCATTAAATATTTGGCGAGGAAATTAAAAATGTGTTTTTTCATGCATTACTTACGGCTTCATTGCTCAATAGTTGTCTTCAAATAACATTTTGTTATGGCTCGACTAATATATATATATATATATATATATATATATATATATATATATATATATATATATATATATATATGGGGGGTAGTAAACAAGGTAAAAGGGTAATAGCTTATTTTCTCATATTTATTTATTTTACTTTATTTTATCGATTGAAAAACATTTTTAGTCTTATTTATTTATTTCTATTTCATAACTAGTAGACTAGTAAAAACATTTGATACTTAATGCCGCCTTACCTTTTCCCTCTTTTAATTTCTCGATACTGCTCTCTGACACGCTTTTTTTCTTGCTCTTCTTTCCTCCCTGGCCTTCATACTACTACTACTACTACTACTACTACTACTACTACTATTGCTAATCTCCATGCTTCAGAACAGTTTTAATTTCTAAGTAGAGAGTCTTAGCCTGGGGTCAAAAGGCGAACGATTGTGATCTAATGTTATTTGATCTGTCTGCGGTCCTCTCCTAATTCGTTCTTCTGATTGACCGGTTGAGACCAGCGACAGCGGCAGACCGTCCACACAATCAATAATACCAAGCAACGGAGAGAGAGAAAGATGAATAGATGAATATGAGATTGATAGAGTAATATGAAAGAAAGAAGACGTTGAGTAGACGATAAACGCACACCTAGTTCCAAGATAAAAAACTGCCCCAAAAGAAAACGAAAAAGTAAATTCCCACCCTCCCAATCAACAACTATAACAATAACAATATTATTATTATTATTATTATTATTATTATTATTAATAATAATAATAATAATAATAATAATAATAATGATAAAATTCATAATAATGTATACAATTTATATATAATATATATTTATACATTAATAACTGTAAGATAAGTAAGTACAGTCCTAAATAAGTTATAAAAAGCCAAGAGGAATCGAGAACAATGATATTTTTTTACATGAGGGTCACCACTTATCAAGGCCCGAAGGCCACTCAGGGATAAGTGTTATTGCGTGTACAGTAATCAATGGGATAGTATTGTAGTAATCATTAGTATTGGGGGTTTTGATAGAGTGTCTTACTTACGGTTTGTCAGGAGCTTTTTATGTTGAACTTGAAGACGTCCAAGTTGTAGTCAGGTGGGAAACAGGCAAGCGGCAGAGAGTTCCACTGGCGTGCAGTTCTAAGAAAGAATCTTTGCTCATGGAATCTACGTTTGGATTTAGGCACAGATAAAGAATGGGGGAAATTATTGACAGTAGTTTCAGCCAGACGGGTGTTTCTCGTGAAACATTGGCGAGGGGGTCGAGGAATTGGAACTCAGACGAGAACCTACCATGGAAATAACGATAAAACAAAGACAGGCTCGCAACGTCTCTTCTGTGGGAGAGAGGTTGCAGGGAAGAGAAAAGGGCATCCCCCACTAAGCCACGAAGTCTATTTTGTACTCTGTCAAGGAAGGATAGGCTGTGTTCAGCAGCTCCTGCCCCGATGTTGCAGCAGTACTCCATCCTTGGACGTACTTGGCTTTTATACAGATAGAGAATTGCATCAGTAGTGAGATATCTCCTGGAGCGGTAGAAGGATCCCACTATTTTCCCGGCGTCCCTGGCAGCAGATTTGATGTACATGTTCCATTTCAGATCAGGAATAAAGGTCAAACCCAGAAGCTTGTCAAAACATGGAGCCTCCCCAAGACGAGGGCCATCCATTTCAATTGATGCCAGATGGGGGTCAGAGCGTTGATGATGTAAAGACAGATGCTTGGTTTTGGATGAATTAAAAGTGACCAGCGACCTCTTCCCCCATTGTTCCACGTGCTCAAGATCAAAGGAGAGAGAATCAGACAGAAATTTGTCATTTACGGCCTTTGATGTGTTGCCATAGATGGTCGTGTCATCAGCATATATGTCAACGAATGATTTAAGTATGTCTTTTGGGAGATCATTGATGTAGATAAGGAATAGAGTTGGACCCAGGATGGACCGCTGAGGGACTCCAGCATTAATACTGTGGGCCTCTGATTTCTGCCCATCAACCACTACTCTTATGAACCTATCAGAGAGAAATGATTTTATGATTGAGAAAACATTTCCAGTAATACCGTAGGTGGAAATCTTGTGAAGTATGCCCTTATGCCATACCTTATCGAAGGCCTTTGATATGTCAAGAGCAATTGTCCTGGAAAGGAAACCTTTGTCAAGAGATTCACTAATCCTATGTGATAAAACCGTTAGCACATTTGCTGTAGGTCTTGCAGAGCGGAAACCATATTGCATGTCACTAAGAAGGTTGTTTCTCTTGAGGTGGTTGACTACTTCTTTATTAAATATGGATTCCAACAACTTACTCATGACACACAGGAGACTAATTGGTCTGTATTGAGAGGGAGATGCCCTTTCACCAGAATTCTTAAATACAGGGCATACTGATGGCAACGCTTAAACAGTTTTGTAAGTGTGGGGGCAAGTTCTGGTTGGAGCTTTTTCAGCACTATAACTGAAATGCCGTCAGGGCCAGTTGCTTGCATATTGACCGGGTGTATCGGACACACGGTTGGGTTCGTGAACAATCTGAGTGAGGTCATAGGCAATGGCAAAATCATGATAAAACCTCCGCTCGTCATCGGTTTTATTTGAGTGAGTCAGCCATTCCACATTATGGACACTGAAGTCACCGCAAATGTGAATGTTTGCTGAAGGATGAGCGGACAAGATGTGGTCAATTTTCTCAGATATGCTCTTAAAGATAGTAACCCCACTGTTGTGGGGGTGATAGAGGGAAAATATAAATGCAGTAGTGTAAGCTAGTGCAACCCGGACGCACATATAAGGTAACTTAGGGTCTTATCTGGAGATATCCCTACCACATGGAAAGCCATCTTAAATATCTTATACAACAAAATATTATGCTAAAAATTTAAGGAAAACCTCGGGTGCGGAAACTGACTACATAATCTACACATGCTATAGAAACTTCAAAGCAGTAATATAAGAAATATAGAAAGGGACACTACATAGAACTATTAAAGTTGAAACTGTTATATTGTAAGTTTATTATGGACTGACATAAAGAGGGGCACACTAAATAGTCGTGAAGAATCAAGAAGGATAGAAATACTGAAGAGGGAACCCGAAAATCGGACGGCCCCAGTATGGGCGCGAAGATGGCTGGGATACTTTAGAGGTATATATTCAAATGAAGAATAATCGTCGTTGTCAGTCAAAAATCAATGATAAGCGGTTGTTACGATAACGCAAATTTCTTTGCAAAATTATCGACAGACGTAATGAAAATCGAAGGCGATTGTTGTTAATTGGACTCCAGCGATCACCATCGTTTTTTTTTTCAGTTGCTGATGGTTTGTGTAAGAATGTTTTATGCTTTTTACAATGAAGAACCTTCGAGGACAAGGATTAATTAATGTACGGTGGTCACCGGGACAACAATTTCGTAATCATACGTAGTGAAAACGGAATATTATGTAATCATTTAAGAGTCCAGCCCAATAAGAATTTGTTTACATCGGGTTGATTACGACCATATTTTATTCAACTGGAAAGCAGGCATATTACGAAAGAATTTCACAAGCAGACAGTTCGGGTAAAGAAGCATTGTTAATGGAATCTGTGTTTAGAGTTTTGTAGGAATCTATTGATTGTGGTTGTTGCTAAACGAGCGTTTTTATGAAGTTTTGGCAATGAATGATCATTAATTGAAGCTCGGATGAGTATTTACTATAAAAATAACGATAGAGCAGAGACAGTCTCACAATGTCTCTTTTGTGTGAAAGAGATCACAGTGAAGTGAAACGGTATCACCTACTTGGTTTCAAAGCCGGTTTTGAAATTTGTGAAATCAGCCCCTGCATAAATGTACCAATTTAACTCTATCCTTGAATGTAGTTGGATTTTTTATACGGTAAGATTTTGTACTGGAACCGCAGAATGATCAAACCATTATTCCGGCGATGCTGGAAAAAATTTAATACATGCGTCAGCCCCAGAAGTTTGTCACAACACGGTGCTTTTCTGAGAGTCATTTTTTTTACTTTAGGGCCACATAGGCGGCAGAGGAGGGAATGAAAGAACCATTGTTTTAGATGCATTAAAATTAACGCATGGTTTTAGATGCATTAAAATTAACGCATGGTTTTAGATGCATTAAAATTAACGCATGGTTTTAGATGCATTAAAATTAACCAGACACTGTTTTACTCCATGCAGCACATGTTTAGGTCCGAACAGAGATAAACAAAAACTTGGTCATTGCCGGCTTTTTAATGTTGCCATAGATTGTATTGTCGTCTGCATGAATATCTACGAACGATCTAAGAATGTGATTTGGGAGACCGTTGAAGTAGATCAGGAAGAGAGATCTGGCACGGATAGAACTCTTAGTGACGTCAGCCTGTATTTGATAGGATACGTCATAAAATTCTACTTCAGATCTTCTGCTACAGAATAGCAAGGACTGTCATCTCAGTTATGAAAGCCTTCCTCTCTGAAAAGTTTATTAAATCCGAAGCTCATAATATAAACCCCGAGTGCAGCTCTCTTCTTAATCTTCATCGACGACTTCCTGAATTATATTCTTTGATTTTCGTCGATATTAATGCAGAAGATGCTACCATCTATGACAACATTTCAAAAGACCAGAATTTTTTCTGATTCTCTCCCCTCCAATCTGGGGGGGGTGAAATGGCGTAAAAAATGGGTTGTTAACTTTAATGAATGTAAAACTAAACATCCATTTTTTCACCACTAACGCTTTTATCCCCACTTTGTTTGAGTTAAAACTGTCATCTTAAAGAAGCATTTTGCTTCGACAAGCTTTTGGTGCAGACTTTTACTTGTGACATAAAATGGAAAACCTACATCAGATCCGTTGTCAAAACCACTGGGAAAATGGTGAGATCATTCTACTGCTCCAGAAAATATCGCATTCCCAATACAATCCCCTACATGTACAAGAGTTAAACACAATGAATTACTGTTGCCACTCCTGGGGCGGAACTCCTACAAATACCCTATCATGCCTTGATATGGTAAAACACGGTCTTTAAAACCTAGTGGCGGGGGATTTTTTCACCTCAGATATTCTTTGTTCTCACAGAAAAAAAAACGTTGCGAGTACTCCTCTGCTCTACAATTACTTTTATGGTAAGTGCTAGACTGAGCTCCGATCTATAGCTACAACAACCGCCAACAACTTCTCTCACTCTCTTTCTTTGTATGAAACTAAACGAAATTTCATGAGCAGGATTTATTTATTAAGACTTTCGGTTTGTGAAACTTTTTCTTGTGTGTTTACTTTCCGGCTGACTATAACATAGTCACTTTCCATCTAATATGAATAAATTTCAATAACCTTTCTACTCCTTAATAGTCTAGCCCGATCAAGATTTCTGTATAAACGATAATGTTGGCTCCCGATCAACTTAAATCTTCACCTCTATCATAGAGTGACCGCGATGCCTTGATATGTAGTGGCTTCCAAGTAAAAAAAAACATGATAACGAAAAAACTGGTCGATTTGTATGATCAAACAGAAACAAAACGGTATAGTTCTTAATTTGAACACATAGAAAGAAAACGAAAGTTCATAACTAGTGATATACTAACTGTTCATAGCGTACCTCTTAGAATTAATAAATAAAATAGCATTATAAATGTTAACATTATTTTTTAATTGCAGATTTGTCAACTATCGGTTAGTGTAAGTTAATTTTGGTTTAGCAAGTCATCATACAAAAATGACACTCGAGTCCATACAAACAATGTACTTGCTTTGATTGTACTTGCTTATCGAATAACAATTATGAATCGCTTGATTTTTATTATATCTCCTTTGCCGGAAGAAGAAATATACGAGTTGCTGAATGCACATTTATGGAGGATGCAACTCCGAAATTCTAACTTTACTCAAAAAAAAGTTCTTCCCAGCATGACAGCGTGGAACCTAATCTTAATGTCCGTAAATAAATCACAACTATGTCCGGCGATTGTGTTAGACTTACTATTAGCATTAACAGTGCAAAAAATTCAGAGTTAAGCAAATACAAAACGTTCTTTAAGAAATCTGTTTTCTTAGAAAATTGGTAATTATTTTGTCAAAGTCAGGAAATGAACATATCTTGGTGTCGCTTTTCGTATTTATTTATTTATTATTTGTTTATTTAAATTCCTTGTATGTAAAAGCTTCGTTGGCAGTATAACGTTTTCACACGTTGCACTTTTTGGGGAAGTGAATATATGTACACACACACACACACACACACACACACACACACACACACACACACACACACATATATATATATATATATATATATATATATATATATATATATATATATATATATATACACAAAATAAAAATTACAATTAAATTTACCAAAATGATCCAAGATGGTAAAATTAAAGTATATTATAAATATTAAAGAATTAATATGTATAAAGTTATCTCAGCCAGATGTAAAAGCTCGATAATACCAAATAGGAGATAGAGCTTATAATACGAGGAAACAGTTAATAAAATATGTTAAAAACACTTTGAAAAAGAGTTAAAAACATTTAATCTGAAAAAAAAACACTAGATAAGTGGATAGTCCTTAATCTGCGGAGTTTCGAAGAAATACTTTCCTCCTCATCAGAGGGTAGGAATTAGCAAAATGCGGGATCGGATTTTGCATGCAGAAGTATTTGATGAAACAACAAGTAAGTCAAAGATCTTACTTGAAAACTGATCACGTCCTGTTTGCTCATCCTTTGGCTAGCATTCAGGTCTATATGTCGAATAGATGCTTTCTCAAACAAGAAAGCAGAGGGAATATGGTGAAGAAAAAGGTGATTACACATGAACAGATAGTCTGATGGAAGATAAATAATCACCTATCCATTCGAAGATCCCAGTGAAGACCGAACGGAGGATAAACACAGCTCCGGGGAAGTTGTGAGAAAAATTTTCAGTAGATTTGCATACCGATCATCAGTGTCGGTCACACGTGTAGGTTCGTGAACAATGTGAGTTATGTCATAAGCAATGGAGAAATCGTGACTGAACCTCCGTTTGTCATCTTTCTTGTTTGAGAAAGCATCTATTCGACATATAGACCTGGATGCTAGCCAAAGGATGAGCAAACAGGACGTGATCAGTTTTCTCAGATATGCTCTTAAAGATAGTAAATCCGCTGTTGTTGGAGCGATAGACAGTAAATGTATATGCTGTAATTTGAACAAGTACAACCCGAAAGCACGTATACGGTAAGTTAGCGTTTTCCCTGGAGATGTCCCTACCACATGGAATACCATCTGTAATGTAAGCATATATTCCATGCGCATGGCGATCTTAGGGGTAAGATTAAGACGTTTTATTAGAGTATCCTTTAATCGTGAACTCATCCAGTGAAATAGTCGATCCAATGCCAGTTTCGCTTAGGAATATCATGTATGATTCAGTCTCTTGAAATTGTCTCTGGAAAGTTGGAACATAGACTCTTGATGTTGGGGAAGGAGATATGGTAGTAGAGCTTTTCGTTGGAATTGGAGTTCTGGGTTTAATCGAATATTGTTTCTGGAGACGGCATTTTTCGAACAGGTCGCCCTGGTTAAACCTTAGAGATAACCCAATATGAGGGCGAACAAAAAGAAATTTACTTGCGAAACAAAAAAAATAATAAATGTACCGTGATACAATACAGTTGAAAAAGAATAAAAATAATTGTAGAGTTTTCTGGCAGTTAACAAAAATGGCTATTTTTATGTGTGTGTTGTGTGTGTGTGTGGGGGGGTTGTCCCCACGCGGAAGAAAAAGATTTTTTCTTTACTTTAGAACCGACAGTTAAAGATAGAATATTTCAGAACATTCCACTCAATGAAAAAAGTATTTCTTTTAGTCCAAGTAAAACGAAAAGGAAATAAAGAAACATGCCTCTCTCGTTTAAATATTGCATAAGCTAGCAGCAAAAACAAAGGCAAAACACTTTTCACTTCATTTGAAAAATGTTCAAATTTGCATACGAATAAACAGTCGACAGTTTAGAATAGAATTGTTCTCCCGGTGAAAATTGGGTCTACATTTTTTCTCTTTTTTTTTTCTTTTTTTTCTTCTTTCAGTAAGCAACCAAATAAACTTTAACGACCTTAACAAAATGCGTTTAGAACAGTTCTTTTCAATTTAAATATAGAGAGAAAAAGATTAAATTACAATTTCGTCGATGACTTTGCCTTGTGTTCGTTTTCTTTTTATTTGTTTGTTGTTTTTAGAACGTAATTGCCAGCTGAATTCTTAGCTTGTAAATCTGACGTTCTTTTTAAAGTCAATTAGACTTTCATATTTTATGGAGTTAACCCGTGTGAAAGTCGAATCCGTCGTCGCCAGTTGTTATGGGATTAAATGGTAATAAACGAAAGGAACATAGGATTTTTAGGAACGAAACATGTATTCATATATATTACAGGCAAAGTAAGTTGAGTCATACCATTCCTCAACGGTTGGGCGAGTGCAACCGACCAGCTTGGTCGCGTGCCAATCTCAGACTGCCGGGCACCGATACTCAATACCGGAAGTGACGTCGCCAGAGGAAGAGACGTCATAAGATAGTCCATTAATTCCATGGAGGGGCGTCTCCAACACCTTTTAGGTCCAATGGCCATATGTCTTGTTGAAAAATGGTAAAACACGAGAAAATATATTTTCTGATTTCTGTGATGTCAATATGAATATAAAAGTAAAATACAAAATTTCTGTAAACATTAAATAATTTGAAAATCATATTAAATAATTTGAAAAGCATATTAAATAATTTTAAAATCATATTAAATAATTTGAAATTCACATTAAATAAATTGAAAATCATATTAAATGATTTGAAAATCATATTAAATAATTTGAAAAGCATATTAAATAATTTGAAAGCCATGATTGAACATAATATGCTCTCTGCGCTAATCCTGAATCAAAAAATGAAGGATAGAGAACCGACAAAGGCTTCTTCTTATTATTATTATTATTATTATTATTATCATTATTATTATTATTATTATTATCATTATTATTATTATTATTATTATTATTTTACTAAACAAAGTTGTTAAATTAAACAATTTATGACATTACAAAGACTTAATTAATAAAAAAAGTGGGTAGATGAACGATTAGTATAGATACGAGAGTTTGTGTTTACAGTAAATTCTGTTGCGGATACTAATGCAGACAGATTTGATATCTATACATATGCAGAAAGTTTAGATGACACAGTAAGCCGATGGCTAAAGATTATTGCTTGTTTAGCCCCAAGAAATTGCATTGAAATAAATTGAAGCGCAACAAAACTTGTCTTCTTCTCATTAACAGTATGACGTCATAGTGACGTCAAGAGAACAGAGAGTAAATTAGAAAAAAGGAAGAATAAGGAAAGTAATATTTACACACACACACACACATATATCACATATATATTAGCAATTCATTACTTTATGTGCATATATATATATATATATATATATATATATATATATATATATATATATATTAAAAATTTGACTCATGTCCAAGTAACCTGCATCTAAAATATAAAGTGTTTAGATATTTAGAAATTTTTTTAAAACTTTGACTCGAATTTGAACCCCTTAGCATTTATTGTTTCAGGCTAGTTTGATCTATGCCCAAGTAACCTACATGTGAAATTTCAAGTTTTTAGACACAAAAGAGGGGAGGAGTTTGGTAGAATTTTCAAAGGTCAAGCTGTTTAACTTTGACCCCTTTACAGCCAAATTCCTGGCCGAAAACCAATTAAAAGATTTTCCTAAATCTCAATACCCCTTGTGTACAATCTCGAATCTTGTAGACAAAATAGTTTTGTAGGGAAATGTACACACACAGACACACAAACTTTCATCCCTCTCTCTCACGCTCTCTCTCTCTCTATCTATCTATCTCTCTTTCTCTGTGTATATATATACATATATATATATATGCATATATATATATATATATATATATATATATATATATATATATATACTAGCAAAAGTACCCCTCGTTGACTGGGTTCAAAAACAGCCTACAGAAAATGGACTCTGATTTATGAAAGTATGATAGGTTATGAAAAGGAAGGGTTGTAAATTTGGGTTGAATTGGGGGGGGGGTATCAAAACCAAAGCAAAATATGATGAAAGTAAAAATAAGATAGATTAGCTCTATAATATATTATACCATACCTGTTCACACTAAAACACTTATCACAATATTCTGTGGATTTATATTCAAAAACCTTGTTAAACTTTGTGACATATTTCCATTCTATGGGGGCCAGGTGCGAACGAACATCCCATAATTTTATCATACCATATTTCTTCAAGCTGAAACATAATTATCAAAGTATACTTACGCAGATAGATATGAAAAGTCTTTATTAAAGTTTGTGCCTATTTCCATTCTATGGAGCCCAGGCGCGAACACAGACCCCCACAATTTTATTATACAATCCCTATTTAAGTTAAAACATACTTATCAAAGTATTCTTATGTACATCTATATCAAAAACACTTGTAAACGTTTTTTTTTTTAATTTTTATTTTTTTTTTAATTCCATACTTTGTAGACCAGGCGCGAACGCAGACCCCACAATTTTAATGAACCATCATTCTGCCAGATACAAACAGACCCATTCCTGTGTCTCGATACATCTTCTATCATTATATCTAATCATTTATTTTTAAATAGTCAACCATATAGGAGCCTATTCGTGACCAGACACATATACACACACACTCACATACATTCAGCTCTATTTACTCATTTATTTATTTATTTATTTATTATTCAATTTTCACCCCAAACAAGGCACAGTGCCACTTTGAAGCAGAGGGCTACTATCAAGGACTTAATTAGCGGGGTCATTATGAAGGGAGATGAGTAGAAAGATGTTTGTTAACATTACACTTGAACTTCTGCATATCAGTGCAGTTGGGAAAGCAGAATCCCGGAAGGGAGTTCCAAAGACCCGCAGTTATGGGGAAGAAACTATTGGAGTAAAAGGCTTTCTTGCACTTAGGGATCTCTGCTGTAAAGGGATGAGACTTAGTAGCTTGTCGGGTTTGTCGGGGGTAGTTACGTCGGGGAGGTACAAGTGTTTGCAGTTCGTCAGAGCATTCACCATTAAAGTATTTGTAGAACAGGCAGATGGATGCAACATCTCGTCGATGGGACAGAGGCTGAAGCCTAGATGACAAGTGCAGGACCTATCAGGTTGGCGACTCTCTTTTGAACCCTGTCCAGGAGCGAGAGACAAGCAGCAGATGCACCAGCCCAGATGTGACAACAGTACTCCATACATGGGCGAATGGTTGCCTTATAGAGGTATAGGATACTGTCAGGCGTAAGTAGTTTTCTAGCACGGTAGAGGGAGCCAACCTTCCTTGCATTATAACATATAAATATATATATATATATGTATATATATATACATATAAATGTATCTGCTATTTTGTTTTAAAAATAGATATTCATTGCGTGGCTTCTTTCTATCAAGTATACAATTGTTACAAAAGCAACTAACTACGATTATTCTAACGCGGTATTGTTTTGGTTCGACTGTTGTTGAGACTATTTTATTTTTAGATTTGTTTCTTCTAAATGTTTCACAAATAAGGCTTTAAAGTTTAGTATTGTCTACATTATAATCAATGGATTGAGGGAAATTATAAAGTCATACATTTTCCAGGTTGAAAATGATATCTGTAACATACAAATGATATCTATAACATAAAATTATATCTATGACATAAAATTATATCTATAGCATAAAAAGGATATCTACAAAATACAAATGATATCTATAACATAAAAATGATATCTATAACATACAAATGATATCTGTATCATATAAATGATATCTATAACATACAAATTATATCTATAACATAAAATTATATCTATAACATAAAATTATATCTATAACATAAAATTATATCTATAACATACAAAGGATATCTACAAGATACAAATGATATCTATAACATACAGATGATATCTATAACATACAAATGATATCTGTAACATACAAATGATATCTATAACATACAAAGGATATCTACAAAATACAAATGATATCTGTAACATGCAAATCATATCTATAACATAAAAATGATATCTATAACATATAAATCATATCTATAAAATACAAATGATATCTATAACATAACAATGATATCTATAACATGAAAATGGTATCTATAAACATACAAATGATATTTGTAACATACAAATGATATCTGTAATATGCAAATGATAGGTATAACATAGAAATGATATCTGTAACATAAAAATTATATATATATATATATAACTTACAAATTATATCTATAACATAATATTATATCTATAACATACAAATGACATCTATAATATACACTAATATCTGTAACAAAATGATATCAGTAACATACAAATGATATCTGTAACATAAAAATTGTATATATAACATAGAAATCATATCTATAACATACAAATGATATCTATAACATACCAATGATATCTATAAGATACACATGATATCTATAACAAATGATATATGTAACATACAAATGATATCTATCATATACAAATGATATCTATAACATACGGACGATAATGTACAAAGTGATTTCGCAAATGGTTGTACTTAATTTAATGAGGTTAATCAAACTTTCGAATCCTTACTTTAAAAGTATTGAATGTTTTATTCTTTCTGGTCTTTGCACATAACTTATGTATTTCAATTATGTTTCTTTCAAATACATATTCCGGCCCAGACGATTGATAAAATAAATACGTGTTTAATGAACGAGCTAGAAAAAATATTACAATTTTATTTGCTGTTTCTGCTTAAGATTTTTTATAAAAAATAAAGATATAACGAGAATGCTACATTTTCAAAAATTACAGAAATAATCACAATATAATATGTGTAAATAATTACAATGTATTAAAAATGACATTCACGTTTATCAAACTAATAGAACACGAACAAAACATAATTATGACATAAAAAAGAGATAATCGATAATTTATATGTTAAAGGGAAATAATATTTTATTAAGCGTCATCACCGACTGATTCAAACTACGATCTTCATAAAACACAACGTTAACAATGTTATTTTAGGAATATAGTGAGAAAAACGTGGTTTCGTTTTCGCTAAATTATTCTTTTTTATTAAACAACATCCATAAAATTCAAGAAGTGGGAAATTGGTTTGAAATCCAGACTGCGATATTGACTTCCGAAAAAAAGAAATAAATAAACATAAAACAGACAAAGGAAAGCCTCGCCGAACAGTTGCATACGCTTATATATAGCTAGAGAATTGCATCACTCGTGAGATATCTTCTAGAACGGTAGAAGGACAACACCATTTTCCCAGCGACCTTAGCAACAGACTTGATGTACGTTTTCCACTTCAGATCAAGAGTTAAGGTTGAAACCCAAAAGCTTTTCAAAATATGGAGCCTCCCCAAGACGAGAGCAACTCATTGCAATTGATGGCAGATGTGGATCAGAGCGTTGATGATGCAAAGTTTGGTTTTACATGCATTTAAAGTAACCGGCCACCTCACCCCCACTGAACTGCGCGCTCAAGATCAGAAGAGAGATAATCAGAGAGAACTTTGTCATTTACAGCCTTTGATCTGTTGCCATATATGGTCGTGTAATCAGCATAGATGTCAACTGTTAAGTTTTGAGACATTATGTTGAACAAAGATGGAGGCGTTGTGCAGATCAGTAACCAAGATGGTGGCCAAGAATTAAATGCGGTCCCTGGCGTAGTTAACGGCGAACTGATTGAATCCAAAATTCGACAATTTTTATAATAATTTTCACAGGTTTTGTTTGGTTGTTTAGCACAGCCGTTGGTTATAAAAATGATTGGCGAATCCATTCGTCACATACTCATTAGGAGTCAAAAACATTTTACATCAACGTATGATTAAAGTATGTGTTTAGATAGATCATTGACGTAGATCAGGAAGAGAGTTGGGCCCAGGACGGACGCCTGAGGAACTCCAGCATTAATACAGTGGGCTTCTGATTTCAGCCCATCAACCACTACTCTTATTAACCTATCAGAGAGAAATGATTTAATGATTGAGAACACATTTCCAGTTATACAGTAGCTGGAAATCTTGTGAAGTAGCCCTTTATGCCATACCTAATCGAAGGGCTTTTATATGTCAAGAGCAATTTCCCAAGAAGGGAAGCCTTTGTCGAGATATTCGCTTATCCTCTGAGATATGACCGTTGGCACATCTGCTGTAGATCTAACAGAGCGGAAACCATATTGCATGTCACTAAGAAGGTTATTTCTGCTGACGTAGTTGACTACTTCTCTATTTAATATGGATTCTAGCAGCTTACTCATGACACACAGGAGACATTGGTCTGTACTGAGAGCGAGATGACTTATCACCTGAATTCTTAAATACAAGGCATACTGATGAGGTTTTCCATGGTGTTGGAAAGCACTTCTCCTTAAGGCAACGCTTAGACAGTTTTGTAATATGGTTACAAGTTCTGGTTGAAGCTTTTTCAACACTATAATTGCAATGCCATTAGGGACAGTTGCTTTGCTGGACTTAAGGTTCTTGCTTAGCTTGCTTAGCTTGGCACAGATATTTGCATGTTGCAAAGCGTGTTGTCTGTTATAGGAGGAAATTCGGGGAGTTGATGACTTTCATCGCATAGGGTAGAATTAGCTGCAAAGTTCTTAGCAAATACTTTGGCCTTGTCTGATTCTTACGAGATGATTTCAGGACCATTAATGATTCTGTTCAGGATCTTGTTTGCTTTTTGCCAAACCTGGTGGGAATTAAGCCACTGCTCATCTACTTTGGATTTAACGGACTGAGCATATAGCTCTCTAGCATTTTTTATTACACTTTTACAGTGGTTGCTGGCAGTCCTGAAAGATGCTTTAGTCTCAGTACTTCTAACATTGGTAGCTAACGTAAAATGATTTATGTGCGCGATGGCAGCAGCACATTCTATTTATTATTTTTTCGATCTAAATCTGATTCCTGATGTCACAAGATCATATTCGTCAGGCTTTCTGTTTCTCAGGCAGAAAATTATTTTGATCAAAATATTAGTGAAAATTTACACATAAATGAGAAACGCAACGTTGGTCTAAAATTTTTAACTTCACTTCTTTTTGTCTTATAGTAGTGCCTTTTGTCAGCCACCCAAGGAAGCAAACTGTCACGAAGCAACCATGTAACAATATGGCAAGAAATGGGTGAAAGCTTGAGAAGCATTTGAACTAGTAATCTTGAACTCCGTCAAGTCCCGGCTTTTTTTAATTTAAAATCTTTTTAATCTTCACCTTCAACATCTTATTTATCGCTCCATGCTTTAGTATTTCTGCTTCTGTTTTTCGTCCATTTGCATTTTGATAAAATTGAATTAATTTTCTTTTAGCGATCCTGATTTTTGTTACGTTTTCAATTTGTATTTTAACGTACCAGTCTTCCTTATTTTATAGGTATATCTTGTCTTGTTTCTAGCTCAACATTAATTCGAGTTATATTTCATGTACTTTACACTTTTAGTTCCTTTTCTGAATTTTGTGAGCTGGATCAACTGTCTTATTTCACATCGAGATGTTTCATTCTTAAAGCCAGTTTTTATTTTTAATTTTAGTTTCACTTTTCCTTGTTTTACCTGTATAATTGCTGAAGTCTGAGCAAGTATATTTTGAGATTATGTGAGCAGTCTCTTTAGCCTTTGTTTTTAATTTTTACTTTCTTTTAATATTGTTCGAATTAGATAAACTTTTCGTCGTCAGAATCGTTTGAAGAAAGCTTCCTCTATTCTGCCGATCTGCTTTCCAGATGACTACAATATGGCTATCTACAAATCTAATAATTCTTCAATGAATAAACTTCCAATTTACATGAGATAACTGATTAATTCTTTTGTTATCAAATAAACAACCATAGCAGGAACTGAAATAAACCTATTAAAAACCTAATTGTCACATCTGGTGAATTTTAAAAATGCAATCTGAACGTGAAGGCAATTTTGAAGATTGATATGCAATAAAATGTTATTTTAAACTTAACAAAATGCCACAGAAACGTATAGAATGCTTCATACTGCTTTGGGTCTATCTGGCATGGATCGAGCAAAATTTTTTAAGTGGTATAAGAGATTCAAGAAATGGTAGGGAGTATATGATGATGAAAAGTGTGAAGGGAGTAAAACGTTAGAATACCTGAGTTAATTGGCTAAATAAGGAATTTCATGGATAAGAACTGCCATCTGCATATAGAGACAAAAATGCACGATTTGATGTCAGTACGTGAACTGTACACAGACTTATTCGCGAGTAACTGAAAAGCGGAAGATTTTAGCGAAGTTTGTCCAAGGGTGTTCTGAGAAAGTCAGGAAGAAAAACCTAGAGAAAAAGAGGCAGAGTTCCCAGTCGAAGCATGCTGGGTCTCTTAAACAAAAGAAGTAAATCTATCCAGAGACTTCTGATGGTTTGTTTTTGACAACAAATTCATGATCTCCGTACACTTTGTTCGCATGGGAGAGGCGGTCAGAAAGTTGAGCTTTTAATAAGTTCAGGAAGATGTTCTGTTGGAAGGGGCAAGCACTGTTCAAATCAGAGATTATTCGAAAGAGGACTAGAGTTTCATGTGGTTACTATCAAAACAAATGTTCATAAGAAAAAATCTGGAAACCTATTGAAAGCAGCTCGTAAGTGTATGTTCGTATGTGTGTGTGTTCGTATGTGTGTGTGTGAGTTTGTGTGTGTGTGTGAGAGAGTTTGTGTGTGTGTAAGTTTGTGTGAGTGTGTGTGTGTGTGTGTGTGTGTGTAGAGACAGGGAGAGGACGGGAATAAAGATATAAATATGCATAACACAATTACATGGATACTAAAGTTATGACAATTTATGTATATATTATGCAATATCAGACATTATTTTATGTACACTGATTTTTATTAATATACGCCTGTGTCTATATAACACATACACACACATACACACACATACACACACATATATATATATATATATATATATATACGCTATCATTTTAAAAATATACTTTATAATGTATATATTCAATAGGGATATCTTAACATTGCAAAGCTTTATAAAACTCAATGAAAATGGGTTAAAACTGCATGTCTTCTTTGGATAATAAAATCTGGGAATGATAATAATGCATTCTAAAACCTTGGATGGAATAATTTGTTTAATGAAAAAAAAGTTGAATTCTGATAAAAAAAAATAAGAACCTAATCTCGTCGTATTAGATTCGCTATTACGAGTATTAACAAATGTGTAATGTTACGAAAATACCCAGTTAAATACAGACATTCAAGACGATATTTTTCTATGCATATGATTTAAAATGAAATAGATTTTACAAACCATATTATTATTTATCAACTATATATGATATATTGGTCTAGATTATAAACTTTAAACGTGTACTTTCTATTCTACTTCATTTTTTTCATTAAAACCCGCTCACACAGTAAATTCATCGAGACAAATTACAAAAGTCATATTAAAAATAACTGCCCCCCCCCAATTTCAGATGAGGAGGCAAATAACTTTTATCCTTTTATATTATTAATAGGATTGAAACGAATCCAGAAATTTAGCAAATTCCGATGAATCTACTTTTTTCTGTAATCACTACAGTATCTTTCTTTTCTTAATATAAGTTTTCGCCTTTTATTAATCCATGTATTTCCTACATTATTTTTGTTACGGTTTAATTATGACCTAAGGCTATGTTATTAAGCCTATTCTAATTTAATTTCAATTCAACCTATAATAATTAGTCTTTTACAAATTCAATTTCACACTCTGATTCCTTATAAGGCCATTTATAATTAGAGTCATTTTCTATCTATATTTTATTCTATGATTATAATTTAGAATGGTTTCCTGCTTTTTATTTATTTAATCATCCTGTGACAATGTAGTAAGATTTCAAAGTATGTTGATTAGATCTAATTAACATGCATTATTTCGTCTATGAAAACGGATTTTATTGTTTGAACCTTTTCTAGCTTCAGTGTGGCATGATAAGTTTTTATTAAACAAATGTTCATTTTTAGATAGTGTATTGATTATTTTCGAGATGGACGAAACAATAGACTTTATTGTAGAAGGTGAGTGGTTAGAATTCTTGTACATCAATCTTGGTTTAGTTGGGGGTAGGACTCATACATATGATTTACTTAGTCTAAAGTAATATCTAAAAAATAATAACTACACTGGCATGAATGCCTATAGATATTTTGGATTAATTTTCCGAAACAATTTTTGCAACTTTTATATCCTTATCCAAGTTCCCTCTGTTAGTATTAATAAAAAATAAAGCATCGTCTCATCATGTTCTATATTGACTTTTATTACGCCTCCATATCTCCTTCACTCTTGAATAAGTTTTCATATGAAATTAATGTAAATGATCAGTCATTTCTTGGCCGCGGAGTTTAAAGGATGTACTTTCAGATAAAGAGTCATTGGCCATTGCTATTGGTGGTAGAGAAGGTTTCTTGTAATTATTGAAGGAACCGAGTTTTGTCTTGGCAGCATTGAATGTGACCATCCATTTATGTCCCCATTCCACTACAGATCTGAGGACATCAACTAGTGCTTCTGACATTTCTTTAGATATGTGGTCATTTGTTGTCCTGTCTTGTCTGTTATAGAGCGTGGTGGCGTCAGCATATATACCCATCTCATAGGCACTTTTGTCAGAGAGGTCATTTATGAATATTAGGAATAATAGAGGTTCCAGAATATACCCCTGAGAAACTCCCGTATTTATATCGTATTGTTTACATGTACGCCCGTCGAGGACAACCTGGATTTCCTCTTATCTAAGAAGGATTTAATTATATCATGTATTCTTCCAGTGATACCATATGATCTGATTTTCCTGTGAAGACCTTCATGCCACACCCTGTCAAAAGCCTTATATATATCTAGAGCTACCGCTCTACCCTCCCCCGCTTTGTCCAGTGACTGGTATATACGTTCAGATATTGCAGTTAGGATGTCTGCTATTGAATGAGCTTGTCTAAATCTACATTGTTGGTCAGTCAGAAGTTTAGCATCAGTAAGGTGATGGACTAGAGCTTGGTTGATTATTGTCTCAAATATTTTGACGAAAATCGGAGAAGGCTAATGGGGCGATAATTTACTGGATCAGTTCTTTCGCCGGAATTCTTGAGAATTGGTACTACAGAAGCAGTTTCTAGCAGGCAGGAAAGCCAGATTCATTAAGGCATTTATTGTAAAGTTTGGAAAGAACTGGAGCTACTTCGGCGGAGCACTTTTGTAATAACACAGCCGGGATGAGATCAGGTCCACACATTTTGCAGTGTCAAGATTTATTATGATAGCATACACCTGAGAAGGGATGATTTTCAGATCGTCTAGTGTGGCGTCTGTCCGAAAAGGAAAGTCAGGTAGATGTGGGTGGCAGAGTCCAGTGTGGAGTTGGAGGCAAACCGACTGGCAAGCATGTTAGCCTTCTCAGTTGCAGAGCAAACAACCTCATGATTTTTTGATAGTGGGGGGGGATTGTTGATTGCCTATTATTTATTACACTGCTGGAGATTTTCCGGAAGTCGCGGGTTCCTAATTTCTATGCTTCGATGCGTTTTTAGGTGGTTTCAGTAAATTCTCTCTTAGCTGTCGCTATTTCTTACATTTATTTCTGGCTTCTATATACGTCTGCCTGTTTGAACTGGACTTATGTCGGTTAAATCTGCGGTACGCATGCTGCCTTTGTGCGATGGCGGCTGCACAAGTATTAGTTGGGGAGGTTGGGGCTTGCTATAAAATTTCCGTGTGGGAACATGTGCTTCAATTGCTATTGTGAACCATTCAGTGGTCTCATTTGCGCACTGTTCAGCAGATAGCTGAAAGGTATTTTGCCATGAGGCGTACCTGATGAGATCCCTGATGGCTTCCCAGTCAGCCTTTTTATAATATCCCATTGTTTTGAGCAGTGGCTCTTCAGTTTTGGCTCTAAAGTTTATGGCTATTTCAACTATTACCACCGCATGATCGGCGTTCACAAGTGGGCTGTGGGCATTAGTTACACAGTCATCGGGAACTGGATTAATAATTATTATTAATAACCCTAAGTTTTAGGGAAAACAGACTGATGTCAAAGCTTTATGATATCACACTTGGTCAGTTGGTTTAATGGCAGTGATCTTGTTTTGGAAGTTCTGCTTTACAGATTTTCCTTACACGGCATACGTAGTTGCTGCTAATTACTTCTCTGATCTTGTCACACAGTATTGGATCGTTCTCTTCTAAGACTTTGTTGCCTTTATCACCATCAGGCTATATTTTACCTTGTCCCTAGCTGTGATGGGGCACTTCGTATATCTGCACTCACTTCATTCAAATATTTTGGAGAAGTTATGTATCGCCTCAAAGAATTGATTTGAGTTTCCATAGAGCTTTTGATCATCTATGAAAAACAGATGGTTGACTCTTTTGTTCGGATCTTTCTGGCAACCTTAGCTTAGATTGTAGACACTTCTATTTTTATTTCGTAGTTGGCTTAAATTATCTATCATCAAGCTGCAGATTAAAAGAGATGAGATACCAGCTTGAAGGCTCGCTCTTCTAATTCTAACGTAAAGGATGTTTACAATTTCATTGGTGTGGTTAATGCCATAGTTGTATGCCGCATTTTTCTTTGTATAGTTATTGTGTATCGTCTCTTTCATTTCTGGGTGGATTTTATATGAATTAAGGTATTGCAGTAGCCACGTGTGGGGCACTATCATTTTAGTAATCAATCCAGCCACACATAAGTTCAACTGCATCTTTTTACAGTCCTCAATGATGATATTATGTATTAACAACTGGTATTTGATGCCTAAACACACTGTACTTCACACTACTTATTCTAATTCCAAGAACGTCACAGGGTAGAAGTGTTAATAGATATTATCTACACCGTAGCAAACGTCGTAAAATAAGCTTAAATATGATATTTTAATTCTTGCAGATTTCGTATTTATTATTATAAAACCAATACTTATTGATTATGATATTGTAACTTCATATATAATAGTGCTTTAAAAAATTAAAACAATGGCATGAGCGCCTCAGCTACAAAACATTTAGCTCTCAAAATTTAGCGCTCAAAATTTAGCGCTCAAAATTTAGCGCTCAAAATTTAGCGCTCAAAATTTAGTGTTTACCGTTTGAGTTAGTGTCGGATTCATGGGGGAAAGAAAATAACGTATAGATGTAAAAAAATACTAAGTCCCAATTTTTGTCAATTATTATCTCTCCGCAGCTATTTTCACCGGATAAAGACCAAATAGATTTTTTTCCACAGACCCAATTCATATATATATATATATATATATATATATATATATATATATATATATATATATATATATATATATATATATATATAGGAATTGGGTCTGTCGAAATATATATATTCTCAAGTTTTAGATAAAAAAAATTGAGAGAGCTATTTGGTGCCTCAGATAAACAGACGATTCAACTTTTATTTATGACCACTACCCTTAAGTTCGACCAGCAAAATCATAAAACTACACCTAATCGCTTTTTTTAATATTGACCCTCGTACTTAGTGTGTGTAGTAGGAGGTAAGTATTTCTATAGCGATATTGGATATTGGAATTGTATACAAATATTTGATCTGAAATTGTCTAATCTGAGACAGGTTGTCATTTTACGTTAAATGTATATGCAGCACTAAGGAAAATACAGGGGGTCGCAGAACAACTTGCTTATTTAAATTTGGCGCTCTAAAGCGATGTTTGCTCCAAGGATGGTAGGAACGGACTTATTTGAGAGGCTGAGGTTTAAAGCTTACGTCTTAATGTGCGTTCCTTCTTTTTATTTATTTTTCAGGAATCCCAGTTAGCATCGAAAGTTGACAAAGTTAGAACGTTCTTTCGTTGTTGAGACATATTTTTCAAGCGATCACTCAATTATTGCAACGCAATGTGCATTCTGTAGACATTTCAATAGTGCCCCACGTGGTCGGGTTCCTGGTCGGCAGTCGATTGATTTATGAGTAAACAACTTTAGGGAAACGAGTGATTTTAAGAAAAAGAAACCTGTCTCCCACGAACAGGAAGGTCACCCCAAAACTATGACGCGGTGAGACAATCTGTTTTGAAATCTCCGCGACGGCCTGTCCGCAAACACACATCTGCTGTTGGGTTGTCTTTTGAGACTACTCCTCCAATGAAGAATTGAAATTTCATCCCCGACAGAACATAATCCACGCGAATTTATTGCTCAAGAAAGTGCATGTGAGGCGCTTGGTGAGCTTGTCTGATGACCTACCTGTTTTCCTAGAGGATGAGGTTCATTTCCATCTTTCGGGGCCTGTAAATAAGCAAAACATGCGCTATTGGAGTCCCGAAAACCCTTGAGAACTCCAATAACACCCTCTATACGCACTACATGTAACTGTTTGCTGTGCTCTATGGCAAGTTGTCATAATTGGCCCATTGCTTTTGAAGAAAACGAACAGACAGTATCTGCGGTATCTGACCGTTATGTCAACATGATCAATGAGTGTTTTCTAACAACACTGAACCAAATAGGTTTGGAAAATGTGTGACTCCAGCAGGACGGTACTTCAGCACACACAGTGCGCGTATTAATGACTATTTTTTGGCCGAACTTCCCGAGCCATCTCCTTCAGCAGCGATCTCCACTGGCCAGCATGGTCCCCTGATTTATCACCATATGACTACTTTTATGGGGATATCTGAAATCAGTTGTTTACAACGATCGTCCTAGCACGTTGACTTTCCTGAAAAACAACATTCGTCGACCTGTCGCCAACATACCCATCGATTTACTTAGAACAATGGACGCCATCTTACGTATATCATCTTATAAACTGTTAACAAGGTAAATATAAATGCATTACCTTCAGTTCAAAGAATTGCATGCATACCTGCATCCCTTGTGTTTTAATTGATATTCAAAATAAGCAAGTGGCTTTGCCCCACACTGTGGTTATAAACAATATTTAGAAATACCACCTCGTGTAATGTACATCCATGAAGTGTATTTTATACATTTGCAAAAATATATGCGAACATTGCTCTTTTTCGCGGTGATTAGAAAAGAAAAAAAAATACACATACATCTCTGATTAAATATTCTTCAACTATTAAAGAAAAGGAATGGATAATTGTATCAGAATAAAGATTTTAGAACAGAATCGATAATTGCATTGGAATAAAGTAATATTTTGGAATCATCTTCCTACACACCCACATACACACACAAACACACACACATACACACACACATATATAATATATATATATATATATATATATTGTTTCATATATAGCTGCAAGGATTTGTGAAAGAATTATAGTATGTTCAAAATGCACACATATGTGTGTGTGTGTGTGCATATATGTATATATAACTTTACGATTTTCTTGTTAGAGATTACACAAATCTGTCGCCCGAAGGCAGATTTAGGCGTTTTCTGACGTGACTTGTCGGTAAAGACATGGAATAATAAAAAATATATATATTAGCCCTCAAATGCTTATGGGCCTGACATCAAGAGCACCCATCCCCCGCAAAACCCCTACCCCATCGGGTATCTAGTAGCCTTCTACAACGATGTCTCTTCGGCAAAGTCTCCGATTCCCCAACCCATGTCTGTCAGGAGTCCTCTTGCCTACCGCGGGACTTACCAGAAACTAATCGGATGTTCGGGGATAATAACGCTAATTCCTTACGTCTGTGATGATCTACGACTCAGCTTTCAAATTAAGACACACTCGCACACACATAAATATATATATATATAGAGAGAGAGCGAGAGAGAAGGAGAGAAAGAGAGTGAGGGAGAGTAAGACAGAGAGCCAAAGGTGGCTTCGTTGTAGGAATTCCATTTGATTAGTGTGATCATCATCTCCTGCACAGATGATTTATTAAGCATGAAACACTAGTGTCTGTAGTTATATAACAAATATAAAAATACAATATTTACTTATAATTATACATATATATATATATATATATATATATATTTATATATATGTAAATTATAAGTAAATATTGTATTTTTATGTATATATATATATATATATATATATATATATATATATATATATATATATAGTAATTTATAAAATATATATGGCGATTAAGCTACACTGAACATTCGGCGTTTCATCCACTATAGGATTCCTCATGCTTATGCGCGAATTCTGTGGTTGTTTATCGTTTTTATATGGTCCTCTTCTATTGAGGATTTAGTTAGCCAATCAGCTTTCTAGTATCCACCGCGCCCCTTCCTATCAGCCAATGGGCATACATTTTATCAGACAACGGATCTGTTTTAAAACTAGGTTAGTGTTTTCTTGTTGTTAGTTTATATATAAATATATATGTGTGTACATACATATATGCATATATATATACATATATATATATATGCATACATATATGTATGATCGTTTATGTATGTTCATGTTTATTTAATTTATTTATTTGTTTATTTTCTAATGTTTTTGTTTGTTTTAAAACTATTTTGCATCGCTATCCTAGAGTAAATAAAACTAACAAAAACAATAGAAAATAAACAAATAAATAAATTAAATAAACATGAATATACATAAACGATCACACATATATGTATGTATATATATGTACATATATGTGCGTATATGTATGTACACACACATATATATATATATATATATATATTTATATATAAACTAACTACAAAAAACTAACCTAGTTTTAAAACAGATCCTTTGTCCGATAAAATGCATGCTCATTGGCTGATAGGAAGGGGCGCGGTGGATACTAGAAAGCTGATTGGCTAACTAAAAGCTGATTGGCTTACTTTCGTATATTAATTTTATGTGAGTAAATTAAGAAGTTATATATATTTATATATATATATATATATATATATATATATATATATATGTATATATATATACCAGGTTTAAGGTAATCAAGCGTGGTATGTATTAAATTTAAACAGGTTAATAGTGCTTAATAAAAGAAAATAAAGATATATTTTTTATTAATATAAACAAATTTTCATGGCCGCGACACCAAGGACAGGCTAGTATTTTGGACTAATATTCGGTAGTTTGTCCGAAACATTAGCATGCACTTTCCTGACCGTGTAAGCTCTACACACACACACACACACACACACACACACACACACACACACACACACACACACACACACACATACATAATACATACATACACACATACAAATACACACACAGACACGCACACACATACACACTCACACGCATATATATATATATATATATATATATATATATATATATATATATATATGTAGGTATTTAATTATTATAGTAAAAAAATAATTATATATATATATATATATATGCATTACAAATACATGTTTTTCATATTTTTAAACTCAGAGCGACAGTATCAGCTACGGGATATGACCTAAGGATCTTCGTTACTACTGACAATAAAAACATCAAATTGTTGGAACTAACATGTTCATTGAAATATTAGTTGCTCATCGTTAACAAAAAAATGTTCGAAATTGAATTAAAAGCAGCAATTTTCTAAAGCCGAAAAAATTTTAAAATAAATATTTGTTTATAATCAAATTTTCAGTTGCGTTAAATGAATGTTTTTTTTTTATCTATGTAAGTATTGTTCAAATTTGAATTAAAATCAGCAATTTTAGAAATCCATTATAACGCAGGATTTTTTTTTACATTTGAATTTTACGATCATAGCACGAAGAAGTTTGACTCAAAGAAAAAGGAACAATTACCACACACCTTTTTTACTGTAAAAGATCGCGTTATTTCTCCGAAAATTTGACCATAAGTATACAAAAGTCTACATAAAAAAACATGATGTTACTTTCTAAAATTAAAGATTTTAATTAAAATTTAAACAACGCTTATATAATAGAAATAGACTATATATATATATATATATATATATATACTAGCAAAAGTATCCCTCGTTGACTGGGTTCAAAAACAGCCTACAGAAAATTGATTCTGATTTATGAAAGTATGATAGGTTATGAAAAGAAAGCGTTGAAAAGAGATAGTTTGAATTTAGGGATATCAAAATCAAAGCAAAATATGATGAAAGTAAAAATAAAATAAACAAACCCCAAAATTTATTGCACCATACCTGTTCACACTGAAACACTTATCACAATATTCTGTGGATCTATATTCAAAAACCTTGTTAAACTTTGTGACATATTACCATTCTATGGAGGTCAGGCGCGAACGAACACACCATAAGTTTATTATACTATATTTCTTCAAACTGAAACATAATTATCAAAGTATACTTACGCAGATAGATATGAAAAGTCTTTATTAAAGTTTGTGCCTATTTCCATTTTATGGAGGCCAGGCGCGAATGCAGCCCCCACAATTTTATTATATCATCACTATTTAAGTTTAAACATACTTATCAAAGTATTCTTATGTACATCTATAACAAAAACACTTGTAAACTTTTTTTAAAATTTTTAATTTTTTCATTTCCATACTTTGTGGACCAGGCGCGAACGCAATCCCCCCCCAATGTAAATGAACCACCGTTCTGTCAGATAAAATATACCCATTCCTGTGTCTCGATACATCTTCTATCATTATATGTAATCAGTTTTTTTTAATTGTCAACAATATAGGAGCCTATTCGTGACCAGACACACACACATACACACACAGACATTCAGCTTTATATATATATATATATATATATATATATATATATATACATACAAATTAAAAATGTATTAAATTAAATGGTTTAATTTCAAATCAAAAGATGTGTTCTTGTTCTATGTAAGACAAAGAATACATTTGATATATAATAACTCCTTATCCTATAGGATTTCGATGTCTACCATCTCTTCAAAGGTGAAAATAATAGCAAATAATTAAAATGTATGACATGGATTATCACAATTAAAAAATTTTTAAGCATATAATTATCATAGAGCAAGGGAAGTTGGAGAAAAGGATAAAGAATTTCACATCCAAATATATATATATATATATATAAATGGTAGTCTATCCGCACTGATGAGTTGTGATACAACAGAACAGTACTGTATGTAGATAACTATATGTTTAAAGCCTTCCCCATCTTTGGGTAGAGCACAGTTGTAAATAGATCTGACCTGCTACTTAATTGGCTACAAAGTGAAGCCCGCTCTGTGTTTGCTCGTAAATAAACAAACAGCTCGAACATTGTAAAAGCGGTGGGAAAATGTTCATTCAATGGACATGTGAAGAGGTCATTTGCGAGCACCAGTTGATAGAATTGTCTATTATCAACACGATGGTTGTAGGTTCAATCAACAGCTAAATAAAGTGCACACACGCACACACACACAAACACACACGCTATCCGTATCTCTCTCTCTTGTTACATGATAAGGGATGTCCCCTGTTCATGTAAGTATAAAAATAGAGAGATTAGTTAAAATGGAATAAGAGAAAGCAGAAATCGATCCCTGGACATAAGTTTTAAAGAACAATAGGTTTAAATGGAATGTCCAGTAAATTGTTAATTCGGATGAAATAAATAATAAATAAACTATTCAATTGTTAAAAGAATGTGGATAATAAAATATGAGTTAAATAAATTAGATATGTAGGTTAAATTCCTTTGTGGAAACTACACAAAGAAAATAGGTTATTGGGAAATCAATGTCGAAAACGTGCAAAGTCGCGCATGTTGAGACACGTGAATTTTGCTCACGTGGCCGGGATGCATGGAGTTCTCAATATAGCAGGTGGGAGTTAGTTGGTCGGGAGAGAGTCGGAGAGAGTCGGAGAGAGTCAGAGACAGTCAGTGAGAAAACTCAGAGACAGGCGGACGTCTGAAGCGAGACGTTACTTCAGAAACTAAGATGTGAAACTTTGAGTTCTTAATGAGGAAGTCGACCGGTCGTCAGAAAATAAATTCACCATGTGTTTTGGATAAAGCTCATCTTTGTGTTTGTGATTTCTACAAAAAGGTAAATTGTATCGTTATTATATGTCTGTGTTATAAAATGTCATTACATACACATCTCTCTCTCTCTAAGATACAACATCATATGTAATAAGACAAGAACTCTCACTAAGACTCATATCATTACTAATAAGAACTCTCACAAGAAAAAGCATCACTTATAATAGTCTCTCTCTAAGACTCTTTAATGAAACAACTATATAACAACTCTCAATTTGGTGTTCGTGAACCTTTTGCATCAGCGATGCAGAAACCGAACCTGGGGTCGATACCACGAAAAAAAAAAAGAAAAAAAGAAACACAACGTTTTAAAGGGGTCCAACATAATTAAAAAAAATAAATAAATAATACCACGGAAAAAGAAAAAAAAATCACACGATCACAGAATTCGAAAAAGAAAAAGAAACACAACGTTTTAAAAGGGTCCAACATAATTAAAAAAAAAAATAATAATGAATAAATAATACCACGGAAAAAGAAAAAAAATTACACGATCACAGAAATGCGAAGAAAAAAAAATGAAAAAAAAAATTTGAACATACACGCACACAGAGAACAAAAGATACAAGAAATATTAAAAAGAAAAAGAAGAAAAGGCCGATATGCCGTAAAAAGAAATTCGTAGTAATGGAAAAAAATAGTAAACAAGTCACCAAACGTAATTCATTGATAAATGAATTGGCCTGTTAAAAAACAACCACACACACATACACGCGAAGGCAGAGACTGTGTCACCCTAATGTTATTGTTTTGAAATTTGTAGAAGTGCCATTAGAAAATGTGTGTCAATATGAAATCGTTTGGACGAATTGTTAAATTTAATCTGTCAATCAAAACAGGAATTTCAAAGGTCGCATGTACTCTCTATGAAACGGCGTGTAAATTGTTTTGAAATGCATTTTGTGTTCATAGTGAACTTTTCGGCTTTTGCGTGTTCATTTATTTTGTTTTTGAAAAAAAAAGGACAATTGTTTTGGACAGACTGTTGAATTGTTCTTTGTTACAGATGATTTTTTTTTTTGTTGTTAAAAAAAAAAAGTTATAACTGTTGCAAAATGTTTAAATGTATTAAGGTATTTTTTTTTTTTTTTTTTTTTGAAAATGTTTTTATGATGTTGAACAAATATTGTAAATTGTCTTATGTAATGTTATGATTTTCACAGCAAGAATTCAAAGTTATCCGTAAATATACATTAGATTAAAATGATCTAGTAGAAAATAAGTTAAGACGTATGGTTGGCTTACAGATTCAGTTAGAATTTTAGAAGGGGGACAAGAATTAAAATTACGTAAACGGGCATTTGGAGAGATTTTAGATGTGATACGCCGTAAGAAAGTTAATTCGGATGAAATAAATAATAAATAAACTATTCAATTGTTAAAAGAATGTGGATAATAAAATATGAGTTAAATAAATTAGATATGTAGGTTAAATTCCTTTGTGGAAACTACACAAAGAAAATAGGTTATTGGGAAATCAATGTCGAAAACGTGCAAAGTCGCGCATGTTGAGACACGTGAATTTTGCTCACGTGGCCGGGATGCATGGAGTTCTCAATATAACAGGTGGGAGTTAGTTGGTCGGGAGAGAGTCGGAGAGAGTCGGAGAGAGTCAGAGACAGTCAGTGAGAAAACTCAGAGACAGGCGGACGTCTGAAGCGAGACGTCACTTCAGAAACTAAGATGTGAAACTTTGAGTTCTTAATGAGGAAGTCGACCGGTCGTCAGAAAATAAATTCACCATGTGTTTTGGATAAAGCTCATCTTTGTGTTTGTGATTTCTACAAAAAGGTAAATTGTATCGTTATTATATGTCTGTGTTATAAAATGTCATTACACACACATCTCTCTCTCTAAGATACAACATCATATGTAATAAGACAAGAACTCTCACTAAGACTCATATCATTACTAATACGAACTCTCACAAGAAAAAGCATCACTTATAATAGTCTCTCTCTAAGACTCTTTAATGAAACAACTATATAACACTCTTACATGCACACACGTACGCACACGGCACGAACATACACACACACACACACACAGGCATACACGCGTGTTGAAAGAAGAAATCACAGATTCTGACCCATACAAACATATATACGCAGACAACGCACAACCATACACTCTTACGCACACACTGACACACCAATATGAGAAAGGAAAACAATAAAATATTCACCAAATAGACTTACATTTCCCACCCACCAATGGGGCTTTACACTGACCGAATCAACTCTAAACCAACTTCACTGGAGACATCCAGTCTCACATCCACATATCTTTCGAACGCATAATTGTGCTAGCCAAACTAAAATGATCTCGAAAAAGTAATCCCATAAAAACTGTAAACTAAAAAACAAATTTCTGACTGAAAACTTTTTAGTAAAAAATACCTGAGAGCTAAAAAAAAAAAGTCTCCAAACGCGTTAAGAAAATATTGAAAATTATTGAAAAATGATAAAAGTGTTTAAAATCAACAATTGTTACTGGCTACACTCTTTAATATATAAATTTATTTTCATGGCAAATGCTCGACTGAGTTCCTATTTATTGTTCCCTTCGCCAAACTTTCACAACAAACACTCGTCTAGCAGAAAAAATTATCAATAATTTCACCCACTATTTATCTGTACCTAAACCTAAACGTAGATTCCATGAACAAAGCTTCTTTCTTAGAACTGCATGCCTATGCAATTGTCTTCCGTTTTCGTGCTTTCCAGTTTACTCCAATATGGTTGTCTTCAAGTCTAACGTAAACAAGTTTTTGATGAGCCGTTCGATATAAGTCAACAAATTTACCGAATTTCCATTACTAACGATTACTTTATTGTCCAATTGTCTATTGTACACTCTTAAACCCGCATCCTCGAGTGGTCTCTTGGCCTTGATAATTGGTGATGCCTTTGTAATATATATATATATATATATATATATATATATATGTTGGATGTGATAACTAATGGCTACACATATGCAAACATGTTTCAGTGACCACCCTGCCAGGGAAAATCAACTCATCAGGCGAAGAATATCCACGAGAGTATCCGTCAAAAACATTACCTCTTTTTATAATTAAAACCAATAAATGGGATAATATCATTTCCAAGGTTAAGACAGGGGTAACCAGATAAGATAGGTTATCACATTATACAAATTGATGTGGGATATAATTTTATAGTTATGCTTTTTTTCCCCGCCATATTCATTTCTATTCTGTACATTATATACATTCATCAGTTGAGATTATTAATCGAATCTTTATTCATGATACTAGTTATTTTAAAAATAGATAATATACGTTTAAAACATAACATTACATTTAAAACAGGTGATTAAACGTTTAAAACTAAATAAATAGAACAATGCATTATTTTATTTATATTCCTTGACTACGAAGATATGAATCGTTTAACTCATGAGGCTAATTACATTTAAAAAAAGTGAGTAACGTTTAAAATAAAATGAAATTATTAATTAATGATTGAACTAAGTAGTTAAGAATTTTAATGAGATATTAAAAAAAAAAAATATATATATATATATAACACGGAAATTACATAATTGTCGATGCAATAATTTATTTCAACCTTATGGTATTTTCAAGCAAGTATTTTCTAGATATTAGGTTTGATACAAATCAACACAAAAATATAATTATTTTACGTATTTCTTTATGCGTGCATGAGAATACTTTTGTTGTACGGAGTGAATAAAAGTATATATTAACCGAAACTAGATACGTCCTATCGAATTGGGGGCGACCAATATTACAATATTCCACTTCTTAATCAATTAAGAATTGAAATATTAATTACAACGACCGCTATAATCACCAATAAAATTATTTACATGAAAATATATAAAATATTAAATACATAAGACTCAATTTTTTAAATTCATAGTATTATATTACAAATACAATATTTAAATGAATTATAAGATAATATTTATTTCTATCTAATTTTTACATAATAACATACAGATAGTTTTAAAACTTTGTATATAATATTCTTTTTATTTTTATTTTTATTTTCTTACTTTTATTATTTTTTATTTATCTTTTAATAGACCTACTTTCCATGACTCATTTTACTATAGGACGCGTGTATAACATCCATTTTCTTTCACTTATCTCTCTCAGATTTTCTAGACTAATATGACAGTTAACATTTGATCACTGTCTCGTCTTTTTTTCTTCCTCTCTTTTTTTTCTTCTTTTTCCATTACGCGCTGTTCTATTTCTTTCACTATATATCCGTATATTTTCGCCCCTTTCTTCCCAGGTTAGTAAACGCGTCTCAAGGCATTTACGTGTAAGAACGTTCTTTTTAGAGGCGTGTGTGTGTGTGTGTGTGTATGTGGGTGTAGGTGTATGTATATGTGTTGCGTGTGTGTGTGTGTGTGTGTGTGTATATCTATGGTTACATCGAGCTGCCGCTTATAAGTGTCTAATCTAATATTTTTATTTGTTATTTTTAATTTTTTAAATCCCTACCACCCTCTCTATAAAATGTATTAAGTGGATTGCTACTACCACTCCCTCTGGTTTTTTGAGGGTCGAGGCCCGATCTTTTCTTTCCTTTTTTTTCAGTATCAAAAATGTAATTGTCTGATTTAGATGTTTGAAAATACCATAAGGTTGAAATAAATTATTGCATCGACAATTATGTAATTTCCGTGTTATATTTTTATGTTATTGCTCTGTTTACCACATTGAGCTCTCATACCCGGATTTCCTCTGGAATTTTTCCATTATAACACTATATATATATATATATACATATATATATATATATATATCACCATAAAATAGGAGAAAATAAGGCAACTCAAAGTAAATGTAAATATATATATATATATATATATATATATATATATAACTACTTAATTTACTCATATAAAATTAATATACGAAAGTATAGATTTATGCGTAAACTTTAAGTATTTACTTTAAAAGTTGTCAATACGTAAGTAGAGCTTATTAGTAAGTTATAAAATGTATATGACGATCAAGCTACACTGAATATTCCGCGTTCCATCCAGTCTAGGACTCTTCAGGCTTATGCGCATAAGCATAAAGCATATGCATCAGGCCTTTGTCTGATAAATGCATGCTCATTGGCTGATAGGAAGGGTTCGGTGGATACTAGAAAGCTGATTGGCTTACTAAAATTTCAATAGAAGAAACGCATATAAAAACGACAAACAACCACAGAATTCGCGCATACGCCTGAAGAGTCCTAGAGTGCATGAAACGCGGAATATTCAGTGTATCTTAACCGCCATATATATATATTATATATATATATATATATATATATATATATATGTATATATAATTGTGAACCCCTGGCCGCCGTGGTCAGAGTACTTGGAAAAATCAATTGTAAAAAAGTGATATTCTGAAAGTTGAATGAAAGTTGAAAGTCCAATCCTCAGCGTGAGCGACTGAAAGTAGAATTGCGAATTACTTAGGACTTCTATCCAATCATGGCTGACGGAACAAGAGCATGCTATCCCCGTGAAGAAATAAAGGGTTCCGCTCGAAATTCTGTCCGAACTCCCGAATTCGCAAAACTATTCCCGAGCTCGACAAAATCATTCTCGAGTTCGACAAGATACACCTGAAGAAGGTCGGAAGTTACATCGACCGAAACACTGTGAAAATCACACTCAAGATGAGAACAGTAGTTTGATTGATCCAAATAATACGAAATAATTTTTCTTTAAAAAGATACAGATTTATAATCTAGATGTATAGCTAAGTTGTAGATTATTCGGCTACAGGTCGGGTGATCCTCTGTTCAAGTCCGCATGTACCTCACCATTTTTCTTATTAATGAGGTCAAAATAAAATAAAAGAAAAGGTAACCATTTAAAATCGCTGCAAATCATTTCTTTCTTTGTATGTTTTATGAGTAAACATTAATGATAAGTGACATTTCCAGGGCAGTCATAGTCAAACCCAAATATAAGCTGATGTGACGTACACAAACACACACGGAACTTGATGAACAACATTATCGTTATGATTTAATTTTTTGGGGGAGAAATAGTCTAGCGAGCAAATTATTCCTTGTAATATATATTAATCAATAGAGAATTGGTTCTATGATAACGCATACGCAATCTACATAAATTAAAAAATCAAGTTAAAGCTTACTGTACGACCGGACAACGCCGGGCTGTCTGCTCGTATCTATATATAGTTATCTCTAAGAATAGGTAAGGGATATCATGCCTCTTAACCTTGTACAGTTGTAAAATATATTTTAATTCTTGCCGATTTCGTATTCGTCTACTAGTCTTTATCCAATATAGTAATGATTCTAATAATTTTCTTAAAAAATTATAGCCGGGTTTCTATGGAAACATATAGCATTTAATAACCGAAACATCTAGTGTATCATCATTATTCATTGCCATTTGTACTATGCCTTAATGCATATAAAATAAATCAAACACATTGCAATAAATTATAAATATATATTAGCGTATGCATAAAAGAGCATTTTTAGTTGATTTACGTCTGCCAAGTATTTTTTTACTCACCTCGCTAGCAGCTATTTTACCAGTTACAAAACAAACTGAATTTGTTCTACAAGTCCAACTCCCTATATATCAAGTTTCAATTATGTAGAGTAAACATTGGCAAAGTAGAAATGATACATCAGAGAGAAAGAGAGAGAGAGAGAGAGAGAGAGAGAGAGAGAGAGAGAGAGGCTAACCTTGTTGAATGACTCGGTCGGAAAAGTCCGGAGTGCACTTTGGTACCTCCATCTCTGTCGTCAATCTGAAATCGACGAACCCATCACCTAACTGTGCTTACTGCAGCTATATCAACTTTTGAAACGATTAACACGCGCCGCTAAATGCTGATTTGTTTACGGGTTGCTTTATATAGGAGTATAATGACGCATCTTTGCTTCTGAAGCCTGTCCACAAAGTATGGAAATAAAAAATTTTTAATATAGATCCACAGAATATTGGGGTTTGTATTACTGTACACATAGATTCGAAAAAGTTGTCAAAAAACAAATATATAACAAATAAATCTTATCAAAGGCAAGATAAGTTACTTTTCTACCTAACTGGATATATTTTTTGTGTTTTTATTCAATGTAACATGTTTATTCAGCTCGAAAAGCATACAGTGTTTACCGATGTATTGGAAAATTCAAAATGGTGCCCGAGTCTCTCTGTAACACGGTAAGTTCAGGAAAAGATATTATAAATAATAAACTAGACAAAATACTGTTAGAAATTCGCTCAATATATATTACCGTGACATAAGTTGACCTATATTCGGTGTTTTTTAAATAGTATTTTGTCTAGTTTATTATTTATAACACTTTTTCCCAAACTTACCATGTTAAAGAGCGTGTCGGGGGCCATTTTGAATTTTCCATTACGTCGGTAAACACTGCATGTTTTTCGAGCTGAATAAACATGTTACATTGAATAAAAACACAAAAAATGTATCCAGTTTGGTAGAAGAATAACTTATCTTGCCTTTGATAATATTTATTTGTTATATATTTGTTGTTTTGACAACTTTTTCGAATCTATGTGTACAGTAATACAAACCCGAATATTGTGATAAGTGTTTTAGTGTGAACAGGTATGGTATAATAAATTATGGGGTTTATCTATTTTATTTTTACGTTCATCATATTTTGCTTTGGTTTTGATACCTCCAAATTCGAAGCTATCTCTTTACAACCTTTCCTTTTCATAACCTATCATACTTTCATAAATCAAAGTCCATTTTCTGTAGGCTGTTTTTGAACCCAGTCAACGACGGGTACTTTTGCTATATATATATATATATATATATATATATATATATATATATATATATATATATAAACCCTTTATACTAATTGTCACTATCCAGCTCCCCTACTCCCCGGGGAGTTGGTCTCCATTTCCCCTTCACTCCTCACATTAAAAATCGGCCTTGTGCCTAATTTGCTCGGTGGGGGAGCAAATAAATACCTGGTCACGAATAGGCTCCTATATGGTTGACTATTATAGAAAACTGATCATATATAATTATAGAAGATGTATCGAGACACAGGAATGGGTATGTTTGATCTGGCATAATGATGATCCATTAAAATTGTGGAGTCTGAGTTCGCGCCTGGTCCACAAAGTATGGAAATAAAAAATTAAAAAGTTAAAAATAAACGTTTACAAGTGTTTTTGATATAGATGTACATAATAATACTTTGCTAAGTATGTTTTAACTTAAATAGGGATGGTATAATAAAATTGTGGGGTCTGCGTTCGCGCCTGGGCTCCATAGAATGGAAATAGGCACAAACTTTAATAAAGACTTTTCATATCTATCTGCGTAAGTATACTTTGATAATTATGTTTCAGTTTGAAGAAATATGGTATAATAAAATTATGGGGTGTTCGTTCGCACTTGACCTCCATAGAATGGAAATATGTCACAAAGTCTAACAAGGTTTTTTTTTAATATAGATCCACAGAATATTGTGATAAGTGTTTCAGTGTGAACAGGTATGGTATAATACATTATGGGGTTATCTATTTTATTTTTAATTTCATCATATTTTGCTTTGGTTTTGATACCCACAAATTCAACCCAGATCTGCCCCCCCTTCTGCCATTGATGATGCATCTGTCCGTCAAGTTGAGGCTGCCATTTTGGAAGATCGGCGCATTACTATTCGCCAAATAGCACAAAATGTCAAGATTAGTACAGGGTCTGTGAAAACTATCATTCATGACTATTTACATATGCATAAGGTGTCTGCCAGATAGATTCCCAGGTTACTCACACCATTCCAGAAGCGAGAACGCGTCGACTGCTCGAGGATGAATTTGGAGATGTTCCAAGAAGATGAGTCAAAGTTTTTCAAAAGACTGATTACACAGGATGAAACCTGGGTTCATCACTATGGTCCAGAGACCAAACCCAGTCAGTGCAGTGACAGCACTTGGACTCACCACCTCCAAAGAAGGCAAGGATGCAGCCCTCTGCTGGCAAGGTCATGCTCACAGGTTTCTGGGACCAGGACGGAGTAGTGATGACAGATTTCCTGGCGAAGGGTACCACAATTACAGGAGCCTATTATGCTTCACTTTTGAGGAAATTAAGGGGAAAGATCAGCAAAGGTACCCTCCTTCTGCAGGACAACGCTTCGGTCCACAACTCGCATGTCGCCAGATCAGAAACACGGGCGTGTGGTTATGAAATCCTGCCTTGTCCTCCCTACTCTCCTGACCTTTCACCTCTTCCCAGCCATGAAGTTGTTTTTGAAAGGAAAGCGTTTCCTAGATGATACAGCCTTGATTTCTGAAGTCACGTCGTGGTTGGAAGACACACCTGAGGTGATCTACAAAAACGGTCTCTAGAGATGGATCAAACGATGGCAGAAATGCATAACTCTGGGTGGTTCTTATGTAGAGAAAGACTAATAACTGTGCCAAGTTTCGTTGCTCTACTGCTATGGAAAGTGGGTCAGGGTCATTACTTATTGCACGTCCCTCGTATGTTAGAACTACCCCCAAAATATCGAAAATGATAGAAAGATACCATCAAACTTTGAAAAACTTTGTCAAGGACCCTACAAAGTACGTAAGAGAGTTGATAAGGGTACATCTAAGGTTGTTTCATGCCGTTCTCTAATCCACATCAAATGTGAAGTTGTTAAGAACCCTGGGAAGACTAGTGGAGAAGTCTTTGACAAAGTTGGATTGAAGAATGTCAATAAAAGTACTCGATCTCGCATTATGAAAGAAGTGGCAAAGGCTGCTAAGTCTGTGACAAAGCCTCCATTAAAACAACATCACATACAACTCCGATTGAAATGGGCAAAGAACAACATGAACACGAGTTTCTCCAAAGTTTTGTTCACGGATGAAGTTCGTGTTACTCTTGATGGCCCAGATGGCTGGAGCAAAGGATGAGTCCTAGATGGACAAAATCGTCATTAGCGTGTAAGGTGGTGGTGGGAATGATTTGAGCTGAGAATATCGGGGGTACTTTAGTTGGCCCATGGTGAGTCTCAAAGGGCGTAAAAATGACGTCTAATGCTGACATAGCTTTTCTGAAGGAGCACTTTGAACCATCAGGGCTGAAGAAGCAAAGGTTGACGTTCAGAAGAACTATTATTTTTATGCAGGATAATGCTCTCTCGGGTGCAGCAAACAAAAACAAAGAGTATTTACAACAACTGAGTTCTCTGGGCTACGAAAGATGGAGTGGCCTGCGAATTCACCAGATTTTAACTACATTGAGAACCTTTGGAGTATCATGAAGCGACGCCTCTATGCAAGTGGACGCCAATTTAAGAGCAAAGATGAGTTGTGGGATGCTCTCCAAGAGGTATCGCGAGGACTCACTGTTGACGAAATCACACATTTGACTAATTCTGTAGTCTTTTACAAGTAATTCATAAAAAAAGATCGCATATCCCCTACTAATTATGTCAACGTAGAAATTGCTATGTAGTTATTGTGTTCATATTACTAGTTCATTTAATGTTTGAAAATTATTTCAATAAACAAGTTATTGGTATATTGTGTTTATTCCTCAACCTCGTTAATAACTTGACACACTGTAATCAATAGATTCTGCTATAGTTTCACTTATACTGCTTTAAATACTTTTCTTTCCTGACTGGAGTAGCTGAATAGAATTGTAAGCATTTTCTCAAAGTTTTATAAATTTTTATTCACTCGTTCCTTAAATACTTAAAAAATGTAAATTCGTTAATAATTTGATACGTAGTGTAAGTACATGTGTATAAGTGACTAAAATTACGCACATGTCTTGTTTAGTCGTCGAATACGTTCAAATAAAATGTTTTAATTAATACATACTACATATTAATTATTATTATTATTATTATTATTATTATTATTATTATTATTATTATTGGAGATAAGGCGTATACACGGGGTTAAAGCATAAATAATCCCGGTCGTAGTTGGAACAGTAGTATCAAGTTGTCTGGAAGGACAATTGAAAAAACTACAAACCCCCGATGTTTTAGGTGGCCTTCAAACCTCTACAATTATAGGTACCACCAACATCCTTAGGAAAACCCTTGATTTTTTAAGCTCCTGGTTTGAAGCTGGGATTACGGGAAAACCTCTGGAAATCAATCCCATCCCTTTCCAGAGAGACGTTCATAAGCAAAATCAGAATTATTATTATTATTATTATTATTATTATTATTATTATTATTATTATTATTATTGTTGTTGTTGTTGTTATTATTATTATTATTATTGTTTTTATTATTATTATTATTATTATTATTATTATTATTATTATTATTATCATTATTATTATAATCATCATCATCGGCTCCAAGGAGCTTTCATACAGGTATTTAGAGATCTTTCCCTGAAAACAGCCTGTGGTGTTCCCTGGAAGCTGAGTGACAACAAGTCTCCTCAGGTTTCCAGTACTCTACACCTCTCCTGATGACATTTGCAAATAAATTTGCATTATCGCAACAGCTTCTTGTCATTGATTTCTCCTTTGCAGCAGCTATTGGTCTTTGCTGGGATTTAAGTGACAATAAGCCTCCCCAGGGTCCCAGTTCTCTTCGCACTTATTCGGCTGAGGTCTGGTCAGTTCATCGGTCTTTCCCTCTTCCTTTAGTCTACTTGGTTATTTAGTCTCGCTTTTTAGGGCGGGGCAGATGGGGCAATGAGGGTAGCATTTTTTCATCCGGCCGTTGTTATTGCTTATTCTATGCTCATTAGCAGATAATAACAAATGACCATATTCTTTTCCCAGTCTTCTTTCTGCGAGATTCTAGCGGTTCCAACAAGACAGTCTTCTGAAGCACTCCAACATTGCAGTGGATCCCAATTTTCTCAATACACATTCAAATCATTTTGTTAGACTTCCCAGGGCTCCCAGCAAAACGGGTACAACTTCTATCTTCCACAATCATTTTATCTCACTTTAAAAGACATTGTAATTTTCAACCTTCTCATTTCTATCATGGACATTTACATCAGCTGTTTCTGCTGTATCAATGACTATTGCCTTGTGTTCCTTTTGAGTCTCACAGTATTAAATCTGGTCTCTCTGCTTCAATCACATTATCACATTAAATATTCATATCTTATAATAATTTTAACATTATCACTCTCAACTACCACGTCTGATACCATTTTCAACTGCATCCCAATCCTTTTTAATTATATAAATTCCATTTTGACTTTGTTGTAATATTGTCATGCTGTCTCTTGTACTTTTTTAGCTAATTTCTCACAACTATTGACAAAGTGTTTTACATTCCTGCCTTTTCACGCAAACAGTCGACACAGGGGACTCCAACCGATTTACCAATTTGTAACTTCAGATAATTTCCTGAGCACTTACACCTGTGCGACACATATTAAAGCTTCTGGTCCAACCTTCAAGTTACGTTTAGTAAATATCAAACCGAATTTTCACAAGTCTAAATCTATCTATCTATATATACATATATATAAAAGTTAAAGTATATGTGTATCTGTGTGTCAGTGTACATTTCCCTACGCAATAACTCTGTCAATTTTTACTCTACAGACTCGAAATTTGATATACAGGTTACTGAGATTTGGGTAAATCGATGTGGTTGGTTTGTGGCCAGAAATTTCGCGTTTAAGGGGCCAAAGTTCAACAAGTTGACCTTTGAGAACTCTACCAAACTCCTCCGACAATTTTGGGTCTACGCATTTGAAATTTTATATATAGATTCCTTGGACATGGATCTAACTTAATAACTTGATTTGAGCCCAAAACAATAAATTTTAGGGGGTCATAATAGGGGTCAAAGTTAAAAATAATTGACTCTGCGGTCTCTTCCAAATTACTCAGAAAATTTCTGGTCTAAATATTTGCAATTTTACATAAAGGGTATTCAGAGATAGGGCAAGCTTTTTCATCAGTTTGGATCTAAATTTTGTAATTACCAATATATAAATGTATGCATGTATGTCTGTTTGCATGTCTTCCTTAAACTTTCAATAGAGGTGACGGATTTTAGCAAGATCAGTATCGTTTTAAAGTTCGATTTTTCATACGACAAATATCGAATAATTGGCTAAAACATTAATATCTTCCCCTTCTACTAGGCACTTTTCTACAGGGGAGGTCACTTTCTTCGCCGATATTTTGTAAAGTTATCCTCTCCTTTAGATTGTCTAGCATTAATTTAAAAAATGTCACTTCCGGTTTGGCAGTGGTCGTAACAGCATAAACGTTAGGTTTTACCCCGTTCTTTTCCTCCTTTTCGGTACGGGTTCGAGCCTGCCTTCCTACTACCACTTCTTTTTCATTAGTTTGGGTCGAGACTTTTCAGTTACTAATATATAAATATATATATATTATGTTTTCGGTTAGGGTATTGATTCTTTTTGCTACTTAATTTATGAGGTCAAATGCCCCTTGGTATAGTGCAACTCCTATAAGAACAATGAACCTAATAATTACTTAGGTTACGTCGGTATTATAACCACCAACATATAATTTCTCCTTACCATGCATAATTCATACTCTGACACAATATTAGATGATTTACAAAACAAAAAACATAAATTTAAATATATATATAAAGATAGATAGACAGAATGATATACATTAATGAAGATAGCTAAATTTGAAATATATATATAGGCGGTGTGAGCACTGTAAGAGTGGTTAAGGATGTCTATTTAAATAGACATTCCGACGAATTATTTGCGGGCGTCCCTTCTGTGGTCGAGTGAGAGAACTGCGACTGTCAACACGATGGTTCTAGGTTCAATCCTTGGTTTGGGAGAGATGCTAGTCTAGCGGCACTGATGAGTTGTGATAGAACGAAACAGGATTGTATGTCGATGACTACAAATATATTTTAAGCCCCCCCCCCTATTTTGGTAGAGCACTGCCGAAAATAATCTCATTCGCTACTTAACTGGTTGAAAAAGGCGAACATGCGGTTTTAGCACTGTATAAAGGTGGTGGCGGATGTCTATTTAAATAGACATTCTGACGAGTTATTTGCGGGCATCCCTTCTGTGGTCGAGTAAAAGAACTGCCGACTGTCAACCCGACGATTCAATGTTCAATCTAGAGATGCTAGTCTAGCAGCACTGATGAGTTGTGATACAACGAAACCGGATTGTATGTCAATGACTATATATATATATATATATATATATATATATATATATATATATATATATATATATATATAAAGTCTTGGAAGTTTTTAACCTGTAAACTATATAAAAAAATGATTTAATTTTAATATTGTTATCATTCGTTAGAAAACTATTTAGTCAGTAAGTCATTTAATCATTTGCAATCACTGCATCAACTTGCTCTCTCGAATTCACTATAGTACTAATGTTAATTTAAGGGATCATCAGTTGTTCAGCATCAAACAATGTTTCTGGGATTTAAAGACAAAACAGTATATAAAATCATGGCTCCCCATCAGTGTTGATTAAATACCACCTCCCTTAATCTTAAGAACAAAAAGAGGTTACAGATATTACATCTAGTTTATTATTCTCAATTAATTTGGCTAGCCTATTGATGTTATACAAATGAATTCTTTACCTGAGTGATTCTTCTGTTTTCAAATTCAAAATGGATAAAATTAAAAAAGGGGTATATATATTGGGAACGAGGGGTTCCCAATGTAATCCCGCCTATTTTTTTATTCTAATCTAATGGATAATATTGGAGTGTAAATTACATAGTTATGTGGATTGAACTTATGCATTCATGACGTGAAAGTTTCATGTATCCGTTGCATATATTTACATTATGAGTTCCTTTGAAAACCGCCTCTGTCCAAAACATGAGTCAGAAACAGAGATACGTAATTGCATTTTTTTCAGAAGAAATTGAACCCATTATCATTATCCATCACCTACTAAATGTTTATCGCTGCCAAAGTACATCGAAACTCGTAGTGAGTCTATAGAAAAAATAGGCATCAAAGGTCAGTACAGTTATTGAAATATCTTTGCTGTCAATATATGCACCATATTTACCGATCACTCTGGATAATAGAGGATTATTTGTGCAGTATTTATTTAGCCTATACGTAAAAGAACTATCAAAATTGTGAATGTATCGAACTGTTGTGAGAGGGAATATCTATAGGTCGATACGTCTTTTTTTGTTGTTTATTTTGATTTTTTATGCATATTTTTCGCTTTTCGATCCGTACTTTAACAAGAATAGAAAACACGCAGAGCACAACAATGGGCTTAACAACTGTGCGTATATATTATTAATAAAGCTGAGCTATTTTTAATGAACATAAAATGCGTGACTGTTTCCTGCAAAGCTGTATATATATATATATATATATATATATATATATATATATAATTAAATGAGTTTACTCAAAGATTAGATAATCAAGTGAATCGTCTTATTGAATATTACAGTGAAATATTTTTTTCAAGACGATCCTAGCTAAAAAGGTAAAGCTCAATATATAAAAATAGATCAAAATACACGCGTACGTACGTGAGTTAAATTCTGCAGATAAAATATGCATAAAGATATGTTCAATTATAAAATAAATTGATTGAAACAAAGAATGTGTGAAACGGAAATGTAATATACATAATTCCTTTCTATATATCCATGGTTTCAAACAACAAATTCTTAACTTAATATATCTTTATGTATATTTTAATCTACTGAATTTAACTTTAATACTGACGCTCATATATATATATATATATATATATATATATATATATATACATTATACATGCATACATATGTGTATGCGTGTATGTGTGTGTGCGCATGTATAGGTGATAAGTGTGTTGAAAGATGTAGGTATAATTATTCCCATCCCCATCCCTATTCTGATGTTTCTCTTTCCCTGGTAATCAATCCAACTATTCTTTTATTAACACTGGCGGGCGTCTTGACTCTTTTATCTGCTCTTTTGCCTCAAGGGGGGTCGTGAAAGAGAACAATGTATTAGAAAGTCGTCGTATAAAAAATATAAAAGCTGACTCCTACTATGCCAATCACACACGCAAACACACATGCACCCACATACGGATGACACTAAACTGAATGAATCAATATATATATATATATATATATATATATATATATATATATATATATATATAAAGTAAAAAAAGAATGTGATATACAAATATATAGAAAACTCGGCAAAAAGGCCCAGTAGCAGAGGGTCAAATATAATACGCTATTGTATTCTGAATCAAATAGAACGGGAAAAATACTACAGTATTAAGTAAGCAATTTTTTCGAGTGTAAATTAAACACTAAAGAGACAAATGTGATCATAAGTTTGCCAGGTCTTTCGTGAACGATTTTTTTATGCGAAAGTTATTGTTGAAATACATTTCGCCTTCCGTCACACGAAATTAAAAGCAAAATATACGTGTATTTTAGGTTGTGTTTATTCTGAATGTTCGAGCTCTGCGATGGCAATTCTTTTTCAAAATGAAGCTGACAGACAGAAGTATTGTTATAATTAAAGGACGCATCTTAAATGTAACCTCAAGCATAAGCTTGACAGAACAGCGGAAAATTTTATATATAACGATATATCAATGCACCAAATTGGATAGTAGAAACTTCAGTGTGACAAACGACAAGACAGATACATATTGTACTAGTCTATCCGTTGGCACTTAAGGGGTAAGATAAAAGATGTTCAAAATGAAAAGTAGTTTTGAGATTATGCTGTCTTTTATTGTCTTGAGCAAACTTGATTTTAGTGATGAGTGAAAAAATGAAAATCAGGAAGTCTCCGGAGCGCTACTGCAAGCACTAATTAAAACTAAGGAGGGCTTACTAAAAGTACTACTACAATCAAGTTTCTTATCCCCCCCCGCTTCCTTGTAGAGAAAATATGTTTTAAGTAAGGTCTGGAAGAAAATGTAATCGTCAAAATCAACAGGGGCACTACTAAAAACTGTAAATATAGTTATAAATAGGATTAAAATTATATATTGTATATTTATATTTAAATTAGTTTTTTTTTTAACCCAACGAGGCTAAGTTACATTTATTTATAAGGAAAACACGTTAAAATAAGTTAAAACAAAAAAATAGTGTTGACATGGTGTATGCTTTGCAGAGCAGCAGTGGTTTTTAATATCGGACAGGACGGCCATGAAATGAGGAATTTTTTTGAAATCGGAACTCAGAAACCGGATGGACGGTTTAAACGCCAAACAAGCAAGCCAATCTCAGTTTAATAATTATAAAGATGCATGCATAAGATCCTATAGTATGTGCGATAGATGGATGGACAAGCGAAGAAGCTTTTGATCGCACAATGAGATGTTTTTTTGCATGATACAAATCCGACTCCGAAATTGGTTGGATGATCTTCTTTTCTCCTCACTGCAACCTCTTTCTCATAGAAAAGACGTTGCGAGCCTCTATCTGCTCTATCACTATTTTCATAGCAGGTGCCTAAATCTAAGCGAAAATTCCATGAGCAGAGTTTTTACTAGATCTGCTCGTCTAATGAGCACAATACTACGAAACTGCTTCCCGGTTTACTATGACCTATTCTTTTTTAAGTCCAACGTGATAGGTTCTTGAAGTGGTGTCCTATGAAATAAAATAATAAATCTCGTTACTGTACCCATTAAAACATCCTTGACTGACTTTAAGGCCTTAATGAAAGGTGGAATTATAAAGTAAAAAAAATAAACGCGTAAGCTAAAGTAAAAAGATTTTCAGTCTACCACAGCAGCTGCATCCAAACAAGGAGTTTCGAACAGGCTTACTATCAAGAATGAAATGTCAGAAAAAAAGTATAATATTCACTAGCAAACCCCAGGGGAGATGACGTTTTTTTCTCGTTATTGCAGAAAGGTCTCGACGTGCTTCTACATACAGCACCTGGTATCCCCGAATTGACATTTATTTTGTGATGATCACATTCAACCTTGCTTTACACCGGTGATCGAACAAGAACCTTTCTGTTAACATAATTATATCTGTCACATGGCGTTTTGAACTTAAGTGTAACTGAACAATCGGCAGTCAAACACTCTTTAAATTCTTTTTAATGTCTAATCGGCATAGAAAATGGAGGTCACCAATTAAGTATAAGATCAACAACTTTTATGTTTAAATATTTAAATTGGACGAAAAAACTTAAATGATCGATTGAACTGTATAAATCAGATTGGCTGGCAAATCATTTTCTATATTATTAGGAAGAATCTACAATTTGATGCATCAATTCGGTCGGCGCGTTATGCATTAAAAATTACTATTTAATGCATACGTTTAAAAAGGACAAATAAAAACGATATATTTTGGATTAATTTGACAAATTTGTTAATTTAAAGCGGTATCCTTACACTTGCCCCACATAACCTTCAACCATTTTCAGGAATATCTATAGGAAAACATGACGCAAAGAATAGAGATGTTAGTTAACAACTAGTTTTGAGTGATAGTCTTTGAGAAGTCGAAGTGTAATTCTTACTGCAAGCTATATTAACTAAGAATAAAAACTGCATGCTATTTTAACAGATATTGCCGACGAAACGAGAACACACTACTTACTGTATTGAATAAATTTCGTAAGTAAATAAATTCAATATTGATCCTCGAGTTTAGTATTGTTGCATAAAGCTATCTCGGACAATGCCTGATAAACATACATGTTAGGATAGATTAATTGGTGAGAAAGATGTTTATATTGGAATAAACTAGAAGAATCAATATTTACATAAATAATATAAACAACTAGTTTTTTGAATAACAATAATTTAAAAATAGATTAGCATTAGAAAATATGATGTAGAGGTGATTTTTAGCTGATGTGGATCTGGTGAGGATAAGTGGTCAGTAAGAGTTTAGTTCAGTTATCTTTTAGAGCCAATCAGAGAAGATAGGTTTTCTAAAACGACCGAAGAAGCGGGTCGAGGCACCAGACTTGAAGATGTGATTTAGAACGTGGTTGAATCTTCTGAGATTGAACGATTGCGGAATAAACGCCTGTATTTATATATGATCAACGTTTCGGGTTGATCTCTGAAAAAAATTGAAAGTCTTTATTTAAACAAATTATCCAAACAGCTTTATCGGCCAACATGGAAACAGTTAAAAAACGGTATGATCTAATTTTATGTTTTTTACATCCCAATATATCGATTCCAAAGACACTCATGAATAGCCGGTCGGGCGTTATGGTTAGGGTTATGAAGAGACGTATTTGAACATTCATCTTTTCCCCACGATCATATAATATATTTATACCCGCAATAGAACATTATGAGGCAGCTGATGAAGTCAGAATAACGACTAATATGTTAATAGTTGTTCGAAAAATATGAATAATTAATTCATATCAAAAATGATTCAAAAACATGGAAAAGCATACTTCGCATAATGGACAAACAGATCGGGTAGACTAGCTTATAAATATTTTATTGACAAAAATAGCAAATTGCATTTTTATAATAATTGAATCTCTGCATTCATGACTGGAAAGTTTCTATCTCTCTTGACGGTGTGAGACTCTAGGAACGCAGTCCATATCATGTACGTGCATCAGAAGCAGAGATGTGTCATTGATTTACTTGCAAAGAATATTGGTGACTATAGAGGAAAATAAATTCTGAAAACCAAAATGGCGCTAGTCGTAAATCAATCCAGTATTCGTAGCTCTTTTTTTTACACAGTGATCACCACTTATCAAGGCCCGGAAGCCACTCATCGATAAGGGTTATTGCAAGTACATTACGTTAGCGTGGAGATTTGATGAAGTGTTTACTTAATGGGGCGGTTCATTAGGAATTTGTTAACGTTGGACTTGAAGACATCCAAGTTGTAGTCCGGTGGGAAGCATGCAGACGGAACAGAGTTCCACAGGCGTGCAGTTCTAAGAAAGAAGCTTTGTTCATGGAATCCGCGTTTTGATTTAGGCACAGATATAGAGTGAGGGAAATTTTTTAAAGTGGTTTCAGCTAGACGGGTGTTTTTCGGGTGATTGGCGAGGGGTGACCTTCAAATTTTGAGTTAAAAAATAGGAGCCTATGTTTGTGACGACCCGTGTATAGCAAAGGTCGTACCAGGCGCCTATGTACACCCATTGTTCATCGCTTACAAAACTGCAATGAGAATGCCGGTGATTAAAAAAAGTAATAAATTCTGCATCAAAAAAGGTCGCTCGTTGTATTGGTTTCATTTCTGTCTTCTGAGTTATTTAACATTTTGAATTTAAAATCATAGGAGGCTTTACATTTGGACGGCCCACTTTTCCCAAACAACCATGCACAGCATTCCTTCATCGCTGGAAAATTTATATGGAGAATGGTGGTGACTATGTAGACAGAACATTTCGGATTACAAAGGTCGTTCATGTAAATGATCGCACTTCCATCCTCCGAGTTCTTATACTTTTAGTTAAAAACATAGGGAACTTTACATTAGAAACGATTCTCTTAGATACGGGGTATATACTCATCTAAGGCGACAAAATGTTAATTAACATTGCGCCCTCCTCTGGAATCCGGTCTTTTTCTGTGGAGACTTAAGCGACAGTGGTATGTCCATGGTGTTAGGGTTAAAATATCTTCGCATCCCGGTTACGGAAAATTATGCTGAGCATCATTTATTCATATCGTTGCACCTTGATATGTATAGCTGGCATTCGTTTCCCCGATATCTTTCTAGTTGGAATTCTCTCTACAAAGACATTGGCTAGTCACGCGACAGACCACATGAAGATTGCCAATATCCTTTATCCTTTTATGCTTTAGTATACTGGGTGTTTCAAACATTGTTAGTCCCACGGAGTTTTTATACACCGTACTACAAAAATGTTTAGTGTTATTTTATAAAAATCTGCTGATTTAGTCCCTGTAGAACTGTTTAAATCACTTGTAGCTTGCTGATATTAATATAAAATAATACAACCAAATAAATTATAAAACTGGGAAAATTTTAAACATCTTAGATTTTGATCACATTTATTTTTTAAAAATACCCACAAGATACACAAGTTTATGTTATTTTTTTATATTTATTATCAACGCAAAATGATTCCAGGAATTAACATAGCAAGAAAAATGACTAATAATCCATTACATAAACATTACCTTGCAACTTGATTCACCTCCAAGATAAACGCAGATACAATTGCGCAATAGCAGGTGTAATATGCAGTAACTGGGTCAGGAGAGTACTAGGAGGGAGGAAAATAAATAAGTTGCAAACTAGTTATTATGAGCACTTAAGCAAAATTGGAGTGACAAAACATCCCATGGGACTAACTCAGAATTAGGTGAAAGCATTTCTATGAAACGAATAGGATTCACATCTGCCATTAATCACTTAGCCGCCGTCATCAGCCTGATAATGTTGTAATGCTTATCAAATAAAGAAAAACGATCAAAAATATTAGGAACCATGTTGGATTGATATATAAATGTACGTTCATGTTCCGTTCTTTCTCCTCTATAATCCTCCGACCAGGCCGTCGTATCAGTTAAGAAAAAAAGGAAATGTAATAAGTCCCCAGATGTACCCCTCCACCGTACTGTATACCGATACTCCATGGCTGACTGGGATAGCTTCCGTATATTGATATCTGATCTACCTCTGCATTTAATGTTTAAAAAGGATGTGCCCTCTTTAGTATCAGACCTGACCGAATAACTATTTGTAGGCATAGACCGATTCATACTATCTAAAAAATTCCAACAAAAACCTAACAGCCAGCCATGGTTCACCCCGGAATGTGCTGCTGCCATCGCTCACAGAAATCACTTTTTCCATAGCTGCCAACGTAATAGATGCACTGAGACTAAAGCAACCACTGTAAAAGATTAATAAAAAATGCAAGAGAGCTATATGCTCAGTCCATTCAATCTAAAGTAGCTGATCAGCGGCTTGGTTCCCACCAGTTTTGGCAAATAACAAATAGAATCCTGAACAGAAGTATGAGTTCTATGCCAACCATTATCAATGGACCCGAGGTCATCTCGTCAGCATCAGACAATGCCAAACTATTTGCCAAGAATTTTGCAGCTAATTCAATCCTATACGACGAAGACCATCAACTCCCCATATTTCCTCCTATAACACAGAACACGCTAGGTAACATACAAATATCGGTGCATGAGGTCGCCAAGCTAATCAATAACCTTGATTCCAGTAAAGCAACTGGCCCTGACGGCATCCCAATTATAGTGTTAAAAAGCTTCAACCAGAACTTGCTCCCATACTTACGAAACTGTTTAAGCGCTTCCTTAAGGAGAAGTGCTTTCCAACAACCTGGAAAACCTCATCGGTATGCTCTGTATTTAAGAATTCAGGTGATAAGTCATCTCCCTCTCAGTACAGACCAATCAGTCTCCGGTGTGTCATGTGTAAGTGGCTGGAATCCATGCTAAATAGAGAAATAGTCAACCACCTCAGCAGATATAACCTTCTTAGTGGCACGCAATATGATTTCCGTTCTGCCAGAGCTACTGCAGATGTGCTAACGATTATATCTCATAGAATTACTAAATCTCTTGACAAAGGCTTTCTTTCTAGGGCAATTGCTCTAAACATATCAAAAGCCTTCGACAAGGTATGGAATAAAGCCCTACATCACAAGATTTCAAGCTACGGTATTACTGGAAATGTTTTCTCTATCATTAAATCATTTATCTATGATAGGCTCATAAGAGTAGTGGTCGATGGACAAAAATCAGAGGCATGTAGTATTAATGCTGGAGTCCCTCAGGGGTCCATCCTCGACCCACCTATTTTCCTGATCTACATCAATGATCTCTCTAAACACATGCTTAAATCATTCGTTGACATTTATGCTGATGACACAACCATCTACGGCAACACATCCAAGACTGTAAATGATTCTCTCCTCTCTGATCTCGAACGAGTGGGTCAGTGGGGGAAGACGTGGCTGGTTACCTTTAATGCATCCAAAACCAAGCTCATCTTTACATCATTAACGCTCTGATCCCCATCTGGCATCAATTGAAATAGATGGCTCTCGTCTAGGAGAAGCCCCATGTTTTGACAAGCTTCTAGGCTTGATCTTTACTCCTGATATGAAATGGAACACGTACATCAAGTCTGTTGCCAAGGTCGCTGGAAAAATTGTGGGAGCCTTCTACCGCTCCGGAAGATATCTCACTACTGATGCGATTCTCTATCTATATAAAAGCTAAGTATGCCCAAGGATGGACTACTGTTTCCATATCTGGGCAGGAGTTGCTAAAAACAGTCTATCCTGCCTTGACATAGTACAAAATAGACTTCGTGGCTTAGTGGGGGATACCCTTCTTTTTTCCCTGCAACCTCTTTCCCCCAGAAGAGACGTTGCGAGCCTATCCTTGTTTTATCGTTATTCCCATGGCAGGTGCTCGTCTAAACTCCAATCTCTGGTCCCCCCTCGCCAATCTTTTCTTAAAAACACCTGTCTAGCGGAATCCACTGTGAAAAATTGTCCCCACTCTTTATCTGTGCCTAAATCAAAACGTAGATTCCATGAACAAAGCTTCTTTCTTATAAATGTACGCCTGTGGAACTCTGTTCCCTCTGCCTTCTTCCCTCCTGACTACAACCTGGATGTCTTCAAGTTCAACGTAAACAAATTCCTGATGTACCAGCCCCTTAAGTAGACACTTTTATTAAATCCCTACACCAACTTGTAAAAAAAAAGTACGACAGAATCACGTTCGTTGATACACAGGTTATCGTCAGTTAAGCGACTGGTAAGTGTGAGATTAACCACTACTTGAGAGTATCACGTGCTGCATGGGAAAATCGACACTTCCCTTAAACGGTATAATCTTTATTAACTTTTGAATTGAATATTTCCAGAAAATATTTTCCTTTAGAGTAACTCAGCTCGTCAAAGGTAAATGCCATTTTTTTTTTTTGTTAAACTAAACATAACTAGTCATGTTTATTTGCTTATTTAGGTTTCTGGACAACAAAAGAGAAAAGAAAGCGAAATGAAAATATAAATATAAGAATGAGAAAAATAGGTTAGAATAAATGAAAACAACAGAGAAGAAAAAGAAAAATCAAACTAACAGAAGTTTAAATATGTCATGATGTATTTGCTGTGAATGAATAAAAATACAAACAGAAAAGGATGCATCTCTTAAAGTAGGTTATATATCTCTCAAAACAAAAATGATATAATTCTATATCTCTACAAATTCCTCTCAGCTTATGCATGGGATATCGTTTTCATATTTCATCTGGTAAATTCATGCCCCCATTATATGCTTCTTGATATGGTGCAGAAATATATTAACGATTTACTATTCCCTCATGCTCTCAACGATTTAAGTCAGAACATTCAAAATGCAAATTTAACTTAGGACCTTCGAAATGCAAATTTAAGTTAGGACCTTCAAAATGCAAATTTAAGTTAGGACCTTAAAATGCAAATTTAAGTTAGGACCTTCAAAATGCACATTTAACTTAGGACCTTCAAAATGCAAATTTACGTTAGGACCTTCAAAATGCAAATTTAAGTAAGGACCTTCAAAATGCAAATTTAAGTTAGGACCTTACAAAATGCAAATTTAAGTTAGGACCTTCAAAATGCAAATTTAAGTTAGGACCTTCAAAATGCACATTTAACTTAGGACCTTCGAAATGCAAATTTAAGTTTGGACCTTCGAAATGCAAATTTAAGTTTGGACCTTCAAAATGAAAATTTAAGTTAGGACCTTACAAAATGAAAATTTAAGTTAGGACCTTACAAAATGCAAATTTAACTTAGGACCTTACAAAATGCAAATTTAAGTTGGGACCTTACAAAATGCAAATTTAAGTTTGGACCTTACAAAATGCAAATTTAAGTTGAGACCTTACAAAATGCAAATTTAACTTAGGACCTTCAAAATGCAAATTTAAGTTAGGACCTTCAAAATGCAAATTTATGTTAGGACCTTCAAAATGCAAATTTATGTTAGGACCTTCAAAATGCAAATTTAAGTTAGGACCTTAAAATGCAAATTTAAGTTAGGACCTTCAAAATGCACATTTAAGTTAGGACCTTACAAAATGCAAATTTAAGTTAGGACCTTCAAAATGCAAATTTAAGTTAGGACCTTACAAAATGCAAATTTAAGTTAGGACCTTCAAAATGCAAATTTACGTTAGGACCTTCAAAATGCAAATTTAATCAGGACCTTCAAAATGCAAATTTAAGTTTGGACCTTCGAAATGCAAATTTAAGTTAGGACCTTCAAAATGCAAATTTAAGGTAGGACCTTACAAAATGCAAATTTAAGTTAGGACCTTCAAAATGAAAATTTAAGTTAGGACCTTCAAAATGCAAATTTAAGTTTGGACCTTCGAAATGCAAATTTAAGTTAGGACCTTCAAAATGCAAATTTTAGTTAGGACCTTCGAAATGCAAATTTAAGTTTGTACCTTCAAAATGCAAATTTAAGTTAGGACCTTACAAAATGCAAATTTAAGTCAGGACCTTCAAAATGCAAATTTAAGTCAGGACCTTCAAAATGCAAATTTAAGTTAGGACCTTCAAAATACAAATTTAAGTTTGGACCTTCAAAATGCAAATTTAAGTTAGGACCTTCAAAATGCAAATTTAAGTTAGGACCTTCAAAATGCAAATTTAAGTCAGGACCTTCAAAATGCAAATTTAAGTCAGGACCTTCGAAATGCAAATTTAAGTTAGGACCTTCAAAATGCAAATTTAAGTTAGGACCTTCAAAATGCAAATTTAAGTCAGGACCTTCAAAATGCAAATTTAAGTCAGGACCTTCAAAATGCAAATTTAAGTTAGGACCTTCAAAATGCAAATTTAAGTCAGGACCTTCAAAATGCAAATTTAAGTCAGGACCTTCAAAATGCAAATTTAAGTCAGGACCTTCAAAATGCAAATTTAAGTCAGGACCTTCAAAATGCAAATTTAAGTTAGGACCTTCAAAATGCAAATTTAAGTTAGGACCTTCGAAATGCAAATTTAAGTTAGGACCTTCAAAATGCAAATTTAAGTCAGGACCTTCAAAATGCAAATTTAAGTCAGGACCTTCAAAATGCAAATTTAAGTTAGGACCTTCAAAATGCAAATTTAAGTTAGGACCTTCAAAATGCAAATTTAAGTCAGGACCTTCAAAATGCAAATTTAAGTTAGGACCTTCAAAATGCAAATTTAAGTTAGGACCTTCAAAATGCAAATTTAAGTTAGGACCTTCAAAATGCAAATTTAAGTTAGGACCTTCAAAATGCAAATTTAAGTTAGGACCTTCAAAATGCAAATTTAAGTTAGGACCTTCAAAATGCAAATTTAAGTCAGGACCTTCAAAATGCAAATTTAAGTCAGGACCTTCAAAATGCAAATTTAAGTTAGGACCTTCAAAATGCAAATTTAAGTCAGGACCTTCAAAATGCAAATTTAAGTCAGGACCTTCAAAATGCAAATTTAAGTCAGGACCTTCAAAATGCAAATTTAAGTCAGGACCTTCAAAATGCAAATTTAAGTTAGGACCTTCAAAATGCAAATTTAAGTTAGGACCTAAAAATGCAAATTTAAGTTAGGACCTTCAAAATGCAAATTTAAGTCAGGACCTTCAAAATGCAAATTTAAGTCAGGACCTTCAAAATGCAAATTTAAGTTAGGACCTTCAAAATGCAAATTTAAGTCAGGACCTTCAAAATGCAAATTTAAGTCAGGACCTTCAAAATGCAAATTTAAGTTAGGACCTTCAAAATGCAAATTTAAGTCAGGACCTTCAAAATGCAAATTTAAGTCAGGACCTTCAAAATGCAAATTTAAGTCAGGACCTTCAAAATGCAAATTTAAGTTAGGACCTTCAAAATGCAAATTTAAGTCAGGACCTTCAAAATGCAAATTTAAGTTAGGACCTTCAAAATACAAATTTAAGTCAGGACCTTCAAAATGCAAATTTAAGTCAGGACCTTCAAAATGCAAATTTAAGTTAGGACCTTCAAAATGCAAATTTAAGTTAGGACCTTCAAAATGCAAATTTAAGTCAGGACCTTCAAAATGCAAATTTAAGTCAGGACCTTCAAAATGCAAATTTAAGTCAGGACCTTCAAAATGCAAATTTAAGTCAGGACCTTCAAAATGCAAATTTAAGTTAGGACCTTCAAAATGCAAATTTAAGTCAGGACCTTCAAAATGCAAATTTAAGTCAGGACCTTCAAAATGCAAATTTAAGTCAGGACCTTCAAAATGCAAATTTAAGTCAGGACCTTCAAAATGCAAATTTAAGTCAGGACCTTCAAAATGCAAATTTAAGTCAGGACCTTCAAAATGCAAATTTAAGTTAGGACCTTCAAAATGCAAATTTAAGTTAGGACCTTCAAAATGCAAATTTAAGTCAGGACCTTCAAAATGCAAATTTAAGTCAGGACCTTCAAAATGCAAATTTAAGTCAGGACCTTCAAAATGCAAATTTAAGTTAGGACCTTCAAAATGCAAATTTAAGTTAGGACCTTCAAAATGCAAATTTAAGTTAGGACCTTCAAAATGCAAATTTAAGTTAGGACCTTCAAAATGCAAATTTAAGTTAGGACCTTCAAAATGCAAATTTAAGTCAGGACCTTCAAAATGCAAATTTAAGTCAGGACCTTCAAAATGCAAATTTAAGTTAGGACCTTCAAAATGCAAATTTAAGTCAGGACCTTCAAAATGCAAATTTAAGTCAGGACCTTCAAAATGCAAATTTAAGTCAGGACCTTCAAAATGCAAATTTAAGTCAGGACCTTCAAAATGCAAATTTAAGTTAGGACCTTCAAAATGCAAATTTAAGTTAGGACCTTCAAAATGCAAATTTAAGTTAGGACCTTCAAAATGCAAATTTAAGTCAGGACCTTCAAAATGCAAATTTAAGTCAGGACCTTCAAAATGCAAATTTAAGTTAGGACCTTCAAAATGCAAATTTAAGTCAGGACCTTCAAAATGCAAATTTAAGTCAGGACCTTCAAAATGCAAATTTAAGTCAGGACCTTCAAAATGCAAATTTAAGTCAGGACCTTCAAAATGCAAATTTAAGTTAGGACCTTCAAAATGCAAATTTAAGTTAGGACCTTCAAAATGCAAATTTAAGTTAGGACCTTCAAAATGCAAATTTAAGTCAGGACCTTCAAAATGCAAATTTAAGTCAGGACCTTCAAAATGCAAATTTAAGTCAGGACCTTCAAAATGCAAATTTAAGTTAGGACCTTCAAAATGCAAATTTAAGTTAGGACCTTCAAAATGCAAATTTAAGTTAGGACCTTCAAAATGCAAATTTAAGTCAGGACCTTCAAAATGCAAATTTAAGTCAGGACCTTCAAAATGCAAATTTAAGTTAGGACCTTCAAAATGCAAATTTAAGTCAGGACCTTCAAAATGCAAATTTAAGTCAGGACCTTCAAAATGCAAATTTAAGTCAGGACCTTCAAAATGCAAATTTAAGTCAGGACCTTCAAAATGCAAATTTAAGTTAGGACCTTCAAAATGCAAATTTAAGTCAGGACCTTCAAAATGCAAATTTAAGTCAGGACCTTCAAAATGCAAATTTAAGTCAGGACCTTCAAAATGCAAATTTAAGTCAGGACCTTCAAAATGCAAATTTAAGTTAGGACCTTCAAAATGCAAATTTAAGTTAGGACCTTCAAAATGCAAATTTAAGTCAGGACCTTCAAAATGCAAATTTAAGTCAGGACCTTCAAAATGCAAATTTAAGTCAGGACCTTCAAAATGCAAATTTAAGTCAGGACCTTCAAAATGCAAATTTAAGTCAGGACCTTCAAAATGCAAATTTAAGTCAGGACCTTCAAAATGCAAATTTAAGTTAGGACCTTCAAAATGCAAATTTAAGTTAGGACCTTCAAAATGCAAATTTAAGTCAGGACCTTCAAAATGCAAATTTAAGTCAGGACCTTCAAAATGCAAATTTAAGTCAGGACCTTCAAAATGCAAATTTAAGTTAGGACCGTCAAAATGCAAATTTAAGTTAGGACCTTCAAAATGCAAATTTAAGTCAGGACCTTCAAAATGCAAATTTAAGTCAGGACCTTCAAAATGCAAATTTAAGTTAGGACCTTCAAAATGCAAATTTAAGTCAGGACCTTCAAAATGCAAATTTAAGTCAGGACCTTCAAAATGCAAATTTAAGTCAGGACCTTCAAAATGCAAATTTAAGTCAGGACCTTCAAAATGCAAATTTAAGTTAGGACCTTCAAAATGCAAATTTAAGTCAGGACCTTCAAAATGCAAATTTAAGTCAGGACCTTCAAAATGCAAATTTAAGTCAGGACCTTCAAAATGCAAATTTAAGTTAGGACCTTCAAAATGCAAATTTAAGTTAGGACCTTCAAAATGCAAATTTAAGTTAGGACCTTCAAAATGCAAATTTAAGTCAGGACCTTCAAAATGCAAATTTAAGTCAGGACCTTCAAAATGCAAATTTAAGTTAGGACCTTCAAAATGCAAATTTAAGTCAGGACCTTCAAAATGCAAATTTAAGTCAGGACCTTCAAAATGCAAATTTAAGTTTGGACCTTCGAAATGCAAATTTAAGTTTGGACCTTCAAAATGAAAATTTAAGTTAGGACCTTACAAAATGAAAATTTAAGTTAGGACCTTACAAAATGCAAATTTAACTTAGGACCTTAAAAAATGCAAATTTAAGTTGGGACCTTACAAAATGCAAATTTAAGTTTGGACCTTACAAAATGCAAATTTAAGTTGAGACCTTACAAAATGCAAATTTAACTTAGGACCTTCAAAATGCAAATTTAAGTTAGGACCTTCAAAATGCAAATTTATGTTAGGACCTTCAAAATGCAAATTTATGTTAGGACCTTCAAAATGCAAATTTAAGTTAGGACCTTAAAATGCAAATTTAAGTTAGGACCTTCAAAATGCACATTTAAGTTAGGACCTTACAAAATGCAAATTTAAGTTAGGACCTTCAAAATGCAAATTTAAGTTAGGACCTTACAAAATGCAAATTTAAGTTAGGACCTTCAAAATGCAAATTTACGTTAGGACCTTCAAAATGCAAATTTAATCAGGACCTTCAAAATGCAAATTTAAGTTTGGACCTTCGAAATGCAAATTTAAGTTAGGACCTTCAAAATGCAAATTTAAGGTAGGACCTTACAAAATGCAAATTTAAGTTAGGACCTTCAAAATGAAAATTTAAGTTAGGACCTTCAAAATGCAAATTTAAGTTTGGACCTTCGAAATGCAAATTTAAGTTAGGACCTTCAAAATGCAAATTTTAGTTAGGACCTTCGAAATGCAAATTTAAGTTTGTACCTTCAAAATGCAAATTTAAGTTAGGACCTTACAAAATGCAAATTTAAGTCAGGACCTTCAAAATGCAAATTTAAGTCAGGACCTTCAAAATGCAAATTTAAGTTAGGACCTTCAAAATACAAATTTAAGTTTGGACCTTCAAAATGCAAATTTAAGTTAGGACCTTCAAAATGCAAATTTAAGTTAGGACCTTCAAAATGCAAATTTAAGTCAGGACCTTCAAAATGCAAATTTAAGTCAGGACCTTCGAAATGCAAATTTAAGTTAGGACCTTCAAAATGCAAATTTAAGTTAGGACCTTCAAAATGCAAATTTAAGTCAGGACCTTCAAAATGCAAATTTAAGTCAGGACCTTCAAAATGCAAATTTAAGTTAGGACCTTCAAAATGCAAATTTAAGTCAGGACCTTCAAAATGCAAATTTAAGTCAGGACCTTCAAAATGCAAATTTAAGTCAGGACCTTCAAAATGCAAATTTAAGTCAGGACCTTCAAAATGCAAATTTAAGTTAGGACCTTCAAAATGCAAATTTAAGTTAGGACCTTCGAAATGCAAATTTAAGTTAGGACCTTCAAAATGCAAATTTAAGTCAGGACCTTCAAAATGCAAATTTAAGTCAGGACCTTCAAAATGCAAATTTAAGTTAGGACCTTCAAAATGCAAATTTAAGTTAGGACCTTCAAAATGCAAATTTAAGTCAGGACCTTCAAAATGCAAATTTAAGTTAGGACCTTCAAAATGCAAATTTAAGTTAGGACCTTCAAAATGCAAATTTAAGTTAGGACCTTCAAAATGCAAATTTAAGTTAGGACCTTCAAAATGCAAATTTAAGTTAGGACCTTCAAAATGCAAATTTAAGTTAGGACCTTCAAAATGCAAATTTAAGTCAGGACCTTCAAAATGCAAATTTAAGTCAGGACCTTCAAAATGCAAATTTAAGTTAGGACCTTCAAAATGCAAATTTAAGTCAGGACCTTCAAAATGCAAATTTAAGTCAGGACCTTCAAAATGCAAATTTAAGTCAGGACCTTCAAAATGCAAATTTAAGTCAGGACCTTCAAAATGCAAATTTAAGTTAGGACCTTCAAAATGCAAATTTAAGTTAGGACCTAAAAATGCAAATTTAAGTTAGGACCTTCAAAATGCAAATTTAAGTCAGGACCTTCAAAATGCAAATTTAAGTCAGGACCTTCAAAATGCAAATTTAAGTTAGGACCTTCAAAATGCAAATTTAAGTCAGGACCTTCAAAATGCAAATTTAAGTCAGGACCTTCAAAATGCAAATTTAAGTTAGGACCTTCAAAATGCAAATTTAAGTCAGGACCTTCAAAATGCAAATTTAAGTCAGGACCTTCAAAATGCAAATTTAAGTCAGGACCTTCAAAATGCAAATTTAAGTTAGGACCTTCAAAATGCAAATTTAAGTCAGGACCTTCAAAATGCAAATTTAAGTTAGGACCTTCAAAATACAAATTTAAGTCAGGACCTTCAAAATGCAAATTTAAGTCAGGACCTTCAAAATGCAAATTTAAGTTAGGACCTTCAAAATGCAAATTTAAGTTAGGACCTTCAAAATGCAAATTTAAGTCAGGACCTTCAAAATGCAAATTTAAGTCAGGACCTTCAAAATGCAAATTTAAGTCAGGACCTTCAAAATGCAAATTTAAGTCAGGACCTTCAAAATGCAAATTTAAGTTAGGACCTTCAAAATGCAAATTTAAGTCAGGACCTTCAAAATGCAAATTTAAGTCAGGACCTTCAAAATGCAAATTTAAGTCAGGACCTTCAAAATGCAAATTTAAGTCAGGACCTTCAAAATGCAAATTTAAGTCAGGACCTTCAAAATGCAAATTTAAGTCAGGACCTTCAAAATGCAAATTTAAGTTAGGACCTTCAAAATGCAAATTTAAGTTAGGACCTTCAAAATGCAAATTTAAGTCAGGACCTTCAAAATGCAAATTTAAGTCAGGACCTTCAAAATGCAAATTTAAGTCAGGACCTTCAAAATGCAAATTTAAGTTAGGACCTTCAAAATGCAAATTTAAGTTAGGACCTTCAAAATGCAAATTTAAGTTAGGACCTTCAAAATGCAAATTTAAGTTAGGACCTTCAAAATGCAAATTTAAGTTAGGACCTTCAAAATGCAAATTTAAGTCAGGACCTTCAAAATGCAAATTTAAGTCAGGACCTTCAAAATGCAAATTTAAGTTAGGACCTTCAAAATGCAAATTTAAGTCAGGACCTTCAAAATGCAAATTTAAGTCAGGACCTTCAAAATGCAAATTTAAGTCAGGACCTTCAAAATGCAAATTTAAGTCAGGACCTTCAAAATGCAAATTTAAGTTAGGACCTTCAAAATGCAAATTTAAGTTAGGACCTTCAAAATGCAAATTTAAGTTAGGACCTTCAAAATGCAAATTTAAGTCAGGACCTTCAAAATGCAAATTTAAGTCAGGACCTTCAAAATGCAAATTTAAGTTAGGACCTTCAAAATGCAAATTTAAGTCAGGACCTTCAAAATGCAAATTTAAGTCAGGACCTTCAAAATGCAAATTTAAGTCAGGACCTTCAAAATGCAAATTTAAGTCAGGACCTTCAAAATGCAAATTTAAGTTAGGACCTTCAAAATGCAAATTTAAGTTAGGACCTTCAAAATGCAAATTTAAGTTAGGACCTTCAAAATGCAAATTTAAGTCAGGACCTTCAAAATGCAAATTTAAGTCAGGACCTTCAAAATGCAAATTTAAGTCAGGACCTTCAAAATGCAAATTTAAGTTAGGACCTTCAAAATGCAAATTTAAGTTAGGACCTTCAAAATGCAAATTTAAGTTAGGACCTTCAAAATGCAAATTTAAGTCAGGACCTTCAAAATGCAAATTTAAGTCAGGACCTTCAAAATGCAAATTTAAGTTAGGACCTTCAAAATGCAAATTTAAGTCAGGACCTTCAAAATGCAAATTTAAGTCAGGACCTTCAAAATGCAAATTTAAGTCAGGACCTTCAAAATGCAAATTTAAGTCAGGACCTTCAAAATGCAAATTTAAGTTAGGACCTTCAAAATGCAAATTTAAGTCAGGACCTTCAAAATGCAAATTTAAGTCAGGACCTTCAAAATGCAAATTTAAGTCAGGACCTTCAAAATGCAAATTTAAGTCAGGACCTTCAAAATGCAAATTTAAGTTAGGACCTTCAAAATGCAAATTTAAGTTAGGACCTTCAAAATGCAAATTTAAGTCAGGACCTTCAAAATGCAAATTTAAGTCAGGACCTTCAAAATGCAAATTTAAGTCAGGACCTTCAAAATGCAAATTTAAGTCAGGACCTTCAAAATGCAAATTTAAGTCAGGACCTTCAAAATGCAAATTTAAGTCAGGACCTTCAAAATGCAAATTTAAGTTAGGACCTTCAAAATGCAAATTTAAGTTAGGACCTTCAAAATGCAAATTTAAGTCAGGACCTTCAAAATGCAAATTTAAGTCAGGACCTTCAAAATGCAAATTTAAGTCAGGACCTTCAAAATGCAAATTTAAGTTAGGACCGTCAAAATGCAAATTTAAGTTAGGACCTTCAAAATGCAAATTTAAGTCAGGACCTTCAAAATGCAAATTTAAGTCAGGACCTTCAAAATGCAAATTTAAGTTAGGACCTTCAAAATGCAAATTTAAGTCAGGACCTTCAAAATGCAAATTTAAGTCAGGACCTTCAAAATGCAAATTTAAGTCAGGACCTTCAAAATGCAAATTTAAGTCAGGACCTTCAAAATGCAAATTTAAGTTAGGACCTTCAAAATGCAAATTTAAGTCAGGACCTTCAAAATGCAAATTTAAGTCAGGACCTTCAAAATGCAAATTTAAGTCAGGACCTTCAAAATGCAAATTTAAGTTAGGACCTTCAAAATGCAAATTTAAGTTAGGACCTTCAAAATGCAAATTTAAGTTAGGACCTTCAAAATGCAAATTTAAGTCAGGACCTTCAAAATGCAAATTTAAGTCAGGACCTTCAAAATGCAAATTTAAGTTAGGACCTTCAAAATGCAAATTTAAGTCAGGACCTTCAAAATGCAAATTTAAGTCAGGACCTTCAAAATGCAAATTTAAGTTAGGACCTTCAAAATGCAAATTTAAGTCAGGACCTTCAAAATGCAAATTTAAGTTAGGACCTTCAAAATGCAAATTTAAGTCAGGACCTTCAAAATGCAAATTTAAGTCAGGACCTTCAAAATGCAAATTTAAGTCAGGACCTTTAAAATGCAAATTTAAGTCAGGACCTTCAAAATGCAAATTTAAGTTAGGACCTTCAAAATGCAAATTTAAGTCAGGACCTTCAAAATGCAAATTTAAGTCAGGACCTTCAAAATGCAAATTTAAGTCAGGACCTTCAAAATGCAAATTTAAGTTAGGACCTTCAAAATGCAAATTTAAGTTAGGACCTTCAAAATGCAAATTTAAGTTAGGACCTTCAAAATGCAAATTTAAGTCAGGACCTTCAAAATGCAAATTTAAGTCAGGACCTTCAAAATGCAAATTTAAGTTAGGACCTTCAAAATGCAAATTTAAGTCAGGACCTTCAAAATGCAAATTTAAGTCAGGACCTTCAAAATGCAAATTTAAGTTAGGACCTTCAAAATGCAAATTTAAGTCAGGACCTTCAAAATGCAAATTTAAGTCAGGACCTTCAAAATGCAAATTTAAGTTAGGACCTTCAAAATGCAAATTTAAGTCAGGACCTTCAAAATGCAAATTTAAGTTAGGACCTTCAAAATGCAAATTTAAGTAAGGACCTTCAAAATGCAAATTTAAGTTAGGACCTTCAAAATGCAAATTTATGTCAGGACCTTCAAAATGCAAATTTAAGTCAGGACCTTCAAAATGCAAATTTAAGTTAGGACCTTCAAAATGCAAATTTAAGTCAGGACCTTCAAAATGCAAATTTAAGTCAGGACCTTCAAAATGCAAATTTAAGTCAGGACCTTCAAAATGCAAATTTAAGTCAGGACCTTCAAAATGCAAATTTAAGTTAGGACCTTCAAAATGCAAATTTAAGTCAGGACCTTCAAAATGCAAATTTAAGTCAGGACCTTCAAAATGCAAATTTAAGTCAGGACCTTCAAAATGCAAATTTAAGTCAGGACATTCAAAATGCAAATTTAAGTTAGGACCTTCAAAATGCAAATTTAAGTTAGGACCTTAAAATGCAAATTTAAGTCAGGACCTTCAAAATGCAAATTTAAGTTAGGACCTTCAAAATGCAAATTTAAGTTAGGACCTTCAAAATGCAAATTTAAGTCAGGACCTTCAAAATGCAAATTTAAGTCAGGACCTTCAAAATGCAAATTTAAGTCAGGACCTTCAAAATGCAAATTTAAGTTAGGACCTTCAAAATGCAAATTTAAGTTAGGACCTTCAAAATGCAAATTTAAGTCAGGACCTTCAAAATGCAAATTTAAGTCAGGACCTTCAAAATGCAAATTTAAGTCAGGACCTTCAAAATGCAAATTTAAGTTAGGACCTTCAAAATGCAAATTTAAGTCAGGACCTTCAAAATGCAAATTTAAGTTAGGACCTTCAAAATGCAAATTTAAGTTAGGACCTTCAAAATGCAAATTTAAGTCAGGACCTTCAAAATGCAAATTTAAGTCAGGACCTTCAAAATGCAAATTTAAGTCAGGACCTTCAAAATGCCAATTTAAGTCAGGACCTTCGAAATGCAAATTTAAGTTAGGACCTTCAAAATGCAAATTTAAGTTAGGACCTTCAAAATGCAAATTTAAGTCAGGACCTTCAAAATACAAATTTAAGTCAGGACCTTCAAAATTCAAATTTAAGTCAGGACCTTCAAAATGCAAATTTAAGTTAGGACCTTCAAAATGCAAATTTAAGTCAGGACCTTCAAAATGCAAATTTAAGTCAGGACCTTCAAAATGCAAATTTAAGTTAGGACCTTCAAAATGCAAATTTAAGTCAGGACCTTCAAAATGCAAATTTAAGTCAGGACCTTCAAAATGCAAATTTAAGTCAGGACCTTTAAAATGCAAATTTAAGTTAGGACCTTCAAAATGCAAATTTAAGTCAGGACCTTCAAAATACAAATTTAAGTCAGGACCTTCAAAATTCAAATTTAAGTCAGGACCTTCGAAATGCAAATTTAAGTCAGGACCTTCAAAATGCAAATTTAAGTCAGGACCTTCAAAATGCAAATTTAAGTCAGGACCTTCAAAATGCAAATTTAAGTTAGGACCTTCAAAATGCAAATTTAAGTCAGGACCTTCAAAATGCAAATTTAAGTCAGGACCTTCGAAATGCAAATTTAAGTTAGGACCTTCAAAATGCAAATTTAAGTTAGGACCTTCAAAATGCAAATTTAAGTCAGGACCTTCAAAATGCAAATTTAAGTCAGGACCTTCAAAATGCAAATTTAAGTCAGGACCTTCAAAATGCAAATTTAAGTTAGGACCTTCAAAATGCAAATTTAAGTCAGGACCTTCAAAATGCAAATTTAAGTCAGGACCTTTAAAATGCAAATTTAAGTCAGGACCTTCAAAATGCAAATTTAAGTTAGGACCTTCAAAATACAAATTTAAGTCAGGACCTTCAAAATTCAAATTTAAGTCAGGACCTTCGAAATGCAAATTTAAGTCAGGACCTTCAAAATGCAAATTTAAGTCAGGACCTTCGAAATGCAAATTTAAGTTAGGACCTTCAAAATGCAAATTTAAGTTAGGACCTTCAAAATGCAAATTTAATCAGGACCTTCAAAATGCAAATTTAAGTCAGGACCTTCAAAATGCAAATTTAAGTCAGGACCTTCAAAATGCAAATTTAAGTTAGGACCTTCAAAATGCAAATTTAAGTCAGGACCTTCAAAATGCAAATTTAAGTCAGGACCTTTAAAATGCAAATTTAAGTTAGGACCTTCAAAATGCAAATTTAAGTTAGGACCTTCAAAATACAAATTTAAGTCAGGACCTTCAAAATTCAAATTTAAGTCAGGACCTTCGAAATGCAAATTTAAGTCAGGACCTTCAAAATGCAAATTTAAGTCAGGACCTTCAAAATGCAAATTTAAGTCAGGACCTTCAAAATGCAAATTTAAGTTAGGACCTTCAAAATGCAAATTTAAGTCAGGACCTTCAAAATGCAAATTTAAGTCAGGACCTTCGAAATGCAAATTTAAGTTAGGACCTTCAAAATGCAAATTTAAGTTAGGACCTTCAAAATGCAAATTTAAGTCAGGACCTTCAAAATGCAAATTTAAGTCAGGACCTTCAAAATGCAAATTTAAGTCAGGACCTTCAAAATGCAAATTTAAGTTAGGACCTTCAAAATGCAAATTTAAGTCAGGACCTTCAAAATGCAAATTTAAGTCAGGACCTTTAAAATGCAAATTTAAGTTAGGACCTTCAAAATGCAAATTTAAGTTAGGATCTTCAAAATACAAATTTAAGTCAGGACCTTCAAAATTCAAATTTAAGTTAGCACTTTAAAAATACAAATCCAGACTGCTCAACGCTTCGGGATACAGCTCAATGAAGTTTTCGGCCAAAGTTATTGTGTTTGATGTGGTTGCAAGTGGGGGGCCACTTCATCACCAACGCTCTCTTCCTCACTATTTCTTCTCTTTCACTTTTCCTCGATGTGATGTTGTTAGTCTCAATCTTTTGTCTAATTTATATCTTCTTTTATTCGTTTGATGCGTTGGTTTAGTGGTCTTGATTGATGTGCTGTTTTGATACATCATTGTAATACAGCTTTCTAATAGTTTATTCCCGGTAGCTTCTTTGCAACAACCTCAGCTTAAAGTTATATTTATAACGTTACTCTGTTCAATGCTAAGATACTAGGCATCTGCTTTTATTTGCGATAATCATCTTTCGTTAATGTTAACTGTTTTCATCAAGTGGTTTCTTACGCAATTTCGACAAATAAAAATTATGACCAGAAAAAACTATGAAAAAAATGAAAATATAAATATATCTAATTGTTTGCCACAAATGAAGGAATTTAAAAATGAGGCATAAAACAAACAAAAGATGCAAACAAGCAAGAAATGACGATGGCAGATATTAACATGAAGGATGGTTTATTAACGGAAAGAGAAATAGATGGCAAAAGAACACAAGAGAAAATGAAGGATTTTATTTTTACACAGTGGTCACCACTTATCAAGGCGCGGAAGCAACTCAGGGATAGGGGTTATTGCAAGTACATTACGTTAGTGTGGAGATTTGATGAAGTGTTTACTTAAGGGGGCGGTTCATTAGGAATTTGTTAACATTGGACTTGAAGACATCCAGGTTGTAGTCAGGTGGGAAGCAAGCAGACGGAACAGAGTTCCACAAGCGTGCAGTTCTAAGAAAGAAGCTTTGTTCATGGAATCCACGTTTTGATTTAGGCACAGATAAAGAGTGGGGACAATTTTTCACAGTGGTTTCAGCTAGACGGGTGTTTTTCGTGAAAGATTGGCGAGGGGGGGGCTGGAGATTGAAGTTTAGACGATCACCTGCCATGGGAATAACGATAAAACAAGGATAGGCTCACAACGTCTCTTCTGTGGGAAAGAGGTTGCAGGGAAGAGAGAAGGGCATTCCCCACTAAGCCACGAAGTCTATTTTGTACTATGTCAAGGCAGGATAGGCGGTTTTTAGCAGCTACTGCCCAGATATGGCAGCAGTATTCCATCCTTGGACGTACTTAGCTTTTATATAGATAGAGAATCGCATCAGTAGTAACATATCTTCTGGCGCGGTAAAAGGCTCCCACCATCTTTCAAGCGACCTTGGCAACAGACTTGATGTACGTGTTCCATTTCAGATCAGGAGTAAAGGTCAAACCCAGAAGCTTGTCAAAACACGGGGCCTCTCCCAGATTAGAGCCATCCATCCCAATTGATGCCAGATGGGGATCAGAGCGTTGATGATGTAAGGATAGGCGTTTGGTCTTAGATGCATTAAAGGTAACTAGCCACCTCTTCCCCCACTGACCCACGCGCTCGAGATCAGAGAGGAGAGAATCAGAGAGAACTTTGTCATTTACAGCCTTGGATGTATATCCGTAGATGGTCGTTTCATCAGCATAGATATCAACGAATGATTTAAGTATGTGTTTAGGGAGATCACTGATGTAGATCCGGAAAAGTTTGGGCCCAGGATGGACCCCTGAGGGACTCCAGCATTAATACTGCAGGCCTCTGATTTTTGTCCATCGACCACTACTCTTATGAGCCTATCATAGATAAATGATTTAATGATAGAGAAAACATTTTCAGTTATACCGTAGCTGGAAATCTTGTGAAGTAGGCATTTGTGCCATACCTTGTCGAAGGCCTTTGATATGTTAAGAGAAATTGCCCTAGAAAGAAAGCCTTTGTCAAGAGATTAAGTAATCCTATGAGATATAACCATTAGCACATCTGCTGTAGCTCTGGCAGAACGGAAACCATATTGCGTGTAACTAAAAAGGTTATTTCTGCTGAAGTGGTTGACTATTTCTCAATTTAATATGGATTCCAGCAGCTTACACATGACACACAGGAGACTTATTGGTCTGTACTGAGAGGGAGATGACTTATCACCTGAATTCTTAAATACAGGGAAAACTGATGAGGTTTTCCAGGTTGTTGGAAAGCACTTCTCCTTAAGGAAGCGCTTAAACAGTTTCGTAAGTATGGGAGCAAGTTCTGATTGAATCTTTTTAACACTATAATTGGGATGCCGTCAGGGCCAGTTGCTTTACTTGAATCAAGGTTATTGATTAGCTTGGCGACCTCATGCACGGATATTTGTATGTTACCTAGCGTGTTCTGTGTTATAGGAGGAGATATGGGGGGTTGATGGCCTTCGTCGCATAGGGTAGAATTAGCTGCAAAGTTCTTTGCAAATAGTTTGGCCTGGTCTGATGCTGACGAGATGACCTCGGGTCCATTGATAATGGTTGGGATAGAACGCACACTTCTGTTCAGGATCCTATTTGTTATTTGCCAAAACCGCTGGGAATCAAGCCGCTGATCAGCTACCTTGGATTTAACAGACTGGCCATATAGTGCTCTTGCATTTTTTATTACTCGTTTACAGTGGTTCCTGGCAGTCCTGAAAGCCACAGCTGGAATTATAAAGCAATTACAATTGAAAAACAAAAACAAAAGAAAATACGAAACGAATGAGAATGTAAATAAGGAATGTATTACAAAAGAAATAAATCAAAGTCTACTAACAACGAGGAAGAAAACGAACATTAAAAAATGAACAGGAAAAGAAAGAAAACAAATATAATTTGTATTATTTAAATTTGTCACACTGTTTGAATCTTGAGTGTTACTTGTGCAAAGTTTTTCAGGTGTACTTTATATCAGAAACATGTAAAGACTTTAAACACCTATTAGTGAATAAACGTTGCTAAATTAATGAGAAACATTGGGACAGAAAGTGACGATGAACGAATTATAAACATAAAAATAGACAGAACAAAAAGGTAGAACTTAAACAAGAAAGAAGATAGGCCGTAGAATTATAGATTTCTATTTAGTAAATCGGCATAATAAAAACGAATGTATAAGAACTATATAAATAATTAAAATAGCTATATAAATAATTAAAATAACTATATAAATAATTTAAATAACTATATAAATAATTAAAATAAATATATAAATAATTAAAATAAATATATTAAAAAAGAAAGAATGAAAATAGAAGTGAATTCCAGTCAATGTAAACCCTGACCTTCTTCAAGTATACTTATATCAGTAACATAAACAGACAGTAAATACGCATAATACAGGGTAAACGATAAAATTGTCGTTAAAAAAGACGAAATTATTCAATTTTCGTTTGATGAAAACCGGTGTTGTTTTTTGTTTTTGTTTTTGTTTTTGCAGATCATTCACTAGCTGACCAGTTGTGTACAAATCCCAACAGCAATAGCAGTCTTCTATCATTTCTGAAAGTGACACAATGTTCAACGATAAAGATCGCATGCTCTCTACCGATGCGCGTTATGACAATAGGAGCATTGCCAGCACTTTCAAAATGCACATCTGTACGGCTCAACGCTTGAAGACGCAGCTCAACGAAGTTTCCGCCCACGGTTATGGTATTTGGTGCGATTTCAAATGAGGGGCACATCATGTCACCTCACATCTTCGAAGACGACGTGAAAATCAACACCAAAGTGTTCCTGGGTGAATGTCCTCTTGGTGCAATCAGGTGGCCGTCGTTAAACCCTTAGTATGGAAGCAGGACTCGGCGTCTAAAGAGACCCAGACTTTTTACCTTTCTCTTGCCTCTCGAGCTGAACTCCCTGGACTATTTTGTTTAGTCATACGCCAAGAGCATCACAAATACAACCTCCCAAAACACAGAAGCAAGCCTGATCGACACAATCCGCCGAGTATTCGATTGTGAAAAAGGCATACTCCCAGTTCCGGACTCGTATCAAGGTGGTTATTGAAACTGAAGGCGTCTACATTGAATAGATGTAAGCTCTACTACATAACCAAGTTACCTGAATTTATTTTTCAATGATAGTTTTTAAATAAATTTGTAGTGTTGTTTTGTTTAAGGCGGCAATTTTATCGTTCCACCCTGTAGAAAGAACTTGGTTGACTCCAATAGAAACAAAATATAAAGATGAACACATTATAAAAGAAGTATAAATTTTAAAACAACAGAAGAAAGGTAGAAGTTTAACAGAAAAAGAAATAAGCTACAAAATTGTAGATTTCTATGAGATAAAACAGCGTAATAAAAAGCGAATGTATGGCAAAAACTATACAAATGATTAAAATCAACTGTATGAATAAAAGAAACAAGAAAAAATAGACGTAAAATGTATAAGAGAGCAAAATCGGTATATAGCAGGACACAAAAGATAAAACATGAGTTTAAATCCAACAGGAAAAAATAAGGAATATTAATTAAAAGGGGAGATGGTAAACATGTAAAACGAAAAAGAAAGAGAAAAAAGAAAAAAGAAAGAATAGTAAACAAGTTAAATCCGAAAGAAAAAAAAAAAGAAAGATCTCTAAACGAATTTAAATGAGGACACAAAGGAAAGTCGAACGATCAGACAAGCGTGTAATTTTGAATAGCAAAAATAATTTTTTCACTTGAGTTCCGAGTCGTCGTCCTCGCTCTTGTTTAGCCTCAGACGAAAACGAGCGATGTCACTCAGCAGGGCTATGTCTGCCGGCAGAGCAGGTGGATACTTCCACCATTATGAAAATCCTCAGCTGTACATGAAAGGCAACCTTTCTCTTTCGTTCTATTTTACTTCTTTACCCGTCTTTGTGAACGGACAATGCGCATGCCCCTAACTTCACAGCCCGCGGTCCTGGACCAATAAAGTTTCTGCGTCGCGAAATGCCCTCAGAGATAGCAACAACCCACTTTTTCAACGAGAACTCTTTATCTCGGACGCGGGCCGCGTAATGACGCCCACTGGCCACAACGTTATTTCCTCTCCTATCTACAGCTCTATGTTCAAGATGCTTTGTCCCCTTCTCGGTCTGTCACGCTTCGAGTGGAAATTGCACTTCTTTTGCGAAATGGACGCATGTGATGTAAAAAAATACCCAAAAGGCGATGTATAACGAGTGGTCTTTCATATTGAAGTTAAATAACAGTTTCATCAATCACTGTGACAGTGACGATTGAGAAGTAGATATGAACTCAGAGTGAATACGTGAGTGTGTCGAGTTCGAATCCAGTCGATTCTAGTGCAACATTTTGCTATGAGTGTTAGCAATGTTCTTTAAAGATAATTATGGTTCAGGGTTTAACGAGATGCACTCGCGAGTTGGGTATTCCAAGTTCGAATCCAGATCGTTCCACAAAAATTACATTCATTTGAAATGTTGGCAAGTTTCACGTAGTTCCGCTAGTTAATACATGATCTCTGTCTAGAATAAGACCTGGCTAGAAAAATATTGAAAAAAACATTGTCAACAATAGAATCTTCCGATTCATACGATATGATGATGAGGAGCAATCGGCACATATTTCATTAAGTTAGTCCTTATTTTTATATAAAGAACAGAGAAAACAATACCCAAAACGAAATTGAGAAAATATTTCTTTTTAAATCATACAATGCAGACGATATTCCACCTGCCTTGTTCCACCAACATTTTAAATAGCACTTTCGTTGGTTTGAATCAGAATGTGTATTGATTTCGCATGAAAGAATTTAAAGTGGCAATTTCATTGGTCTTTCACACTTCAACTTCAATTTTCATTAGCTGTAAAAAAAAATTTAAAGTATTAATTTTATTAAAATCGTATTTTTTTCCGTTGATCAAGATTAAGTATGTCATTTTCCTTAGTCACGATTAAATTTGTTATATATATATATATATATATAGAGAGAGAGAGAGAGAGAGAGAGAGACAGAGAGAGAGAGAGAGAAAGAGGGGGGAGTTAAAAAATGAATAAGATAATTCCTTAAGAGAAGATTTATCTGTAAATGCAAAGCTCAACAAATTTATTTGCAGTTTATATAAAAATCAATAACGAACAAAAATGATAATATAAAAATTTATAGTAATATATATCGATTCATTCATTTATTCAATAAGGGTATACATCAATAAATCAAAAGGTAAGTGGGGTACTCTTCATACCATGGTATTTCGAATCTAATGCTTCTACTGAGAAGATAAAAGAAGATGCTAGGTGACATAATAGGGATGCGACGTGTAGTGATAATTACATTAGGAACGAAATAAAATATGGACGCTGTTTGGGAGAAATAAACTTAACCTTTTACTAAATAATGCAGATAAGATTTTAGCATATCTGTCATGGTCTTTTTTATATATAGACAATATGTGTTCTTAAATTCTCAGGGACGATGTGGTAAGTTGCTTGAGAAAAAAAAATGCTTATTTAATCATATGTATTTATGGGTTATAGCTGTGGAAGAGGTTTACATAGAACAGAGGTTTTATGATATATCGGTGTATGTTAGAAGGTTTATCTTTATAACGGTATATAAAAGGCATATAAATTATTAGGAATATAGTGAGATAATAAATGTAAGGGGACAATTTATAAGGAACTCCCTATAGAAATATGTTCTCAAGTGAATAAGATAGAGGATAAACAGATGGTAAAATAAGGGGTTAAATTCAAAGGATTGTCGGACAAACAGATATAAACAGAAAAGAAATATAGAGTAACAATAGATAATGCAATATAAGAAATAATAAGTGTATGAGAAATGCAAAATTATAAAACGTCTCCACCATTCTCAAAATTCTATATATCTAAACTAATAGCAGCAATTACTAAATTTATCATTAATGAAATGAAACACATACATCAAGTATGTTGCCAAAGTCGCTGTGAAGATGGTGGGATCCTTCTACCCTTTTCTCTACCCTGAAGCCTCTCTTCCACAGAAGAGACGTTGCGAGCCTGTCTTTGTGTTATCATTATTTCCATAGCAAGTGCTCGTTCGAGGTCCAATCTCCGGTCCCTCCTCGCCAGTCTTTCACGATAAACACCAGTCTAGCTGAAACCACTGTCATTAATTTTCGCCACTCTTTATCTGAACCAATTCTAGTAAGGCAAATGAGCAGCTAGAGGAATTTGAAAGCAGTTTAATAAACCTAAATAAAAAAAAAATTCACGAGATCTTACAAACACAATAGTAAATTAATAAATGGCTTCGCACATAAGGTTAAAACTAAAACAGCACCATTTGTGCATGCTGATAAAATCCAACACTATTACAACTTGAATCACCAATCATATAAAAACTTAATAAATGATGAACTAAACAAATCCCCCTTAACTTAGTACAAACCACCAATGGCCAAGTAAAATGTTTTCTAACAATCCTGCATTTTAATAACCACACGAAAATCCTTACCTTAGATTTTCTTTAAAGGACCAAAACCTAACTATTATGTTACCTAGCATCTTCTCTCTTTCTCTGATAAGGAGCATTAGGCTTAGAAATACCATGGTATAAGAGTGAATAAGTATCTATATCCATATTAGTATATAGTTTTATATCGTCACCTACTTTCTTTATTGATATATATATATATGTATATATATATACATATATATATATATATATATATATATGATTAGAATAATGGAAATAATATTCTGACAAAATATAGAAATAATAAGGAACAAACCGAGTGATGTGTTCATCAACGTTTCGCCTTTAATTAATTTTTTGTTATTATTACATTTTCACCCCAAACAAGGCACATTGCCACTTTGGTGTAGGGGGCTACTATCAGGGTAAGCAACTACAGCGGCATTATGTAGGGATTTGGGCAGCAAGATGTCGGGTCACGTTGCACTTGAACTTCTGCATGTCAGTACAGTTAGGGAAGCAGGATCCTGGAATTGAATTCCAGAGTCTAGCGGTTCTGGGGAAGAAACTACTAGAGTAGAAAGATCTTTTACATCTAGGGATCTCTACTGTGTGGGAGGGATTTAGCTGCCTGTCGGGTTTGTCGAGGGTGTCTGCCTCGTGGGGGCACAAGTGTCTGCAGTTCGTCAGAGCATTCACCATTAAAATACTTGTAGAACAAGCAGAGGGACGTTTCGTCGATGGGACAGAGTCTGAATCTTAGATGCCAGTTCAGGGCCTATCAGATTGGCGACTCTTTTTTTAACCTTGTCTAGGAGCGAGAGACTAGTAGTAGACGCACCAGCCAAGATGTGACAACAATACTCCATACATGGGTGAATGGTGGCCTTATAGAGATGCAGGATACTTTCAGGTGTCAGTAGTTTTCTAGCACGGTAGAGAGAGCCTACCTTTTTTGCAGCAGCCCTGGCAATGTTTTCAATATAATTGTTCCAGCTCATGTTTCCTGTGAACGTTAGGCCAAGGAGCTTGTAAGATGTACTCTCAGACAGGGAGGCACTGGGCATTGCTATTGGTGGCAGAGAAGGTTTCTTGTAGTTATTGAAGGAAACCAGTTTAGTCTTGGCAGCATTGAATGTGACCATCCATTTATGTCCCCATTCCACTACAGATTGGAGGTCATCCTTTAGTGTGTTTGCCATTTCTTTAGATATGTGTTCATTTGTTTTCCTGTCATACCTGTTATAGAGTGTAGTGTCATCAGCATATATACACATCTCAGAGGCAGTTTTGTCGGGGAGGTCATTAATAAATATCAGGAACAATAGAGGTCCAAGAATAGACCCCTGAGGCACTCTCGCATTTATATTACACTGTTTAGATGTTCAACCGTCGAGGACAACCTGGATTTTTCTCTTATCTAAGAAGGATTTAATTATGCTAAGTATTCTACCAGTGATACCGTATGATTTAATTTTCCTGAGGAGACCCTTGTGCCATACCCTGTCAAAAGCCTTAGATATATTTAAAGCTACCGCTCTGCCCTCCCCCGCTTTGTCCAGTGAATGGTAGATACGTTCAGAGATTACAGTGAGGATGTCAGCTGTGGAACGGTCTTGTCTAAATCCATATAGTTTGTCAATCAGAAGTTTAGCATCTGTAAGGTGCCGGACTAGAGCATGGTTAATTATGATCTCACATATTTTGGCGAAAAGTGGGAGGAGGCTAATGGGTGATAATTTGATGGGTCAGTTCTTTCGCCAGAATTCTTGAATATTGGTACCACAGAAGCGGTTTTCCAACAGCCCGGAAAGCAGGATTCATTAAGGCATTTGTTGTAGAGTTTGGAGAGAACTGGAGCTACTTCGGCTGAGCACTTTTTTTAATAGCACAGCTGGGATGAGATCAGGTCCACATGCTTTTGAAGTGTCAAGATTTTTTATGATAGCATGTACCTGAGCAGGGGTGATTTTTAGATCGTCTAGCGTGGCGTCTGTCCGCAAAGGAAAATCAGGCAGGGGGTCGTTGGAAGGGTCCAGTGTGGAGTTCGAGGCAAACCGGCTGCCAAGCATATTAGTTTTGTCGGTTGATGAGCAAAAAACCTCGTGATTGTTGGTTAGTGAGGGAATTGTTGATTGCCCATTATTTACTACACTGTTGTAGATTTTCCAGAAGTCACGATTTCCCAATTTTTGTGCTTCGATCCCTTTTTTAGTGGTTTCAGTAAATTCTTTCTTGGCTGTCGCTCTTTCTTTCTTAACGTTATTTCTAGCTTCTATGTACTTCTGTTTGTTTGAACTGGACTTATGTCGGTTAAATCTGCGGTATGCATGCTGCCTTTGTGCAATGGCAGTTGCGCAAATCGAAGTAAACTATTGGGGAGAGTGGGGCTTGCTATAAAATTTCCGGATGGGAACATGTGCTTCCATTGCGGTTTTGAACCATTTAGTGGTCACATTTGCGCACTGTTCAGCAGGACGATAAAAAATATTTCCCTATGGGTCATCTCTGATAAGATCTCTGATGGCTTCCCAGTCAGCCTTTTTATAATATCTCGTTGTTTTGAGCACTGGCTCTTCAGTTTTGAGTCTAGAATTTCGGGCGATTTCTACCATTATCACTGCATGGTCAGCGTTCACGAGTGGGATGTCAGCATTTGTTGTACAATCCTCGGGAACTGTAGTCAGAAACAGATTTAGAAGTGATGCTTGTTGTTCTTGCTTGTCAGGGAAACGGGTTGGAAACGTAAGTATTTGTGATAGGGAGTGAGATATAGCAAAACTATGTGTTGTGCTGCCCGCTGCATCTGTGTGAGTAGAGAATCCAAGCTAGTTTTTGTGGTGAACATTAAAGTCACAAAATACATGTACTGATGCGCTATATTGGGAACTAGTGCTGTGTCTATACTGTCAGAGACTTTGTGTATTATGGTGCAGTCCTGGGTCGAGGGAGAGCGGTACAGAAAATAAAAGTAGCTAATGCGGTGTTGTATGTTTAGTCTAAAACACATAAAGGCTTGATCGTCCGTTTCTAGGTTTGTTTCTCTAGTCAGGTGGGGTGTTACGAATGTAGACTCCAAGTCCGTGCATATGTCTGTCAGAGTCCTTACGGCAGAGTGGGAGATAGCCATGCATGTTAAAGTAGTTAGAGGGGATGGAGGAGTGTAGGTTAGTCTCGCTTAGTGCTAAGATATCCGGGGTATTTGTTTGGAGAAATGCTTCAACATCAGCTAAATTAGTTCTAAGTCCACGGATGTTAGTAAATGCAAGCCTCAAGGGAGGAGGCAAGTTGAATATGTTTGTCCCTAGGCCTGGTTTAAGCTTATTTTTTTTTATTGTAGTGTCATCATCAGATTTTTAAAGAGTTTCAGTTAGGTGAGGGGGAGCTGAACAAGAGTTTATGCAGGATATCAGACATGCAACACAATTAGACCATTGGTTGACCTTTCTTTAACTAGGACTGTGGCCTCGGGAAAGCCCATCGGGGATGAGTGCAGGGTCCCTTTCCATGCGCGACATGGCACTACAAACAACCCGATATTATACAACTGTTTATGGAGCAGCCTCTCTAAGCGCTACACATATGTTTATAAGTATATCTTATTCAATTACACACACATTTATATATGTCTATAATACTTTTTTTACTAAAGTGCTCATACTTCCAGTTAACTGCTGCTGATAGATATTGTGCGTCGAATAAGTACATAGCAACATTATCATATAAAGCAATTACAGGTTACACATAATGAAAAATTAAAGAACATTGATGTGAAAAATATACATAGATGTTTACATTCGAAAAGATTAACATAATCTACATTTATCCGTGGCACAATGGATCAGCAGTACGATCGATAAATTTTATTTTACAAAGAGATGATGATAATAACATAGAATAACGTAAAATTTCCGAGATTCCGTCAGTTGAACCTTTGTGAATATATAAACTAATTACATTTACGACGAGAATACTAAAAGTAATGTCTCTTATTTCATAATAGAATAGATAAGATTACAAATTGTATTGTTTAAATGGCTGCACTAATGCATTAATGACCTGAGAGTTTATCTTTTCTTTGTAGATATTGGCATATAAAAAAAGCATACTCCGTCACGGATGTGTGTTAAAAGCAGAGATGCGTCATTAAATTCTTGGTAAACCACATTAAGAATGTCAATGAGAATGGAGACACAATGTGATGCACGCGTACGCGATTAAATAGAACTTTTTTCGAGTATATATGATGCTTGATGTTTGGAACAAATTCTGTAGTATTGCGAATAATCATATTATATATCGTTACCGAAAAATCCTGAAGAAATATATATTGGTCTCAGCAAAATAAATTTTTTTCACATGGGACTTAAGCACGGCACTGTTGCAATCAGCTAGAAAGCATTTTCCCTTAGATTTTATTGTTTGTTATAATAAAATTAGACAGGATTCATCATCTTTAAATTCGATGTTTATTTTTTCTTGAAATCTTCAACGTCTCGATTAAATTATGGGATGGATATGTGTATGTGGAATATTTTGAAGAAATTGCATTGGGATCAACGTCACTAGATCCTATGATATGTGGATAACACATTCATATTTTGGTTTAACTAAGAATATTTTTTAAACATTACTGTACCATGTAAATCCTTGTCTTCCAGCTGTACAGTTCACAATGGAACGAGCAACATAATACATTATCCTTTCCAGGTGTGCTGATAGCAATCACTGATCGAATATTTAGGCCAACTGTGTATCGAAAGTAATTTTTACTGAAAAACATTTTTTAAATTTCAATCGTGCAAATGTATTATGTAGTAAAAATATAAGAAGAGAGGGGCATACACTCTAAAAAATATGTCCTAAATACGAAAGAACACAACCCGGAAACTCAGCACTGTTTGTAGACCATATATGGAAATATTATAAAAGAAATCCAAAGAATATGCAATGCATATGTCATCAAGGCAATAACCAGGAGCGACTCAGGTCTCTAAAAATATCTCGTGTAAGTTCAGTTCTCTGAAAAATTCAATTGGAAAAAATTGGTGTGTATGGGATTCCATGTAAATGTGGGAAATATACAACGGTAGGGCAGTTTGCACATTCGAAATCCATGATAAATTTGTAATAGGTTAAGATACTGAAATGTCGGGCATGGTTGACGAACTATAGAAGTAAAAGTGAAATAATCCCCCCTTAATAATAGGAAGTAAAAAGTAGAGACAGAACATAACTGTTGAGCTAGTTAAAGGTGCACATGTGATGGCCGGCGATTACCTAATAAACAGAACTAATATAAAATGTAATACAATATGGGGATCATTAATTATAAAAACAGTAACGGTAACCATTAATATATCTATATGTCTGCCTGTCTCTCCCACCTCTCTCTCTCTCTCACTATATATATATATATATATATATATATATATATATATATATATATATATATATATATATATATATATATATAATATAAAGCTGAATGTGTGTGTGTCTGGTCATGAATAGGCTCCTATATGGTTGACTATTTTAAAAAAAAGTGATTGCATATAATGATAGAAAATGTATCGGGACACAGGAATGGGTATGTTTGATCTGGCAGAACGGTGGTTCATTAAAGTTGTGGGCTATGCGTTCGCGCCTGGCCCACAAAGTATGGAAATAAATAATTTAAAAATTAAAAAAAACCGTTTACAAGTGTTTTGATATAGTTGTACATAAGAATACTTTGATAAGTATGTTTTAACTTAAATAGGGATGGTATAATAAAATTGTGGAGTCTGCGTTCGCGCCTGGCCTCCATAGAATGGAAATAGGTACAAACTTTAATAAAGACTTTTCATATCTATCTGCGTAAGTATACTTTGATAATTATGTTTCAGTTTGAAGAAATATGGTATAATAAAATTAGTGGGTGTTCCTTCGCACCTGACCTCCATAAAATGGAAATATGTCACAAAGTTTAACAGGGTTTTTGAATATAGATCCACAGAATATTGTGATAAGTGTTTCAGTGTGAACAGGTATGGTATAATAAATTATGGGGTTTATCTGTTTTACTTTTACTTTCATCATATTTTGCTTTGGTTTGATACACCCAAATTCGAAGCTATCTCTTTACAACCCTTCCTTTTCATAACCTATCATACTTTCATAAATCAGAGTCCATTTTCTGTTGGCTGTTTTTGAACCCAGTCAACGACGAGTACTTATGCTAGTATATATATATATATATATATATGTTTGTGTGTGTGTTTATATATGTATGTGTGTGTGTGTGTGTGTGTGTGTGTGTGTGTGGAAAATAGTCGATCAATACATATATGACATTTATTGTGTATTTTGTACGCCAACGAGCGTTGGCCGTCAATTAGAGAAAAACAGAAATTTAAACATGCATAAATTATATTTCCGGGATAATTATTTACTTTTTTTTTATAAGTGTGTATATGTTCATGTACAAAATTATGACAAAGCCTATAAATGATTTTTAAAAAATATATAAAAACATGTAATGAATAATAATAGTGGCATTAACTTCAATAAAACATCGCACCGTTTCATGTATAAAAGCTATAAATATTAAATTTAATAGCATATATATATATATATATATATATATATATATATATATATATATATATATATATATATATATAGTAATTTATAAAATATATATGGCGATTAAGCTACACTGAATATTCTGCGTTTCATCCACTGTAGGATTCGTCATGCTTATGCGCCTGACGAATCCTACGGTGGATGAAACGCAGAATATTCAGTGTAGCTTAATCGCCATATATATTTTATAAATTACTAACTAGCTCTACCTACGTATTGAGCACTTTTGAAGTAAATACTTAAAGTGTACGTATAAATCTATACTTTCGTATATTAAATTTGTGTGAGTAAATGAAGTAGTTATACATATATATATATATACATATATATATATATATATATGAATGGAAAGGTATAAAAAATGTATATATATATATATATATATATATATATATATATATATATATGTACCTGGCAGAACCTGTGTTGCCCAATCGTTTAATACGTTTTAACACGGTAATTTAATTTATGCAGATTGTGTATGCATTATTATAGAATCAATCCTCTACTGATTATTATATATTGCAATAAATAATTTGACCGCATGACTAGTAATGATAATGTCGTTCATCAAATTCTGTGTGTGTTTTTTTATCGTCATATCAGCTTTGGGCTTGATGATAAATACCCTTGTAAAGTAACTTCTAATAAATGTGTAGTTTTAAAATATGCAAACGGAGAAATGATTTGCGGCGTTTTTAAATGGTTGCCCTTCTTTTTTCTTGAATTGAGCTCATTATTAAAAAATAAAATAAAATAGTGAGATACACCCGCGCTTGAAAAGATCATTCGATCTGTAGTCGAATTCTCTACGACTGAGCTATATATCTAGATTATGATAAATCTGTTTTTTTTTTAAGAAGACATGATTTGCTGAAAGATAATAATCTCCCTTGGTTGTGTAACATGAAATATGCCCCGTAAAAAAGTATTTTTTACTATAAGAAAAAAAGCTGCTTTTGAGATCGGAGTTCTATACTTAATAGATAAATGTCTGTAGAAAATATATGTTAAAAGAAAACTGATATATATATATATATATATATATATATATATATATATATAGAGAGAGAGAGAGAGAGAGAGAGAGAGAGAGAGAGAGATTTGTGTTGAAATAGGAAAAGATAGATTAGCCGTTTCGGAAACTATGGGGAAGGAAGGAACTCACACTCACAATATATATATATATATATATATATATATATATATATATATATATATATATATATATATAAACAAACAAATGACAAGAATCTATATTTCAAATTTCATGATTTTGATCATCTTACAATTTATTCTTTTAATTACGTTGGCATTTACAATTCTTGATAAAAACTGTTTCGTGACGCAAAATCATTCATTTAATTAGTATATAAACCAATGAATTAATTTTGCCCTTAAATCGCCAGGAGAAATGGCAATTATCATAAATAAAAAGTAAATAAAATGTATTCGGCAATGATTACAAAATCCGAAAATTGGAAGAGACTTTTTTAATTACCTTTTATTTTATCTTTTATTTCGCCATTTGGAATGTTCACGTCAACTCTACAATATAGACATGTGTTATTTGTTTTTTTATATGCTCTGTATTTAAATTGAGCTGCTTAAATTAAGGATTAGTACATAAAAAATAGGTGAAATATTGAAAAATAATCTGATTTTCTCAGAAATATATAAATATATATATATATATATATATATAACTACTTCATTTACTCACATAAAATTAATATACTAAAGTATAAATTTATGCGTAAACTTTAAGTATTTACTTCAAAAGTGCTCAATACGTAAGTAGAGCTAGTTAGTAAGTTATAAAATATATATGGCGATTAAGCTACACTGAATATTCCGCGTTTCATCCACTCTAGGACTCTTCAGCCTGTAGAGTCCTAGAGTGGATGAAACGCGGAATATTCAGTGTAGCATAATCGCCATATATATTTTATAACTTACTATAAATATATATATATATATATATATATATATATATATATATATATATATATATATATAGTAATTTATAAAATATATATGGCGATTAAGCTACACTGAATATTCTGCGTTTCATCCAACTATAGGATTCGTCAGGCTTATGCGCGAATTCTGTCGTTGCTTCTTGTTTTTATATATGTTGATTTCTAGTCGGCCAATCAGCTTTCTAGTATCCACCGCTCCTTCCTACCAGCCAATGGGCATGCATTTTATCAAACAAAGGATCTGTTTTAGAACTAGGTTAGTGGTTTTAGGTAGTCGTTCTCCTTTTTTTTATACATATAAATATACCTATGTGCACAAACAATGCACATACATATACATATATGCACATATATATATATATATACATATATATACATATACGCATGTGATCGTTTATGTATATTCATGTTTATTTAATTTATTTATTTGTGTTTATTTAATTTATTTATTTGTTTTTTTTCCTATTGTTATTGTTAGTTTTAAAGCTATTTTGTATCGCTATTCTAGAGTAAGTTTTATTTTGTGAACACAGTTTTTTGCTATTTCCCGCCTACAGTTTAATAGATTTTGAGGTTCTTTAAAGTACAGGATAGAAAATTTTTCATGGAGGCATAATTTACATGGGTCGTCTAAATGTCTGCATGGGGTAGCTTGTCTCATTATTTTCCATTCGACTACCGGCGAATGTCCGCTTTCTTTGAGTTCCCAGTATTTATTCGCTAGTGTTGTTTTTACGGTGTTTTTTATTTTTGAATGTGCTTTTGTGGTCATAGTATCGGGTTTTGAAATCTAAGGAAGTCATGCCTATGTAATATTTCTTGTTATTCGGGTTTTCATTCGCAAATATTGTTGCTTGATAAACTACGCTTTTTGTTAGACATTTATTTTGGACTGGGCAAAGTGTGCGGTGTCTACAATTGCATTTTTCTTGTTCGTTATTAGTATTTTTATTTATGGTATGGTTGTTCTTGTCCAGGGTTGGTTTGTTGTTATTATTATTATTATTATTATTATTATTATTATTATTATTATTATTATTATTATTATTATTATTATTATTATTTCTGCTAGTGTTGGTTTTATTTCTGTCATGGTGTCTACTTTTTTATTGTTTATTTTATTGTTGTTTACATTGTTTTCATTTAGTATTTTGTCATTATGTGCCTTAATTATCATCTCTAAATTTTCGCAACAACTGTAAGATAACTTCAAGGTATTTTTATTGAAGATTTTGTGTAAGGGGTTGGTTGCGGGAAAGTGTTTTTCAATAAGATCTATAAATTTCTTGCCAAGTTTTGTTTTTAACATTTGATTGTATGGGGCCGTATACCAAATTATAGTTCTTTTTCTTCTGTTTTTAATTTTATTATAGTTGTTGGTGTTTTGTTGCTTATATTTGATATCGATATTTTTGTATCCACTATTTTTTAGGGCTGTTTCGTAAATATTGGATGACCTGTTAAATGCATTTTCGTCGCTTGAGTTATTACTGAGTCTACTTACGATCGAGTTAGGAATATGTTTTATAATTGATGGTGGGTGGTTGGACTTAGGGTTTACGTAAATTGGAGTAGCGTTATCTTTTAAGTATGATTCATATGTATTTTTATCTAAGTTTAACGTGACGTCCAGGAAGTATGTTATTTTTATGTTAGCTGATATGTCCGCTTTTAGGCCTAATTTTTTCATTTCTTTGTGTATGATTTTCTTAAAGTTTTCTCCCTTGACTTTGTTGGAGTTTTTTTTTTTATTATAGCTAGTCCATCATCTCTATATAGGCCGATATCCGTAGTATCGATTATGTTTGTGAGGGTATATAGAATGAATAATCCCACAAGATCTGATGCCTCTGCAGAGTCTCTGGCACCCATCGCCAAATCGAATGAATTTTTCATTTTATTTTTTATCCATTGGTTATTGTTATTTATTAGAACTGATTTTCTACATTTTTTAATTATGTTGATTTCTTCTGAGGATATATCAGTGTATACCTCGGCAAATTCTAGGGCAATGTTAAAAAGTTCTTCGGATATCGAGGGATAAAAGTATATGATGTCAAACTGTATGAACGTACATTTATCTTTGTGTTCTATATTTTTAAACCAGGTGATTGCTTCGGTAGTATTTGCCCACTGGTTTAGTTCTAGGTCCTGTTTGATTTGTTTGTTTGCTCTAGAAAGTATAGTTTTGCTAATTCTACCTATTTCTGGTTTAGTTGGGTTTATCAGGCGGGTGCTGGGATTATTATTAAAGTCCCATTTGTGGTCTTTAAGCAGAATGTATGACTCTCTAGGTTTCAATTTGCCAACTTTATCGCTAATTTTTAGTTTATCGGTAATTTGTTTACTTTCAGTATTTATTATATCTATGTAATCGCATTTGTTTGTGTCTAGTTTTTTGTAGTTTTTTGTAATGTTTTCTGGGATTAGTTTGTTATATTCTTGCTTATCTATTTTATGAAAGTTTCTTGTTTTATCTGCTTTTACAAAGATTTTATTAGAGTTGTTTATGTTTCTAACGATTTTGTGTAGTTTCCGTTGGAAATTGTTAGGTTCATTGTGGAATTCTAGGTTTTTAATTACGTTTAAAAGGTCATTTTCAAAGTTTATCAAGAGGTCTACTGTTTTCGCATTTTTAAGGGTTTTAAAACCATAGGATTCTTTTTTGTTTACGTTTTCATTTTTAAGGAAGAAATTTGCTCGCCATCGCATTCGGCGTATTAGTTCATCTGTTTTTTTTTTTATTAATTTAATAATATAGCTATGCTTGCTGGGTGTGGGGATGTTTTTTAGCGATGATTGGCCGACTAGAAATCCTCAACATATATAAAAACAAGAAGCAACGACAGAATTCGCGCATAAGCCTGACGAATCCTATAGTTGGATGAAACGCAGAATATTCATTGTAGCTTAATCGCCATATATATTTTATAAATTACTAACTAGCTCTACCTACGTATTGAGCACTTTTGAAGTAAATACTTAAAGTTTACGCATAAATCTATAGTTTCGTATATTAAATTTATGCGAATAAATGAAGTAGTTATATATATATATATATATATATATATATATATATATATATATATATATATATATATATATATATATATATTAGTAGGCCCCTTAACATTTCTCGGTGTTAAAATACGCTTAAAACCCTTAAATATAAAATGTTGATAAATTTTGTATTTATTATAAAATATTGGACCCGATATATAGAAATGATTTTAAATTAAAAAGAAAATGACTGGTGGACCATCTGCAAGAATCGAAAAGAAAACATTTAGTTTATGGACGCATCTATAGTGTTGATTCTACCTTTTGTGACAACTCCAACGACACAGAGAATAACGTATAGCGATTCTGAAACTTGAAATGACTTCAAATATAAAAATGCAAAATGTTAAAATACTAAAAAAACAAAAAAAAAAGAAGCTAAACTCGCTTATTTCGCAGAGTGTGACTTGCAGAGCAAGAATATGTACACGGGGTGATATGATGAAACCTTACCATGGATATGAAGACGGGAACGAGAAGCTCAAGGGCTGCTACTGAGTTGGAGAAGATAGACGTCGTCGCACCCTTATCCTCCTCCGTCTAACCCTTTGAAACACCCCCCTCGAGAGAAGACTCGTCCAATTTTATCCAACTCACCCCTCTCGAACCAGGGCTCCGATTTCTCCACACTTACATAAAAATGCTGACATCTCGTAAACAAGCTTGCCTTATTTGACCACCAGCACAGTTTTATCGTAAACCTTTTTCCCTTCATATATTCTTTTTTGATTATCCCCGTTTCTGTGAGCTCACGCGCGCCGAAATAATTAGAAGCCCTTCAAACGTTTCTCTTTGATAGAGGTAAAAACCTATCAGCGAAAAGTCGTGCCGGTGTAGGGCTGTAATCGATATTGCGAATAGAGTGCCCAAACATTTCGAGGGTATTAACTTCTTTACCGATTTTCTGAGGCGAGGAAATTTGGCAAATTGAACCGTTTTGTGTTCTTTCGACGGGTTCGAAGAACGTGATCGTGGCTGGTGCGAGTAGCGTAAAAAATCTGCTCTTAAGTCGGGGGAGGAAATCCGCGAGAAATCGTTAATCCGGTTAAGGATTTAATCTCGCTATATATTAAGATATTGCGAAAAAGTCTTCTCCTCTGCTAATATTTTTCTTTTGCTACGCGTTTTTTTATTGTTATTGTTTATAATAAATTTACATGCATAAATTTATTTCTATCTCTTCCCGACCTTTCAATCTATTTTCATTCATTTTTCTTTTCTTTGATTCTGTTACTTAGATTTTAGCGACTTCTTAATTATATTTTTTTATTTCTTTAGTTCGTATTATTTTTCTATTCTTTTTTTTTCTGTCACACGGATTATTTCAGGGTGTTATATTATTTATATTTCAATGTTTGTTTGTTTTTGGTTTGTTATATCTACAACATTTGTTTTCTTTCTTTAATTAATTTATCTTTTATATATATTTTTTTATTTTAAAAGTATTTTTCTCTATTTCTGGTTCAATTAATATTATCTCCCGGTGCATAATAAGGTTCTTCTTCTTCTTAATCTTCTTCTTCTTCTTCTTCTTCTTCTTCTTCTTCTTCTTCGTCTGGTGGTTATTATTATTCTTCTTCTTCTTCTTATTATTATTTTTATTTTTCTCGTCCTCCTTCTCCCTCTTCTTCCCTTCTACTTCTCTTTTGCTATTGCTACTCATACATTTGACTCTTTTTTCTCTTGTTTCTACGCCTCATTCGTTTCCTCCTTCTACTTGCATTTATTATTCCCCATCATCATTTTTCATCAGTTTTCCTTTCTTTTGTTCTTCACTTGCATCTTAAACTTTTTCTTTTGTTTTTATTTTTTTCGTCTCTTGTATCAGTTCCGTTTTTATTTGATTTTCTTCTTCTACCTTATTTGTTTTATTGCCTTTATTTATATACTGTTTATTTTTCATATTATTTATGCTCTGCTCTGCAAATTATGCATCTTTATCTGCATTCTTTACATCTACTTCATCTTCTGCTTCAACTCCCCCTCATCCATCATCTTCTTCTTCTTTTGCTTTTATTTCTCATGTCACGGAAATTATAATCTTCAAGTAACATAATCAGTCATTTTTTTCTATTTCGACATCGTTTCATCTTTGTCTATTCTGGTTAGAAGAATGATATTTTTATAAATACATTTTCGTTGGAGTTTTGTTTTATTTTCCATTTTTTTTGCACAAATATGTTTGAAAATATTTTTTACATTTATTATTTATTTCTTATGCTAAACATTCATTTTTTATTTTGTTTTATTGTATTATTTTTTATTATAGAGTTTACAATTCTTTCTTATTCTGCACATACATCTCATACCGTATTACATTCCTAGAAACATCAAGTTTTAGAGAGAATATTGACTTCATCTAAATATGTATAGACCTGAGTAATAAATAGACTCCTTACAAAAATAATCCATACTTGTTGAATGTTTAGAAACCTTGCTTTTATTTTTCATCTATATTTATACCGCGAAACGGAGTCTGTATTGAAGTTTTCCTTTAATTTATTAATACGCAGCCAATATGCTTTGCCAAGATAAAATCCGGGCGTTTTGACATTTTATTGTAAGGTATCCAACCACCTTTCTTTCGCCTGTTTTTTGTCTAAACCTTTTTTATCGTTGTTTTACCCCAAACAAGGCACACGCTTACTTGGTCGTGAAGAGCTACTATTGGAACCAGAATTTCAGGGATACTATTATTATTGAATTTCTGCATGCCGGTTTCAGGAAAGCAGCAGTCCAAGGGAAATAGCTATTCGAGTAGAAAGCTTTACGGGATATAGGGATCGCTACAGTGAAGAGGTGGGATTTTGCTGATTGTCGGATTTGTCGATGGTGTTGCTGTCAGAGGGGGTACTAATGCTCGGAGTTTGTCCGAGAAATTATCATAAAAATACTTGTAAAAGAGGCACGATGATACCACGTTTCGGCGAGGGGACAGATGGTGGAGTTATATTTTTAACATTGTTTAGGAGCAAGAAACTAGTGGCAGATGCACCAACCCATATATGGCAAGTATATACTCTGTACGTCGGCGAACCGGTGGCTTTTAGAGATATAGAATACTTTTAGGTGCGAGTAGCCTTTTTGCACGGTAGAGAGAGAGAGAGCCCACCTTCCTCGTAGCAGTCCTGGCAATTGCCTCACTGTTTATTTTTTTGTTTTTTGTTCCTGTGTTTTTTTGTTTTTGTTTTTTTTTTTTGTTGCCAATTCATGTTTTCTCAGAGGTCAACATTCTGAATCTTATTTCCGCAATGGTTTGCATCGTTTGTATGAATTACGAGTCCTATTCCTGTTTCTGAGATCGATGGAACATTAGATTAATAAATTCGTCAAACTCAAGAGCAACGCAACATATCCATGAACAATGGTTTTCCTCGTCGCCGACGACGGCGGTAAAAGTTTAAAGTAATATATTTTATACTCATTGAATCTTATTTGTGTGTGTTGAATATTACTATTTCTTTCATATATGACAAGCGTCAAAGAAGCATTAGGATTGTCAGCGAATCACATAAGTCATATTGTAATTTTATGATGGGCTGTAATAATCACTAAATATACCTTTTTAGTTTTGTCTTTTTTTGCAAAGGAGTTACCACTTATCAATGCCCAGAGGTCACTCGAGGATAGGGTTTAATGAGTGTACTGTAGTCAATGGGACAATGTTGTAGTAATAGTTAGTAGTAAAACTTTGGTGAATTAAATTACTTTAGGTGACGGCTTATCAAGAACTTGTTTACATTGGACTTGAAGACAACCATATTGTAGTCTTCTTACAAAAAGGCGACATGGTACTTTTTTAAAGTTTATCTATTTCCATCTCTTGTATTTATCTTCGTATTGAAATATCTTCATTTGATTTCTGAATGGTATTTATTATTTCCTTTGTTATTTTCACGGTGATTATTGAATAAAAGTGAGAACAGTTTCGGTTTCTTTCACAGCTAGAAGTCGGTTACATAATCGTCAAATCAACGCGAACCTTGGAATTCTACTTTCCTCTTTTTTTTTACAAGGTGGTTACCACTTATCAAGGCCCGGAAGCCACTCAGGGATAAGGGTTATTGTAAGTACAGTACGTTAGTATGGATATGGCTATTTAAAGTGTCTACTTAAGGGGCGGTTCATCAGGAATGTGTTTACGTTGGACTTAAAGACATCCAAGTCGTAGTCAGGAAGGAAGCAGGCAGACGGAACAGAGTTTCACAGGTGTACAGTTCTAAGTGTTATTTAGGAAATGAAGTAGGAAAAGTTAACATTCTGGGTAGGATAAACTTTCTTTTCAGAAATAATTAAAAACATGAAATTTAACAAGAAAGTCATCCTGGCTGGTGAAGTAATGTTCTTTTAAATTAATCAAAACAATCGGAATTCAATTGCTTACTTCAGAAAAACATCAGATAAGAGTAAAATCCTTTTCCACGTAGAGAATTAAATGATAGATGCGCACGAGTTTAACGTCCCAGGGACAGTCTGTCTGTTTACAGCATGCTGGTGCTGGGCATCTATTAATTCGAGAGATTATCACATTTATTAAAGCGGGAAAATAATTATTATATTAACTAAATCGATAAGAATCATCTGATTGCAAATTTTTGTATTTGTTTACTTCTGTCAAATTGATGGTCATTGACGTATATGACACGTCACTTATCCTATGTGATCCGATATATAACGTATGTTATCCAAAAGATATAGAAAATTATAAAATATCTTATGGCTCTCGTCTTGGAGAGGCCTCATGTTTTGACAAGCTTCTGAGCTTGACCTTTACTCCTGATTTGAAATGAAACCCGTACATCAAATCTGTTGCCAAGGCCGCTGGAAAAATGGTGGGATCCTTCTATCAATCCAGTAAATATCTCACTACTGATGCAATTCTCTATCTCTATAAGAGCCAGGTACGTCCGAGGATGGAGTACTGTTGTCACATCTGGACAAACGCTGCTAGAAAGGACTTATCCTGCCTTGATAGAGTTCAAAATAGACTTCGTAGCCTTGTAGGAGATGTCCTTTTTTCTACCCTGCAACCACCTTCTCACAGAAGAGATGTTACGAGGTTGTTTCTGCTTTATCGTTATTTTCATGGCAGATGCTCGACTGAGCTCTAATCTATAGCCCCCTCTCGCCAAACTTTCAGAAGAAAAACTCGTCTAGCTGAAAACACTATCAATAATTATCCCAACTCTTTATCTCTGCCTAAACCTAAACGTAGATTCCACGAACAAAGTTTCTTTCTTAGAACTGCACGCCTATGGAATTGTCTTCCGTTTTACTGCTTTCCAGATAACTACAATAGGGTTGTCTTCAAGCCTAACGTAAACAAGTTTTTGATGAGCCGTTCTATATAAGTTTACAAATTTATCAAATTTCCATTACTAACGATTACTATATTGTCCAATGTCTATTGTACAATCTTTAACCCTTTATCCTCCAGTGGCCTCTTGGCCTTGATAAGTGGTGATGCCTATGTAAAAAAAAGTTTAAATAAATATTTCCATACTTCAAACAAGACGCCTATTTAAAAATTTCTAATGCAAAATCTATATTTACCAAATGACTAGCTTAATTTAATTTGTCAACATTCCTATATAATATTATAGAGTTGTGATTTCGAAAGTAAAAAAAGTATTTAGGTACCATCGGCTAAAATCGAAACTGAAAGAAAAACTGTAGTATTTTAAGATGGTGACGTTACCACTTTACCAACCTGACAGGCATAGAAACTGATTAAAACTAAAATAAGATGGATGTATAAAATGTAAAACGATTTTTTTTCAATTCTAACCCATTTTGACTCCTTAAAATAATTTTAACCGGCTAAAGACGCATCAGAGCACCGCTCTGTAAATTTTATTTTCGGGGGAGATAGAGTTTGAAAATGTGGATGCAGACTGACAGGTATATTATTTTATGTATTAGATGATAACTTACAAATTGTAAGAAAGCCTAGAGTTTAGCAGCATATCCTTAATTGCTTCTGCCCTTTCCGGGACTGGTGTTTTTCTTTTACTGTCAATAATCTGCCCTAATTATTTTATCTTCTTTAAGTACAGGCATTTTTCAAAGATCAGTTTGAATTTGCATTTTCAAATTCTCTTAAATACTTCATTAATATCAGCTTCGTGTTGCGTATCATTTCGCTTTTAATCAAAATATCATTCAAAAATGCGATTGAATATTCAATCCCCGCCAACACTATGTTCATTATTTTCTGAAAAAGACTTGAAGCTATTTTCAGTCAATAAGGAAGGCGATTAAGTTTTAAATTACTCCATGTGTGTTCATTGTAATTCACTGGCTTTAATTTTTAGTAAGCTTCAGAGGAATTTAATTTTGAAAATACTTTTAATAGATGGGTATGGTTCTTCGAATAGTCATTTCATCCAGTTGAAATTTCAGCGCATCCTCTGATTGTTTTTCTTCTGTATATATACTGTTGCCGAGGCCCAATCCCCGTAATCGATTGAAGTAATATAAAGTTGAAACATATGTTGTATCAGGGATTGCCTCAACTAAAAGCGTAATCGAAATCCTGGAATAAGCGTCTGTATAAATATTTTATATCACTCGGCCCGAATTAGGATCGATAGCGAAGTTAGCAAATCAAATTTCGCATACTACCGTGTATTAATGTAACACATTCGTCTATGCAAAACGATAAAGGGGCACCATTATATTTTTCTCCATTTTCCATAGTTCATACTCTATAAATATTACTCTCAACAGATATTTTCATTCTATGAAAACGAGAAACTAGTTTTAAATAGCTGAAAATATGAACCATTTACGATGAAAATGATTATAATAATTGCCAATAAAAACAAGCCTAACGACGACAGTTAACGACAGAAGGAAAGCTTTGATACTGTTTCACAATAATAGTTGGTTGGTTTGTTGTTTTGTTTTACGACATATCAACCCTTTTCAGGTTATTTAATACCGAATCTGGTGATTTTGAAGAACGATTTTTTTAATATAGTATATATTTTTTTAAATTTTTTTTATTACATTTTCACCCTAAACAAGGCAAATTGTCACTTTGGTGTAGGGGGCTACTATCAGGGGCAACAACTGCTGGGGTACTATGTAGGGATTGGGGCAGCAAGAGATCGGTTCACGTTACACTTGAACTTCTGAACGTCAGTACTGTTGGGGAAGCAGTGACCTGGAATGGAATTCCAGAGTCTAGCGGTTCTGAGGAAGAAACTATTGGAGTAAAAAGATCTTTTACATCTAGGGATCTCTACAGTGTGGGGGTGGGATTTAGCAGCCTGTCGGGTTTGTCGAGGGTGCTCACGTCGTGGGGGCACAAGTGATTGCAGTTCGTCAGAGCATTCACCACTAAAATACTTGTAGAAAAGGCAGAGGGATGCAACATTTCGTCGATGGGACAGAGGCTGAAGCTTAGATGCCAGTTCAGGGCCTATCAGATTTGCGACTCTCTTTTGAACCTTGTCTAGGAGCGAGAGACTAGTAGCAGATGCACCAGCCCAGATGTGGCAGCAATACTCCATACATGGGCGAATGGTGGCCTTATAGAGGTACAGGATACTTTCGGGTGTTAGTAGTTTTCTAGCACGGTAGAGAGAGCCCACCTTTCTTGCAGCGGCCCTGCCAATGCCTTCGATGTAATTGTTCCAACTCATGTTTCCTGTGAACATTAGGCCAAGGAGTTTGAAAGATATACTCTCAGATAAAGAGTCGTTGGCCATTGCTATAGGTGGTAGAGAGGGTTTCTTGTAATTATTGAATGAAACTAGTTTTGTCTTGGCAGCATTGAACGCGACCAACCACTTTTGTCCCCATTCCACCACAGATTGGAGGTCTTCCTCTAGTGTTTCTGACATTTCTTTAGAAATGTGTTCATTCGTCTTCCTGTCGAGCCTGCCATAGAGCGTAGTGCCATCAGCATATATACCTCTCTCAGAGGCAATTTTGTCGGGGAGATCATTTATGAATATCAGGAACAATAGAGGTCCAAGGATAGAACCCTGGGGCACCCCCGCATTTATATCATATTGTTTAGATGTACGACCGTCGAGGACAACCTGGATGTTTTCTCTTAGGCACTACCACTCCGGGTCAGAGTGGACATGGGAGCAATGGCAATTAGAGGGTGGCTCCACACTCCCTAAGGCCTGCAAGCTAGGTCCTCACCATCGGATATAGTTTAAGGTCATATCCAGGACCTCACAACAATAGATCAATTATATTAAATACATTTTTATGATGTTCCAAGCTTTACAATAAATCATACACTTATCAAACACTGAATCCAAAATCGATTCCCCCCTTTCAGCCTAACGTTTATAACACCGCTGGCAATAATCTGTATATCTATGAAGTTCAGTTTTTTTTCTCGCTCTGACATTGATATTAAAAGCCTACGTTTTCTATTGAAAATTATTAAAACAATTTTTTTAATATACTCAGACAATTTTTTTTAATATACTCAGACAATTTTTTTAATATACTCAGACAATTTTTTTTAATATACTCAGACAATATTTTAATATACTCAGACAATTTTTTTAATATACTCAGACAATTTTTTTTAATATACTCAGACACAGATGATTGGATTAATTTAATTATTTACGTAATTCTTTTCATCAATAGTTTCTTCGTTGTTAATAACTGAATAGAATTTAGGATAAACACGTTGTAGTACACATACATGATTTATATCTATTTATCTCCTTATATAAATGCGATTTGCTCTGTGAGCATGCAAAATGTTTCTACCGAACTCCTATCTGAATAGTTGGTTTACAAACTTGAAACTTGATGTACGGAGTGTTTGAACTTCAGGAAGACTTTTGATTTGTTTTTAGCCTTCAAAAATGGCTGATAAAGAGGAAAAAAGAATAAATCGACTAACATATGGGCATGTGTACATTTACATCTTTAGATTGAATCCGCCCAATTTTTAGCATTTATGATGCACCTGGAGATAGCTCAGACGGCGAGGACAAATGTTTAACCATTAAAAATTGATTTACGCTGGAGTGCTAAATGTTTTGGTTTCGATCTCAACATAAGACACTGATATCATTTTTTACTTTTATTACATATATAAGGTACAATGTCAGTAGTATTAGAGAATTTAATATTAAATATGCAATCTGCGTGAATCCAACATATTTAATCATATTTTATGATGGGGAAAACGCCGGGAATTCTGTTAGTGCAAAATTATTTGCAAATGATATTATTAATGCTGTGAAGCGGTATTGCTTTAACAAGTATCGATGCGAATAGCACAACTCATATAATATTGGATTTCTTAAAACCTAACAGTGTAGTTTAATACGAAATTAAACAGAAACAACTCCAATCAAAAAGAACCAGGCTACTCAGCATTCCGCTTTCCTTTGAAAAGTGTTTTCCTTAATACTTTTTTCTTATTTTACCCATAATGCTTCGAGCACTTCCGCTTCTGTATTGTCGATACCATCGGCGGAAATCGCTTTCGTTGGCTTTGATGTTAATCTATATAGACGGCTCAATACGGATGCACATTCCCCTCGCAACAGAAGCACGCACAGAAACACACGCACACACACACACACGCACACACACACACACACACATATATATATATATATGTTTCTGGGCGTTATATATATATATATATATATATATATATATATATATATATATGCGCGTGTGTGTGATAGCGGGAGCTTATACTTATATGCATTATTTAATACCTTCTCAACCATTGCGAAAAAATATTTTAATCAAGCACGTTTCTGTTTTGTTGTTACTAGTATGTGAACGCTGTGAGTTATATCGCCTCAAAAACCTTATGAGTATGATTTGCTTAGTCGGCCATAGCGTGAGACCAAAGCTCATATTATATATATATATATATATATATATATATATATATATATATATATATATATATATACATATATATATATGTATATATATATACACTATTACCTCTACAATTATATAAAAGTCACTTTTGTGTGTGTGTGTGTGTGTGTGTGTGTGTGAGTTTCTTCCTCATAAGTTCCGAAAAGATTGAGCCTATATTTCGCAAATTTTACACAAATGTTGTTTAAATATCCACAAGTGTTCCTAGATATGTTTTCTACCGAAATTCATCTAATATGTATCAGAAAATCGAAAAAATCCGATTCTAAAAATAGTTCTACTTACTTATAGACAAAAACAAATAATTTTTACATGGGGATATTTTACGTAGTATTGATCAAGGGATTTAAAGAAACAGATTTTATTGCAACTTTGAGATTTAACTCAGTAGTAGAGCATTCGACTACAGATCAAATTATCCCCTTTTCAAGCCCGAGTGCATATCGCCATTTAATTTTTTATTTTTTTCTTAATACTGAACTCAGTTTAAGATAAAAGATGTACTATTTAAATCATGTCAAATCATTTCTTGGCTTTCATATTATAAACTAAACATATGAACGAAGTGACTTTACTAGGGCGTTCACCGTTAAGCCTAACTTACAGCTGATGTGATATTTTAAACAAACACTGACGGAATTTGATGGACGACATTATCATTATTATTTTATTATTATTTATTTATTTATTTTATTTTATTTTTTTTGCGAATTAGTATACCGGACAAATCTTTGATCATAATATACAATATTCAATAAACGATAGATTCTGTCATAATACATAGGCAATCTGCATAAATAAAAATATCTAGTCCCCTATATACATTACCTATATAAAATTATATATGCTCTATACACATTATCTATATGAAATTATATATGCTCTATATACATTACCTATATAAAGTTATATATGCTCTATATACATTACCTATATAAGGTTATATATACATAAGAGTAGTGGTAGATGGACAAAAATCGGAGGCCTGCAATATAAATGCTGGAGTCCCTCAGGGGTCAATCCTGGGCCCAACTCTCTTCCTGATCTAAATCAATGACCTCCCTAAACACATACTTAAATCATTCGTTGACATCTATGCTGATGACACGACCATCTACGGCAACACATCAAAGGCTGTAAATGACAAAGGCTGTAAATGACAAAGTTCTCTCTGATTCTCTCTCCTCTGATCTCGAGCGCGTGGTTCAGTGGGGGAAGATGTGGCTGGTTACCTTTAATGCATCCAAAACCAAACTGCTATCCTTACATCATCAACGCTCTGATCCCCATCTGGCATCAATTGTGATGGATGGCTCTCGTCTGGGTGAGGCCCCGTGTTTTGACAAGCTTCTGGGTTTGACCTTTACTCCTGATCTGAAATGGAACACGTACATCAAGTCTGTTGCCAAGGTCGCTGGAAAGATGGTGGGATCCTTCTACCGCTCCAGAAGATATTTCACTACTGGTGCAATTCTCTATCTATATAAAAGCCAAGTACGTCCAAGGATGGAATACTGCTGCCATATCTGGGCAGGAGCGGCCAAAAACAGCCTATCATGCCTTGACAGAGTACAAATTAGACTTCGTGGCTTAGTGGGGGATGCCCTCTTCTCTACCCTGCAACCTCTCTCCCACAGAAGAGACGTTGCCAGCCTATCCTTATTTTATCGTTATTTTCATGGCAGGTGCTCGTCTGAACTCCAATCTCTGGTCCCCCCTCTCGCAATCTTTCACGAAAAACACCCGTCTAACTGAATCCACTGTGAAAAATTTCCCCCACTCTATATCTGTGCCTAAATCAAAACGCGGATTCCATGAACAAAGCTTCTTTCTTAGAACTGCACGCCTGTGGAACTCTGTTCCGTCTGCCTGCTTCCCTCCGGACTACAACTTGGATGTCTTCAAGTCCAATGTTATCAAATTCCTAATGAACCGACCCCTTAAGTAAACACTTCATCAAATCTCCACACTAACGTAATGACTTGCAATAACCCTTATCCCTGAGTGGCTTCCGGGTCTTGATAAGTGGTGATCACTGTGTGAAAAAATATACATTACCTATAAAAATTATATATGCTCTGTATACATTACCTATATAAAGTCATATATGTTATAAATACATTACATATATAAAGTTATATATGCTCTATATGCATTACCTAGATGAACTTATATAAGTTTTATATATATTACCTATATAAAAGTATATACTGCTTTACAAGCAACTTAAACAAAGTTTTTTTACGTGGCTCAATCGTGCAATACTAAAGCTATATACGATGAACCTTAAATAATTTCCACGACGTTTTTGTGCTGGCATTTACAGTTGTCGTAGACCCTTTACCGTTCAGTATTTTATTTCTATATATATCCTATGAGATGACGAACCAAATTTTATGATTTCAGATCCAAGTAAACAGCTACAACATGAATTTGAATACACAGTACTAAAGCTTGATTTTTACAGCTGGTGAATTTAGAAATTGCAACCTGGCTTTGAAGACACTTTAGAAGAACGATATGCAACAAAATGCTGTTGTAAACTTGAAGAAGGACGAATGGAATGCTTTAAGCTACTTTTGGATGCGTTTGTATGAATCGAGCATCAGTTTTTGAGTGGCATAAGAAATTCAAGGAAGGCAGGGAATCTGTGAAAAAGTATAATATGTGCTGGAAGATTAGGAAATAAAGAACACCAGAGTTGATTGGTGAAATAAAGAATATCATGGATAAGGACCGTCATGTGTCTATAAAGACAACGTGTGCAAAGTTTAATGGCAGTGTTAAATCTGATGAGATGAGCCATTCATTGAAAATCCATGGATTTAAGAAAAAAAATTAATAAAAATTTGTACTATTTTGTCAAACAATAATTTTGGATTTAATTTTACATAAGTTGATTCAGAATTGTCATTTATCTTATTGCTCTATCTCGCATATAGTTTTTTTTTTTTATCTGTTTGCGCTCGTCTTATAAATACCTATATCAATAATTGTTTGAACTTAATGTTTTTTAGTAGTAGTATATAATCTGGATTTTTTCTGCATTCTAGAATTTCATTTAACATATATATATATATATATATATACATACACACACACACATATATATATATATATTTCTGTGAAGATATACTTTATTCACTTATATGTCCTTTTATATATATATATATATATATATATATATACATATATATGTATATATATACATATGCCAATCCTTATTTAAGAAGTTCAATGTAATTACAGAGCATGTAACGAATGAATGAAAAAAGTCCACATTCCAAATTTCATTTTGAAATTCAAAATGGCGTAATATAGCAATCTGTGATATATTTACAACTTTCTCTTCCAATTTTTCAGTTTTTAATCATGCCCAAAAGCATTTTATTTCCCTCTGATGGATTGATTGTTGTTATTTCTAATTGTAAGGTTGTCAACATCATGAAATTTGGCATTAAGACTTTTGTCATTCATACGTTATACGGGAGGTCGTGTTTCGATCCTGGCTTGAGGTAATTCAAATCGAGCTTCGATATTCGGACGATTGCAAAATATTGTTAATTCACTAGCAGCACAGCAGCTGCCGATTAGTGTAATGGTTCGAAGGTTTGACTGTCGTACGGGCGGTCGGGTTTCGATCCTGGCTGTGATACAGCAAACAGTAATGTGTGTGGATGACTATATATATATATATATATATATATATATATATATATATTAAGTAAACTCCGAACTTTTGTCCTATCGCCGTATTGTGCTATCTCTGTGTCTGTTTTACAATTATTACGATGGAATGTGCTCTGTTGATTTCGAAACTCTTATACGCCCACGACGTGAGTACTTCGACAACACGACAAGCAGAAACATCCCACCCCTACGTTTTAGAGATTCTTAGATGCCGAAAAGCTGTCTGTTCAAATAGCTTTTTCCCTCAAACTGCTAGACCGTTAATTTCTCTCCTGGATCACAGTTTCCCTGACTGTACTGACATGCAGAAATTTAAGTATAATGCGTACATACATCCTGATGTACAACACTCTACATAGATTCTAAGTAGAGCTTTTTTTTTTTTTTTTTTTTTACAAAGGCATCACCACATTATCAAGGCCCAGAGGCCACTCAAGGATAAGGGTTAAAGAGTGTACAGTAGAAATTGGTCAACATAGCAATCATTAGTAATGAAAATTTGGTAAATTTAATAACTTATATGGAACGGCTCATCAAGAACTTATTTACTTTAGACTTGAACACAACCATATTGTAGTCAGCCGGAAAGCAGGAAAACGGAAGAAAATTCCACAGGCGTGCAGTTCTAAGAAAGAAGCTTTGTTCATGGAATCTACGTTTAGGTTTAGGCACAGATAAAGAGTGGGGGAAATTATTGATAGTGTTTACAGCTAGACGAGTGTTTATGTTGAAAATAACAGAAAGAAAGTAACATTTGCTGTTTTCTTGTGTTTCGTCGATTTTTGCTTTGATGTGGTTGGTACTTATCGAGTTGTTTTTCGTAATAAGGGATTCAGTTTCTCGGCTTATTATTATTATTATTATTATTATTATTATTATTATTATTATTATTATTATTATTATTATTATTATTTTAAAAGTAATATATCTACTGCAAAATCATCCACTGTAAAATTCTTCAATCTAGTATTAATAATCATTTTCTTAAACTAATTAAGTTGTTAAGCATAATTTTTGTTTCACATTGAATAAATGTCAATTCCCCTTATAATTAGGTTTAATTGTACACTAATATCATAATAGTATGTTATTCTAATTAATGAATGAATATTTAAATGAATTTAAATAATTTGATTCTTATGTTGCTCTTAATTATTTAAGGATTGTTAATGTTATTTTGGCATATTATACATTCATTTTCCCCTCCCCCATTTACCTACATAATCAAATATAATTTAAACTCATGTTTAGTATGGTTAAATACTGTAATTATAATAAGACTTCATTTCAATCTTCACACCCTCAGATTCATGTGTTAATTTTCTAAAGGGAACCTAAAAGTCTACAGAGTTCGAAACTAGCGCCGAATTTATAACGACCGGTATTCCACTTTTTCTGGACCTGTCTCATCGGTGTTCGTAATCTCTACATGCTCCTCACCTTATGACTGCAACCCGGTGTTTTGTTGTTACTTGTGGAGACAGATCTGTATGAGTATGAGTTAGTACTCGCATTTGTGGAGACAAGGGTCTGGTGGTCGTGTTACTCTATTGCTGCGTTGTGGGATCGGCCTCGTTGGTCTAAGTAATCCACCTACATATCTGCGTTAGATGTGTCGTATGCCAGCAATACATCATCATCCGTCTTTTCCACTTCGATCCTCTCGTGAATGTCACACGGGAATACGCTTTCCTCCATTCTTGGACTTTGAGGAGGTGATTGAACAGGTGGTTCTATGAGCGAATATTCTGGAGTATCCATGATAGGTTGGATCTTCCGGAGAAAACAACGATTGTGTATTGCGATCCTGCCACTTCCATTCAACCATATCCGGTATTGTTTATTAACCCGACGGTCTCGATGACTCTCCGCGTTTTCCTTTTGCCCACCGTCGCGGATATGTCCACTCCTGATTCTGAACCTGAAGCTGTTAGAGTGGGCGGCTGTGCATGTTGTACTTTTCTTTGTTTAGCAAATGTTTTTGGCCATCGTCCTCTCTCTCTTTAGCTTCTGCCCACCGATCGTGAATACGACGCTTCTTGAGAAATGTAGGGAGGCGATCCTTTATTGTTCGATCATATAACATTTCGGCTGGTGATAATCCGATGTATTGGTGGGGCGTGTGTCTATGAGTCATTATCGCTTGTGCTTCTCGATCGTAACGTAGGTGGCCGTAGCCATCGATGTTGCACATGAGCGTTATTTTTGGTTGTTTTTATGGCCAGTTCGGCTCGGAAATTACTTTGGGGATTTTGTGCGAATGATATTCCTCTCTTTACGTCTCAGTTTCCTAGGAACGATTTATACTTCGATTATTCGAATGGTGGCCCTCCACCCGATGATATCTCCTCTGGTGCACCATACGTGCAGAACTAACCCCTTAATGCTTTGAATACTGCTGCAGCGCTCCCTGATGGTAGCGGGACAATTTCAATCCAGCCAGTGTATCGGTCTGAATATACCATGTAAATCTTCCCATGTATATCCAGTAGTTTCGTGATAGTATTTTGGAATGGGAAGTCTAGGTTTGAGGATTACATTAATTTTTACCAGTGGCTGGTGGTCCACTAAAACAATGGGCACTCTAAAACGAACATCCTACAAGACTCCACCCCGTATTTCTATGCCAGTGCCTCACTCTCTATGGGTCAGCAGCGAGATTTGCATCTTTCATGAACTGTGATCCGGCAAAATCATTTTCCCGTGGTCCTTACCACAATTAAGTCCTTGTTCCGTTGGGCATTGGCAATGTTTCTGAAACAGAAAATATCCGATGCCAACCTTCCAATAGTCCGTTGAGAGGCAATTTGCCCTGTTCATCTCGAATGTTTTGACGCCCCCTCGATTTTTCGAACAATGTTTTCTTTTTACTCTTCAAATGAGGAGTCGACGAATCCGTTGTCTCAAAACTAACTAGTCTGTGCAAGTTCTTTTCAACTGTTGTCAAAATAATTGCTTCAGCCACAACTTGCACTGGTATTTGCAAGTCAATCTACGAATTGGCCAGCCACCATGTCCTCCGAATAGTTTATAGTTAGTCGGCAACTCTGGTTAGGGCACTGGACAGTAAAATTGCAAAACCTCGCTTGGGACGGAAATTTTGCTAAAACTGTGGGAAAACTTCCCCACCTTGCTGTCTGATATTGTGTAATCTCCGTCTATGTCTAATATTGTGGAATCCATGTCTATGCAACTCTTAATGCATACCTTTAACCGCAATGAGTCCTATATGACGTAGGAGCAGTTGTTCTGTTGCTATATTGAGAGTTTCAGGCCTCACTAGTTCGAACAAAAGTCTGTTTACCACGTTCGAGCAAGCCGTTCTTAATTCGTTGTGTATTTTCAGGGAGTCGTTCAAACTGCACATTTGTTTGTATTGTGCCCATGTGTCGATGAATAACGCTCGGTCCCTGTCGATTGTCGATGTAACCATCCTCGATTACAAGTCTGTCCGGATTTTTAGTGTGGGGTCGTTCGACACATTTTCCTCGCCGGTTCGAAGCTCATTGTTTTCTTTCTGTAAATTTATCAACTGCTGAACTAGTTGCAAGTAATGTTTGTCTTCGCGTTGTTCTAACACCATGATTATTTCAATTTCAGGTAAATAATCCGGTAAAAATAAATCCTGTAAAAATGGATCCTGTTTGTAGCGCCATGTAAAGTGGACTTAAAAGTCTACCGAGTCCGAGACTAGCGCTGAATTTATAACACGCATGACGACCGGTATTCCACTTTTTCACGACCCGTCTCATGGGTTGTTCCAATTCTCTAGACATTTGAGACTTTGGATTTTTTTCAAATTAAAAATGTTGGTTTACCCTAATTTATGTTCCAATTTTTTTCATAGATATACCTTATTATAACTAGTGTTTTTACATTTATTCTTATAATTAATGCCTTTAGCTTATTATTTTATTCAACGCGTAAACGCATACAGCAAGCACCTATTTCAACATATTCAACGGATTTATAGATCAAAGTTTATTAAAAATTTGTCATTCTTACCAGATTAATGTTTAACATGTCCAAACATTGCAAATAGGCCAGCAGTTAGAATATTACGAATTAACTATTATTTCCAACTCTAATTTAATAAGTTATTTATTATCTACATATAATTTAAGTGGTTTTTGTGTAAAAAGTTTCGGATACATTAAGTGGGTGTACAAATATGTGTAATATATTATATCTGTTGATATTATTTGGGTAGATATTGATATATTGATTAAAAATAATAGATTTATTAATTACTAAATAGAATATTTCTAGTAGTTTATTCCGGGTTTTCAGATCTTTTAATCATACTCAAATGCATTTTATTTCCTTTCGGTGGATTGATAGTTACTTTTCTTCTGATGATGTAAGGGCAAAATAGATTTATTGATTGATATAATAATTAAGTGAATGATTTTGTGCTACGAAACAGATAGTGGCAAGAAATGAAAATGTCAACTGAATTAAAGAAATAAATTGTAAGATGGTCAACATCATGAAATTTGGAATATAGACTTTTGTCATTTATTCATTATACGCTCTGTAATTACACTGAGCCACTTAAAAAGGATTTATATATATATATATATATATATATATATATATATATATATATATATTTAGTCTTAAATCCAATAACTTTTTGTAATTAAAACATAGATCGGTTGGCTTTTATTTTCATACAAGGGAGAGTGGAGGGGGATGTCCTTTTGTTTTCAAAATCCGTTTCTTTACAACTGAACTACACCCCAACTGACTTAAGAATAATTGTTAGCAAGATGCAAAAAAGGCGATACTCCTCAACAGCTGTTTCGAGTTGTGGCAAAAACCATTAAAAATACATATTTGCTGGTTTTATTGACATTTTCATGAATCTTCGAAAAAAAAATGCAAAAATATTGTTTTTCGATAGCTCGGTTACCTTCCCTACCCCACCTGCTCCCAGAGTTGTGCCTTAAAGGGAAGTTTGTTCATTGCGATGTAATCTATTAACGAAAACTTTAAAAAGAAACATTGAATTGAATATAACGAAAAAAAATTAAAGTTAAAACAAATATTGTTTTTCTAAAAAGACACATTTGACGTAAAATTTCAGATATGCTTGGAAATAAAATAATGATGTGTCCATTTTGTCTACGCGATTTTCGATAAAACTGCATTTTTCATCATAAGCGTTGTAGGCCAAAGAAAGTATGATTTTATACTTGAACCTGAATGACCATGTAATTGTCATTTCAAATTAAGTCTGACAGGCCAACGAAAATGCTATTTCGAACTGAAATATGACAGTCGAAGTAAAATATTGCAAAATAAATCTGATATGACGAAACATGCTATTGTGAACTAATTCTTCACCGACTGAAAGTCGGATATTCTTATAAGGATACTTGGGTACATCGAAAATAATAGGATTATTCAGTTGGACTCTTTCGTGACGAAAATTCTAGTAATGGATCCACAGATTAAACAACAGAAAATAGTCATACAAGGTGTCCCAATAAATGCTCTTTAAATTATCTCAACTTGCTATATGAATATGCCATCCAGCGTTTCCAAGAGATGTTTAAGAATAAAGAATGGTAGTTCCAGTAGAATGAACCACACCGCCACTATCATCATGACGTAATAGCCTTTCTTTATGATCACCTGCCAAACAGATGGGTAGGACGAAATGTAGTATCGAGTACTGTTCACGATCAGCGAATTTAACCCCCATGCATTTTTGGAGGGTGATGAAGCATTTTAAACACAAGCTTCACACCAAACATCAGCTACCATGACTGAGTTGAAAGCAGCCATTGAAAGAGGATGTGTTAGCATCGCAACTGAACTGATAAAGAACATTTTGAATTCAATCAGTGATCGTTGTTAGCTATTCATGGACTACAATGGCCAATAACTCGAACACTTTCGATAATTAGCTGGTTTCTTCATTTGTTTACATTATTTTAATGCATGAAAATTTTATTTATGATAAGAAATGTTGATTTCTGTAGACATTTAAAAGTGTATACATTTTATTAGGACACCTGGTATATCAATTTTCTATTCTAGAAAAAATACAGCATCCATATTTGTTTAATCTTTTAATATAAACTGAAAGACAAATGAAGTATAATATCGAAAACACAAAAAATAATGCTTATATTTAAAAATGATGAATTTTCCTGTACTGACGAAATATGTCGATTGAAATATCTGAAGATCTTTGTTTTGGCTTAGAATTGAATAGTTTCATATAATCTCTTGAATATATTTTAAAAGAATTAATCGTTTTTATTTAATATTCCAATTCGTGATTTTGCATGCACATTTCTGTTGCATCCTTCGCTTTCTTATTGTGCATGTATATGTGTTGGTTTCGTATACTATGGGATGACAAAATGACAAACTTACGTCGACAATATATCATTGTATAATGGTGATTGTAACTTTTAGTTTGTTAAATGCTAGAAACGTTATTATTTGGAAATGAAATTCTTATTCGTGGTTCTTTTTCTCTTGTAAATTACACATTCTATATGGAAGTGATTCTGGACACCAACTGATGACTGGATATATCGGATTTGAGTTTTTTTCTAGTCAGCAAAACACTCACTTATAATCTTAAAAAAATATTAATCTGCGATTGTGCTGTGTCGTTCCAAAGTAAAGCCTTCTCTTTTTGCTTAAATAGTCGAAGGGCTCTTAATACGTCAGTGGTGTCACTAAAACGAGCGACCGTTTATGTTCCATAATATATTTTTCTACATAGTCACTGACATATTCAAGGACTATTTCTAGAGACGAATGGTTCAGTAGAGTCTGGAGCGCACTTTGTTATGCAAGAGTCATTCAAAAGTAAAGCCTCCATTCTTTTTACTCGAAAAGTTGAAGAGCTACGAAGTGGGACGTGGTACTGTTTAAACGAACGCCCTTTCCTTCTCCAGAATGTATTTTTCTACATAATCACCATTATTTTTAATGCACCTTTGCCAGCGATGAACAATAAACATGCAAGGACGAGAATCGTGCCAAATATAAACCATCCTACTTTGGTAACTAATAAAAATTGAAGAGCTACGTAAATAGAAGTGCTGCCATTAAAATCAGCGACATTATTTCGATAGAATCTATTCTGCTCTAAAATCGCCACGATTTTCTATGCATTTTCGCCGAGATGATGGCTATGCATGGCTGCCCGGGATCCGTTTATCATACACAAAAGTAAAACTGTCCGATTATTAATCCAAAAACTTCGAAGAACTACAACGACTGGAGTCGTGTGATTAATACGAGCAATTATTTGTGCTTCAGGGTGTATTTTTCTTCATGATCATCACCATTATTTCGTGACACATTAACATTCTGACGTATATCAATGACAAGAGTTACTTTCGTAGAATATCACACAATCAATATCACCACACCAACAGAGGGATTTTTAATCAATCATTATAACAATGCTATTTGCAAAACCCTCTGACTCATTTACGTGAAATAAAAATTAGAGAGCATTACTTTTGGACGTCTCTCGTATTAAATCGTAAAATTTACTAAACTTTTTCTGCATAATCATCACCATTAGAAGAATGAAAACACTGGGTTATCACCAGATATTCTCCTGTTATGCTTACATTATTTGTAATTGTTTTGAGTGACTACCACTGAGTGTTTTCATTAGCATTTTCCCGCCAAACACGGGCAGTTCCACTTTGATATCGGGAGCTAATATATGGGACATAATTTTAAATTTCCGGATAGTTATAATAGAAGTTTGATTTTTTTTTAATCCTTATTAATTATTGAATTTAATTCGCAATTTAGGAAGCCAGTCTACGTAACCTACTTCATCGTCGAGAAATCATGGCTAGCACAATTAAATCTCTAACTTCCACGCTGATGCGGCGCTAAATTTATTCGCTGTGCAAAGTAATTACAAAAATCACCTTCCGTTAAATGTTCCAGTTTCCGTTAAATGTTCCAGTTTCCGACACGTTTACAACGTTTCAATTCTCATTAGATTCTTTCATTATCAGAAAACGAAAAATCAACTAAAAATAAAAATCGGATCAAACAATGCAAGAAAAATGCGAGCAGGGGTAAAGGGAGACAACTCGTTTGGACAGAATATTCACGTGATTATTTTTGTTCGTTTAGTTTTCTTTTTTTTTTATTATTGTCTAATTCTCGCGATTTCTTGATTAAAATTGAGCTTAATTTCCCGTCTTTATAAGCCTATGCATATCTATCTATATGTGCTAGGCAGCCATGTGTTAATCAAGACAGTTTTGTTAGTGTCGCTGTCTATCTATCTTTCACGTTTCATCAATGTGCACATTATATAAAAGAAGTAGGGCAAGCTTTTTAATTGTTTCTTCGCCGAGGATTAGTCTGCCAGTGTGTCAAAGTTAAAAAGATGTTACCTTTGCAGTCCCTAGCAAATACCTAAGCTAATTTTGGGTCTAAAATTTTGAAATTTTACATAAAGAGTATTCAGACATGCAGCAAGCTTTTTAATTAGAATATTTGGCTGTTAAGACGTCAAAGTTGAAAGAGATGACTTTTGCAGACTCTATAAAACTTATCCGCTAATTTTGGGTCTAAACACTCCAAATTTTAGATTAGGTTACCTGGACATGAGTCAAACTTTTAATATATATATATATATATATATATAGATATGCACATAAAGTTATGGCCAGTGCACAAGATCCGAGCGACGTCGGGTTGAACTGTTTGCATATATAAATGTATATATGTGAAAATATTTTTAACCTTTATATACCTAATTTTAAATAAATAAGAATGTAAATATACTAAATACTAATAATAGTGGGGTGATAAGTAGTTAAATGGATTAATCCTAATCTTATAAATACAAGACTGATAAACTAAAAAATATATCCATTTTAAATGTGGAAATTGATGAATCGCACAGGTAAGAAATTAATTTTTATAGCTTTAAAATGTTAGTAATATCAATTAAGAATAGGAGATTGGATCAAATGTTTGTAACATGTCTTTTTCCTAAGATTAAGGATGGTGGTGTTTGATCAATACTGCTGGGGAGGCATGATGTAATATACTGTTTTGTTTTTAAATCCCCGAAACAGTGTTTCATGGTAAACAACCGATGATCCCTTGAAAAATAAATTATTGGTATTATAGTAAATTCGAGAGCGAATTGATGCAGTGATTGCAGATGATTAAATGACGTACTGACTAGATGGTTTTCTAACGAATGATAAAAAATATATTTTGTATAGTTTTAAAGGTTAAACACTTCAAAGACTATATATATATATGTATATATATATATGTGTGTGTGTGTATGTGTGTGTGTGTGTGTGTGTATAGGATAGAGCGAAACAGTACTCTATGTGGATTACTATAAATGCTCCCAATCTTAGGTTGAGCATATGTGGA
>NC_136483.1:7059693-7107193 GCF_053919585.1 Euprymna scolopes | reverse complement strand
ACCGTCCCCTTAAGTAAACACTTCATCAAATCTCCACACTAACGTAATGTACTGGCAATAACCCTTATCCCTGAGTGGCGTCCGGGCCTTGATGAGTGGTGATCACTGTGTAAAAAAAAAAAAAAAAAAACTTATTATTACTTAACGTTGTCTTACCATTCTATCTTTTACTCTCTCTTTTAGACTAGCATACGTTTTTCCTCTGCAAACATTTACGTGGCAGACTATTTCATAGTTTGTGTCCGCGGGCGGTTTTGTCGGCTTCAGGCAATCATTCAGTCACTTAGTTTGGGAGATTACCTAGTGACCCTTCACGTTAGAGTCGGCATGCCAAATTGCAGAGGCATTATAAATATATAGACAAAATGAAATTCATATCACATCGACAAACTACACACCTCTCTCAAACAGACATTCAAACAGCTAGAGCACACACAGGCGCACGCACGCACATACAATATTTGAATATATATATATATATATATATATAAATATATATATATACACACACACGCACACACACATACACACACACACACACACACATATATATATATATATATAAGAGCAAATAGTTAATAAAACATGTTTAAAAACACTTTAAAACAGAGTTAAAGCATATTTAATCTGAAAAGGAAACACTTAATAAGTTGATAGTCCTTAACCCGCGGAGTTTCGAAGAAATACTTTCCTTCTCATCAGAGTGTAGGAATTAGCAAAATGCGGGATCGGATTTTGCATAAAAACGTATTTGATGAAACTGCAAGTAAGTCAAAGATCTTACTTGATAACAAAAAGTTAAGCAGATGGAATATGGTGAAGGAAATTTATTTTATTTTGATTTAAATTTATTTTTATTTATTTATTAAATTTATAAAATTAAATTTATTAATTATAAAATTAAATTAATTTATAAAATTAAATTTATAAAATTTATTTTATTTTTATTTAAAATTTATTTTTATTATATATATATATATATATATATATATATACACAATTAAATATTATCGTTCATGTGTGGCGTACCCAGGTATTAGCTGTTTACTATTTAGACCTCAATAGGTGCTTCAGCCACTAACATACAGGAGTTTGGTGGCATAAGTCAGTAAAGGCAACAACAATGCGCCTCTCTCAACACCGAAAGAAGATTTCTCAGCAGTCTCTAAACTCCCCTGTAAAGAGTGGGTAAAGAATTACCAAAATACGAGACAACATGCACAAGTAGGGCTATGTGTGACGTGACCGTCCCAAGCAGCGGTAGCACTATTGTATGTCCGCATAGCGGCGGCCGACCCTGCTGAAGGGAAGAGTTAAGTTATGAATTCTATTATTTTTGTGAAACCGACATATAAATTTTATTGTTTAGTGGAAAATTGTCAACTTATGTCACTTTGACAATAGGTAACGGAAATCGAGGTTATGAACTTAACTTTTTAGGGACCTGAGAAATCTGCAGATCTCAGGTACACACGCAGGGAATCAGGAATTTCCCTGCGATGATGTAACCAGCAGTGATTTTTCTTGGCGACAGCCCAACTTACCCCATCACCTCACTACATTAACGGGTCTCCATGCCCAAAATCAGTCAGTTGGAGCTGAGTTTTCAGCAAATCCAATCCTAATCGAAGAGTTTTCGCCACCCCCTTCGTAACCTGTCCATCGCTACCGCCAAAACTGAGCGTAATTGGGACTCAAGAGCGTTTGTTAAAAATAAACACCTGAACGATTGTATATAAGTGTATATCATATTTTTGTATACTGAACTTGAATTAACCAAATAGAATAGATATATTTGAGCCCGTCTTTCTTTTGCGTGCATGAAAATCTATTCACCTCGAGCGTGACACGGGATATCAACCCGAAGGTGAAATCGACACTGACTAATTCTACCAAGTAGGTCATGCTGCGCCGAGAGAACTTACGGAGAATTCCTTGTGAAGAATGATCACGACGCGTATGTGAAAAGTGATCACTATTTAGGGATCGCTGAGGGTTCATATCTGTTGCCGGTGACACGGAAAGTGTCACATTTGGTGACCTGTGACCAGTACCTTTCACATATGTACGGTACGGTTAGTATCCCTACGGTGTCAACGTGTAGACTGTCGCACTTTTCCTCACAGAGCGTCCCCTAAGCGAGACATGTTCTGATATAAACCTGAGAGTGCCTCGAACACTGCTCGACGATGGATCTCGTGATGTACGATATAATTATGATTTATTTCGATAGAATCTTGCTGATTCGAATTATTCGTAAAAACCAAAAAAAAAAAAAAAAAAAAACTGTGAAAAATTAAACAAACCTGAAACACCGATTTAATCCAAGGATAGTCGTCTAATCGCAATCGGGTCTGTTTTTATTGTATTTTAGTAACTTATAACAATTACTTTTACAAACAATCAGATTTACAAGTTTGTTTTTTATATGCGTTGAGCGTTACATTTCAGATGAGTTTGCTTAGAAAATACTTCTTTTTATTCTGCGGTTAGGGTTAGAAATGTCAACGCTAATTGATTATGTGAGTATTTTTGGAGTTGATTGTCGCTCACTATATTTGGTTTTAGAGGGTCACAGCTTGCGTGACGCGATACACTTTCCCATTCTATACAGACTTGTGATATCCCTGGGCAACTCCGAGCACCTACTGTAAAAAAGGCGTTAAGTTACTATTGTTAACTTTACAACACAATCTGGGAACAAATTTCAGTTGTAGTAAAAATGATTTTAAGGTTTATCGATATTAAGTAACCAAAATTGATTTTGTTGCTGCGATTGTGATTATGAATGTTCAAAGGTTGTATGGCAGTGTAGGATGCGTTTGGAAGGCGTTTTGTATGCAACCGTCTTTTATGTCAGCATTTGTTTACACACAGACACAGACACAGACACACACACAGACACACACACACACAGACACACACACACAGACACACACACACACACACACATATATATATATATATATATATATATATATATATATATATATATATATTGCAATTATGAGGGGAAAATAAGTTTTCATATTCAGGATTAAAAGAAAAAACTGGTAGTCAAGCTCATCAGTTTTGTTCTCACACTTCAAGAGCTGGATCGATGGAGTTATTTATTTTTTTAAAGAGAAATGAGCCGGGGAGGTGGGAATATGTTAAACTACGTTTAAAAAAATTGTGCTCACCTAGAGAAAAAATGGTAAACGTCATTTATCAAAAATAAACCTAAGTGCAATAAATGTAAAATGGTAGGCTATTTAATATTTCATTTAGTGTAATTGAAATGTGTAGTTTATTTAATATTTCATTTAGTGTAAGTGAAATTTGTAGCCTATTTATTATTTCCTTAAGTGTAATTGAAATGTGTAGTTTATTTATTATTTCCTTAAGTGTAATTGACATGTGTAGTTTATTTTATATTTCCTTAAGTGTAATTGACATGTGTAGTTTATTTATTATTTCCTTAAGTGTAATCGAAATGAGTAGTTTATTTATTATTTCCTTAAGTGTAATTGAAATATGTAGTTTATTTATTATTTCCTTAAGTGTAATTGAAATGAGTAGTTTTGTTTATTATTTCCTTAAGTGTAATTGAAATGTGTAGTTTATTTATTATTTCCTTAAGTGTAATTGATATGTGTTGTTTATTTATTATTTCCTTAAGTGTAATTGATATGTGTTGTTTATTTATTATTTCCTTTAGTGTAATTGAAATGTTTAGTTTTGTTTATTATTTCCTTAAGTGTAATTGAAATGTGTACTTTATTTTATATGGCATTTAGTGTAGTTGAAATGTGTAGTTAATTTAATATTTCCTTAAGTGTCATTGAAATGTGTTGTTTATTTAATATTTCATTAAGTGTAAGTGAAATGAAATGTGTAGTTTATTCAATATTTAATTTAGTGTAAGTGCAATTTGTAGCCTATTTATTATTTCCTTAAGTGTAATTGAAATGTGCAGTTTATTTATTATTTCCTTAAGTGTAATTTAAATGTGTAATTAATTTAATATTTCATTTAGTGTAAGTGAAATTTGTAGCCTATTTATTATTTTCTTAAGTGTAATTGAAATGTGTAGTTTACTTTATATTTCATTTAGTGTAATTGAACTGTGCTGTTTATTTATTATTTCCTTAAGTGTAATTGAAATGTGTTGGTTATTTGTTATTTCCTTAAGTGTAATTGAAATGTGTAGTTTATTTATTATTTCCTTAAGTGTAACTGAAATGTGTAGTTTATTTTATATTTCCTTAAGTGTAATTGTAATGTGTAGTTTATTTATTATTTCCTTAAGTGTAATTGATATGTGTAGTTATTTTATATTTCATTTAGTGTAATTGAAATTTATAGCCTATTTATAATTTCCTCAAGTGTAATTGAAATGTGTAGTTTATTTATTATTTCCTCAAGTGTAATTGAAATGTGTAGTTTATTTATTATTTCCTTAAGTGTAATTGGAATGTGTAGTTTATTTATTATTTCCTTAAGTGTAATTGAAATGTGTAGTTTATTTTTTATTTCATTTAGTGTAATTGAAATTTATAGCCTATTTATTATTTCCTTAAGTGTAATTGAAATGTGTAGTTTATTTATTATTTCCTTAATGGTAATTGAAATGTGTCGTTTATTTTATATTTTATTTAGTGTAATTGAAATTTATAGCCTATGTATTATTTCCTTAAGTGTAATTGAAATATGTAGTTTATTTATTATTTCCTTAAGTGTAATTGAAATGTGTCCTTTATTTATTATTTCCTTAAGTGTAATTGAAATGTGTAGTTTATTTATTATTTCCTTAATGGTAATTGAAATGTGTCGTTTATTTTATATTTTATTTAGTGTAATTGAAATTTATAGCCTATGTATTATTTCCTTAAGTGTAATTGAAATATGTAGTTTATTTATTATTTCCTTAAGTGTAATTGAAATGTGTCCTTTATTTATTATTTCCTTAAGTGTAATTGAAATGTGTAGTTTATTTATTATTTCCGAAAGTGTAATTGACATGTGTAGTTTATTTTATATTTCATTTAGTGTAATTGAAATGTGTAGTTTATTTATTATTTCCTTAAGTGTAATTGAAATAAGTAGTGTATTTATTATTTCCTTAAGTGTAATTGAAATGTGTAGTTAATTTTATATTTCATTTGGTGTAATTGAAATTTGTAGCCTATTTATTATTTCCTTAAGTGTAATTGAAATGTGTAGTCCATTTATTATTTCCTTAAGTGTAATTGGAATGTGTAGTTTCTTTATTATTTCCTTAAGTCTAATTAAAATGTGTAGTTTATTTTATATTTCATTTAGTGTAATGTAAATTTATAGCCTATTTATTATTTCCTTAAGTGTAATTGAAATGTGTAGTTTATTTATTATTTCCTTAAGTGTAATTGAAATGTGTAGTTTATTTATTATTTCCTTAAGTGTAATTGAAATGTTTAGTTTATTTTATATTTCATTAAGGGTAATTGAAATGTGTAGTTTATTTATTATTTCCTTAAGTGTAATTGAAATGTGTAGTTGGTTTATTATTTCCTTAAGTGTAATTGAAATGTGTAGTTAATTTATTATTTCCTCAAGTGTAATTGTAATGTGTAGCATTTTTTTAAATTTCATTTAGTGTAATTGGAATTTGTAATCTATTTATTATTTCCTTAATTTTAATTGACATGTGTAGTTTATTTATTACTTCCTTAAGTGTAATTGAAATGTGTTGTTTATTAATTATTTCCTTAAGTGTAATTGAAATGTGTAGTTTATTTATTATTTCCTTAAGTGTAATTGAAATGTGTAGCCTATTTATTATTTCCTTAAGTGTAATTTAAATGTGTAGTTTATTTATTATTTCCTTAAGTGTAATTGAAATGTGTAGTATATTTATTATTTCCTTAAGTGTAATTGAAATGTGTTGTTTATTAATTATTTCTTTAAGTGTAATTGAAATGATTAGTTTATTTTATATTTCATGTAGTGTAATTGAAATGTGTAGTCTATTTATTATTTCCTTAAGTGTAATTGAAATGTGTAGTATATTTATTATTTCCTTAAGTTTAATTGAAATGTGTAGTTTATTTATTATTTCCCTAAGTGTAATTGAAATTTGTAACCTATTTTTTATTTCCTGAAATGTAATTGAAATGTGTTGTTTATTTATTATTTCCCTAACTGTAATTGAAATGTGTAGTCTATTTATTATTTCCTTAAGTGTAATTCAACTGTGTAGTCTATTTATTATTTCCTTAAGTGTAATTGAAATCTGTTGTTTATTAATTATTTCCTTAAGTGTAATTGAAATGTGTAGTCTATTTATCATTTCCTTAAGTGTAATTGAAATGTGTAGTGTATTTTATATTTCATTTAATGTAATTGAAATGTGTAGTTTATTTTATATTTCATTTAATGCAATTGAAATGTGTAGTTTAATTAATATTTATAGCCTATTTATAATTTCCTCAAGTGTAATTGAAATGTGTAGTTTATTTATTATTTCCTTAAGTGTAATTGAAATGTGTAGTTTATTTATTATTTCCTTAAGTGTAATTGAAATGTGTAGTCAATATAATATTTCATTTTGTGTGTGGTCGTTTTATAATGAGTCGTTTTCCGATTTTTTTCTCGGAGAGTACTTAGTCGATTTGGCTGAAATTTTGCAGGATGACGTGCAGTGAATAAACTATTATGGTACATGTGTGATTCACATTTATGGATTAATAGTAATTAATAGAGAATAATAAGGAAGAGAAATTAATGCAGAAATAAGGACAACGGACCTCCGGGGAAGAAAATGCAAAATATTTTCGAATAATTTAGTAGATGAAATTTAATTTTAATCAACCAATAACTTTTGACAGCAGCATTAAACGTTGGGCATGGTAAATTTAAGTTACTTTTTTTAAAAGGTAAAATATTATGAAATGTTTGTTTGTGTAATAAGTACATACAAATTCAATAAATACTTATTTTCTATGTTCAATAATATCACAATTAGTATTATTACTCTCATTATTATTATTATTATTATTAGTAGTAGTAGTAGTAGTAGTAGTAGTAGGAGGAGGAGGAGGAGGAGGTGGAGAAGGAGGAGGAGTTGTGTTAGAGAATATATGAAAAGAATAATTTAAATCAAGCATAAATTAATTATTCGTGATTTTACAGAAATGTGTAGTCTTCAAACTCTCAGCAATTGTTCATGAAAAAAAAATCGAAAGTTTGTGAAAATCTTTTAATCCAATAAATGTTACATAAACAAAAATTATTTATAACGTTCGAACAATTTGGTTTAATTAATAATTTAATGATCGAAATATTCGGTAATAATTACATTTAATTTTGGAAAATAATTGAATAAAATAAAACAAAAATAACAAACTGCGTAGTTAAAAATAGAGCAAAAACATAAAAATCAAATTACTCTATGGCAATGTCGCATAACTACAATCATCGTTAAATTATAAAGATTAAAAAAAAGTATATAAAAATAAAATTGTTTCAAAACTAGATTCCATTCTAGTGCAATGTTCCTTATTAAAAACGTTGCTGAATCATTAATTTCTTATTAACGAGGCCACACGTTAGGTTGTAATGTGGAGAACTACAGCTCTCCATGAGGTAATTATTTAGATTTGAAAATTATAAAAAAATGTCTCTGTCTTGAAGGATATCTACAATAAGACGTAACGGGAATAGAAAATGTGAAGTATGGTATCAAAGAGAATAATACACTATCCTCATTGCCATTTTTTTTGGATGATGTTTTTTGTTGTTGTTTTTGTTGTCACTTCATATACCTTCATGACAAGGGTGATGAACAGACGTTGATGAAATCAGGGATAAAACAAAATAATAAAATACTGGAATAAATGATGAACGGAGTAATAGTATAAAGGAATAAAGGAATAAAGGAATAATCGAATAGACACATGACATAATAAGGATACAATAAACGGGTGTAATAGAATAAAGCAACAAAGAATTACGTAAGTAAAGGAATATCAGTACGTAATAAAGTCATGTCTTTTCCGAATAAGATTGAAGCCGAAGGAACAAAGTGTATTTCCACGTATGGTTGGATTAAATTGTTTTGCTCCATAACAATCAATAAGGAGAGACGTTTAGAAGAGCGAAATTACTCTTAAGCTGTGTGAATCAAACAACAACAAAAACAAAATGGCCACCGATATTGTGGAGAAGGACCCTTCAAAAGAACGGCAATAAATCGTGATTCTATTTCGTTGCATGTCCGTTTCACAAAACGAGAATACAAAAAGGAAGGGAAAATACTTTCGCGCGTATCAAATGCGCACCAGACCGCCCCAACCTCCACAAGCACGACTCGTCGTATTCAATGAAGGGCCGTTACACACACGACCCTTGATCGTCCTCTGACAAGGGGTGCGGTTTATGGCTTAAGAAAGGGGATGGTTTAGCTAAATAGGGCCTTAGTATTTGCGGAAGCGGTGTTAAGTGAACTCGGTATAAAATGAAATTAATAAAGAGCTAGGAAGCGGGGTGAACCAACTGGGGCGTTGTAAATGGAGATGCGGAGAGCCAGGTTGGAGAAGGTCCTTTCTGTCAATTGGACGGTAAATCAAACTGTTTCGGTTTATTTAGTGCCACTATATAATCACCTATAATAAACAACTAATTGATTGTTTATTTTTCTCGGTTACAGAACAAACAACTTTTTGTTTAGTTTATCAATACATGTCTGTTTCAGACGCACGCCCGAGTCACATAAACTGACGTGATTTGTTCCAATTTCCATTTAGAAAGTCATAAACTTTCATCAATTTCTTTCTTCAAACTAATTATTCAAAAATTTACTTTACTTCTATCTATTGATGAGGATAAGAAAACTAATGCTTCTCATTATTTTCTTAGTTAATTTGGTGTTATGCTTGTGCAAGATATATTAAGAAAAATGCTTTTAAAAATTCGACTTTCTCTAACTTCTGAACGATAGCTTAATTATAAAAGACAGCGATTACCAATAATAATATAGAAAATAATAATAAAATAATACGATAATGATAATATAGTAATTCATAATAACATAATATAAAAATGACAATAAAATAATTCATAATAAAATAATACATTAATGATATAGTAATTAGTAATTACTAATGAAATAATTCAATAATGTATAGAACTTAATAAAATAATACTATTGGTTCAATATAATTACTAATATAATAATATAATACTACTAATATAGTAATTACTAATAAAATACTACAATAATAATATAGAAACTACTAATAAAATAATACAATAATGCTAGTGTAGTAATTATTAAAATAATACTATAGCTTCAAAATAATAATTACTAATAAAATTATACATTAATAATATAATAACTACTAATGAAATAATACAATCATAATATAGTAATAACAATGAAAGAATACAATTTTTTATAATATTATAATCAATAAAATGTTATTATAATTTTATAATAATCAAAATAATACAAATTGAAGAACTACGAATATAGGACTCGTACCATTAAAACGAGCGACCTTTTCTGCTCAATCATTTGTGTTCCCACATAGTCACGACTATTCTCAAAACACTTTTGCCAGAAATTCAGAAACGACGCCCACTCTTGACAGCAGTTACGTTTTAATCTCACAATGTCAATATTTATAACAGAGAGAGGGAGCATTTATATAATGAATGCATAAGTTAAGTCAACATACCAATGCAATTTGCAATACCCTTGGATCCATTCGGATGGTATAAAAACAGTACGCATTACTTTTGGAATACTCGCGTAATTGTATATCTGTCGTTAGAAATACGGATAGTTTTCTATTCGTAGAATAGTGTTTATTATTGCCTGGAGTTAATTTGTGAATTGATTATGTACTAGTAATTAAATTACATATTTATTAATCTTTATTTATTTTTTTAAACAAACTAATTAAAATTAGACTGGAAAACAATCGAGCTTAATCCAGTCAAATTTTGTTTCTTTTTCCAAATATTCTTGCCTGTCATTTTTATTATTTATTTACCCCCGCCCCACGAGGACAGTCAGACATAAGGTCTTTTCTAATGTGGGAAAACCCAGCGCCTCAAAATGGGGCACTCTATATAAGGACAACAAGCATTCGCCTAATATAGAATGATTTTTCCAGCACTGATCGAGGTTAGAAAAGGTGAAGTTTAGTATCAGAAGAGATACTACACCTTGCTCCTAGTAAAAAAGGCCAAGGAATCGACAGATAACGGAATACAGACATGGAATAAAAAAAAAAAATTCTGCTTATAATTTTGTTTTACATGTTTTCCGATGATCTTTGGTTGTAGTAAAGATGAAAGTTATTTGAATCATCGACTTCGACCGCTTTAATCTTCGCAATCATCAAAATCAGGTGTTGTTTTTATTTAACATTTATTTAGTTTATTTCATTTATAGTTTTGTCAAATATACGATAGGCGTTTAAAAAATAATGTCTCCTGTTATTTTTTCATTCTTTTTTTATATACAACGCTATAAAAATAATATGACGGTATCAAGATTTTTATATACAACGCTATAAAAATAATATGGCGGTATAAAAATTTGTATATACAATGCTATAAAAATAATATGACGGTATAAAAATTTGTATATACAACGCTATAAAAATAATATGGCGGTATAAAAATTTGTATATACGACGCTATAAAAATAATATAACGGTATAGAAATTTGTATATACAACGCTATAAGAATAATATGACGGTATGAAAATTAGTATATACAACGCTATAAAAATAATTTGACGGTATAAAAATTTGTATATACAACGCTATAAAAATAATATGACGGTATAAAAATGTGTATATACAACGCTATAAAAATAATATGACGGTATAAAAATTTGTATATACAACGCTATAAAAATTATATGCCGGTATAAATTGTTTTTAAGAGTTTAAAAAAAACGAGGCTTTAGTTTCGGTACACCCTTAGTAGTATATCATTATAGCGTTTATATTTGCATAATTTTATGTACATAATGAATAAAATTTATTTTCAGAATAAAACTCTAATTCATGAGTTATCGTAATGTACGCTATATTGACTATAATTCGACTTTATCAGAGGGTAAGGCGGAGCAGAAACTTGTCATGTAAATGCAGATATCACCGATATCATATTATTTGGATTCATCGGGCTACTGTTCTCATCCTGAGTGTCATTTTAACAACGTTTTGGTCGATGTAATCTCCGACCTTCTTTAGGCATATCTTCTCGAACATGAATGTTTCTGTTGAAGGGCCCGTGTTGAAGTGGTTACTTGTGAGTGCCTGGAAAAATCAGTTGTAAAAGTGATATTCTCCTGAAGGTTTAAGATTCATTTCTCAGTGTGGGCGAACGAAAAATACTATTGCAAATTACTTAGGCCCACTATCCAGTCATGGCTGACGGAACAAGAGCATGTCACCCCCGTAAAATGAATAAAGGCTCCGTTCAAAATCCAGTCCAAATTCCCAAGTTCGAGAGAAACATTGCCGACTTCGACAAGATACATCTGAAGAAGGTCGGCGGTTACATCGACCAACACGTTATGAATATGACGCTCAAGATAAGAACAGTAGTCTGAAGATTTCAAATAATATGAATAACCAATCCTCATCACAAAAATAAGAAATATCACTGATATCCAAAATTCAGAAATATCATTGATATCCAAAATTCAGAAATATCATTGATATCAAAAAATCAGAAATATCATTGATATCCAAAATTCAGAAATATCATTGATATCCAAAATTCAGAAATATCATTGATATCCAAAATTCAGAAATATCACTGATATCCAAAATTCAGAAATATCATTGATATCCAAAATTCAGAAATATCATTGATATCCAAAATTCAGAAATATCATTGATATCCAAAATTCAGAAATATCATTGATATCCAAAATTCAGAAATATCACTGATATCCAAAATTCAGAAATATCATTTATATCCAAAATTCAGAAATATCACTGATATCCAAAATTCAGAAATATCATTGATATCCAAAATTCAGAAATATCATTGATATCCAAAATTCAGAAATATCACTGATATCCAAAATTCAGAAATATCATTGATATCCAAAATTCAGAAATATCATTGATATCCAAAATTCAGAAATATCATTGATATCCAAAATTCAGAAATATCACTGATATCCAAAATTCAGAAATATCATTGATATCCAAAATTCAGAAATATCATTGATATCCAAAATTCAGAAATATCATTGATATCCAAAATTCAGAAATATCATTGATATCCAAAATTCAGAAATATCATTGATATCCAAAATTCAGAAATATCATTGATATCCAAAATTCAGAAATATCACTGATATCCAAAATTCAGAAATATCATTGATATCCAAAATTCAGAAATATCATTGATATCCAAAATTCAGAAATATCATTGATATCCAAAATTCAGAAATATCACTGATATCCAAAATTCAGAAATATCACTGATATCCAAAATTCAGAAATATCATTGATATCCAAAATTCAGAAATATCATTGATATCCAAAATTCAGAAATATCATTGATATCCAAAATTCAGAAATATCACTGATATCCAAAATTCAGAAATATCATTGATATCCAAAATTCAGAAATATCATTGATATCCAAAATTCAGAAATATCATTGATATCCAAAATTCAGAAATATCATTGATATCCAAAATTCAGAAATATCATTGATATCCAAAATTCAGAAATATCATTGATATCCAAAATTCAGAAATATCATTGATATCCAAAATTCAGAAATATCACTGATATCCAAAATTCAGAAATATCATTGATATCCAAAATTCAGAAATATCACTGATATCCAAAATTCAGAAATATCATTGATATCCAAAATTCAGAAATATCATTGATATCCAAAATTCAGAAATATCATTGATATCCAAAATTCAGAAATATCATTGATATCCAAAATTCAGAAATATCATTGATATCCGTGAAGTTTTTAGAAAATCATTCATCAATTAATAAATAGCCACTAAATATCAGATTTCCATCAAATTTGACATATATTAATTATTTATTTAATTTTAGGATTAAATGATTTAATTGATTTTAATGGATATTGTAATAATGGTCCAGGAAATTACGTGTAGTATCATTATCTATTGATTTGAATTTCTAAAAGAAAACGTAAATGGAATAAAAAATAATGTTTTGCTTATAATTTTGTTTTACATGTTTTCCGATGATCTTTGGTTGTAGTAAAGATGAAAGTTATTTCAATCATCGACTTCGAACGCTTTCATCTCCGCAATCATCAAAATCAGGTGTTGTTTTTATTTAACATTTATTTAGTTTATTTCATTTATAGTTTTGTCAAATATAGGATAGGCGTTTCAAAAGTAATGTCTCCTATTATTTTTATTCGTTTTTTTTTGTATATACAGTGCTATAAAAATAATATGACGGTATAAAAATTTGTATATACAATGCTATAAAAATAATATGACGGTATAAAAAAATGTGTATACACAGCGCTATAAAAATAATATGACGGTATAAAAATGTGTATATACAACGCTATAAAAATAATATGATGGTATAAAAATTTGTATATACAACGCTATAAAAATAATATGACCGTATATAAATTTGTATATACAACGCTATAAAAATAATATGACGGTATACAAATTTGTATATGCAACGCTATAAAAATAATATGACGGTATACAAATTTGTATATGCAACGCTATAAAAATAATATGACGGTATACAAATTTGTATATGCAACGCTATAAAAATAATATGACGTTATAAAAATAATATACAGAAAAAACCTTTGCGGTCCCTTTCGCCAACACACTAATCAGGAGTTTCCACATAGATGCATATAAAAAAAAAAACACCCGAATTAAATTGTCATGCAAGAGCAAATACTTGGGCATATGAGAGTAAAGTCTCCGTTACACATCACCTATTAACTCCTGGTGAGATTTTTTTTTTTTTGGCGTAAGAGGCCGCTGGGATTTTCTCCTACATAGAATGCTCGGTAACAATATATTACCAATGAAAGATGCCAACATTGAATTTCCACAGGTCTCGCCAATTTTCATAAATATCTTTTCGATCCATTATATATATATATATATATATATATATATATATATATATATATATACATATATATATATTCATCAGTTTCGCATAGGTTCGAATATCCTATATATTAAGTTCCATGTCTGAAGACGAAAAGTGACTGATGAGTTCGGTAAGCAATTTTTTTTTAACAAATATATAAACATATATATTGGAATAACTTTGTGCTTGCTATAACCTTTTTAAGCAAATATTACGTAAGTATAAATCATGTAGAATATCTAAAGATGATCATCCTATGAGAAAACAAAAAATATGGAATAAATTAAAGTGTTAACAATATGCAAATTAGATGTTTTTTCAGATGAATGCAATTCCACGATCCAAATATAAAAAGTGTTTTTTAATATGGATATCAATGCACACAAAAACAGGTAAATTCATGAGTGTATATATGTATGTATATATATATATATATATATATATATATATATATATATATATATATATAAAGTAATATATACTTACTTCATGGGTTCTCCATAAGTAGACAGAGCGCAGAGATACAACAATCAAAGCTTTGATCTTTACTACACCAAATTCATACTCTTCCTATCCTTATTAAAATTAACATGATTATATATATGTATATGTTTATATATATATATGTATATATATATATATAAATACATACATATTTATTTGTATATATATACATACGTATATATATACACACATTTGTGTGTTTTATCTGTATATATATATACGAGTTTATATATATATATATATATATATATATATTAGTAATATAATAAACATATACACACATACACACACATATATATATATATAAATATATGCAGACATATATATATATATATATATATATATATATATATATATATAAACCATTAACTGAGCCTGCGTAAGATTGATGTATGAAGTCAAAAAATAGTTTGTAAATTGCTTTAAATACAAAATAAAAAAAATAACATAATTTTCACGTTTATTTTTCAACAGTGATGACTCAATATGCGAAATCACTTTTCATAACTAATTAATAAACACGTAATTTATTCAACCGTTTCATCCTCTCTCTCTCTCTCTAAATACATTTCTCCATATCTATCTTTATTTTTCTCTTCCTTTCCCTACGTATATATACATATGTATATACATATATCAATTTGTGTGTCTGTCTACGTATACGTGTCTGTATTTACGTGCTATTTGCGCTCTGTCCGTTTAAAGAGAAAGTTTAGAGACGCTGCAAATAAGTCATGAAACCTATAATGTAATCACGTACTAGATTCTTTCAATTCTCCAAAGAATGAGTCCATGATATATTTACTTCCTTAAAATATTTCCATGCATATTGTTTTTATGAAATTAATGTTATATGTGTAAGATTGTATGGGAAATACATTAGTCGGATTTTCAGGAAACTGCATAATTTTTAACCCTTCAACTATATCATATTTTTTTTCATAAAATTTAAATCACATATACAGGAAGAGGCAGAGCAACATACTTATTAAAACTTGGCGCCCTAGAGCGATGGTTTCTCAAAGGATGGTTATGATGGGCTTATATTTGAGAGGGTGGGACTTAAAGTTTTGTTTTAATGTGCGGTATTTATTTATTTTTTATATTTTTCAGGAACACAATGCGCCCGTCAATGATTGTTTTGTGGCAGAACTTCTCAAGACACCTCATCCCCTTGAGGGGCGATGTGCATTGACCAGCATGGTCCCCTGATTTATCACTATGTGACTATTTTTTATCGGGATATTTGAAATCAATTGTTTACAACGATTGTCCTAGGAACTTGACACCCGACAAACAGCATTCATCGAGCTGTCGCAAACATACTCATCGATATGCTATAAAAAGTTGATCGAAACTTCGGAGTGTGATTGACTCAGTGTACAGTGAAGAATGGACACGATCTTAATGATAGCACGTTAAACACTATTATGAAATAAACTTAAATGTTGTAGTAGCTGCAGTTTAAAGAATTTTGTGTATACCTGCATGACTTGTGTTTTAATTGCTATTCCAAATAAGCAAGTTGCTTTGCGCGATCCTGTATAAATTTCTTAGAAAGGGATTGGCCAATGAACTCCCAGAATGCTTAAAGCTTTAAATATATCATTATTTCCTAGAAGTTATACCATGTAAAGCATTCCTCATTGATGAGAATATAAGTAATATTAATATATACTAGTGATGGGACGATTCCGATACAATTCCCGACCAAGTACTGAAATGCTGAGTCTGATGCAATTATTAATTCTGCTTCTAATTCGTTTAAATCTCTAAATGTTTAACAATAGAGTTGTTATTTATTCCCGATTATCGTAAAATATGTGAACTAGGCAGATATTTTCTTAGGCGTAAAAATACACTTGTGGAAAATGATCTATAGATTTAAATGTTACAGCCCTAATCATTACTAATGGTAGTGGAAAATTTTGCTTTAAATAAAGATAAATAAAAAAAAAAGTCGATTAAAAGAATTTTTTTTTTTGGCATTGGAAAATAAGCACAAATTTTTCCGATTCCGATACTATTTCCAATACCCCCCAAAATGTGTTTCTTATCGTCCCAACGCTAATATATATGTTTTCTGCCGAATGTGTACGTGCTACATTCTCTAGGTAATTCTTGAGGATTCAATTCCTTTATAAATTCGAATATTTATATCCGATTGTAATGAAAATTGAAGTATTAGAGACAAATCCACATTGTTCTAGAATGTCGGTATTTTCCGACCATATGAAAAGACGAAATCCAAGGATAGTTTAGCTGCAGAAAGCACAAAAAGAATAATATAATAACTCCTGAGCAACATCGGGGATTCCTACTGATTTATACTGATGTCTGAAAAAAAGAAGACGGAAAACGGTTTGTAAGATTAAATGAAATAAAATAAAGATAGTCTGTGATAAACACCATATTTACAGATTAAGCAAAGAATTTAAAGAAAGAAGCAAACGAAGAAGGAAAATATGGAATAGTAATAAGATTATATAAAAGTCAAGTTGTGTTTGTGTGTGCGAGTTCATTCCCCATAGGTTCCGAAACGACTAAGCCTATCTTTTTCAAATTTCACACAAAAATAAGTCATATGGCTGGCAGTGTTCTTAGATATGTGTTGTACAGAAAAGCAATCAATAATAATCGAAAATCGAAAAAAAATCTAATCTTAAAAATAGTTTTTTTTCTCTTATAGATAGAGAAAGAGTAAATTTACAGGGGAATATTTTACGTTACACCGGCAAATAAATATAATAAAATCTAAGCAAATAATTTTTCTTAAAACATCAACAGATTTTTATAATCTGGCGATGTAGCTTAGTGGTAGAGTATTCGATTACCGATCGAATAATCTCTGTTCAAGTCCGGGTGTACTTCACTATTTTATTTTCATGTTTTCTTATTTATGAGTTCAATTTACGGTAAAAGAAGATGTACCATTTGAAATCGCTGTAAATCGTTTCTTCGTTTGCATACTATAAACTAAAAAATAATGAGAAGTGACTTCTCCACGGCATTCAGTATTAGCTGACGGAATTTGATGAACGATATTATCATTATTTATTTATTTATTCATTTATTTATTTATTTATTTATTGCGAATTAGTCCGCCGGGCAAATTCCTCGTAATATATAATAATCAATAGAAGATTGATTCTATAATAATACATATGCAATCTGCATTAATTAAACTATCATATTTGAGCATATTGTAGGCTCGGGCAACGCCGGGTTGCCAGCTAGTATGTAATAAAGATTGAATAAGATCTAATAAAGATGGACTGTAATAAACATAAGATTTGCAGATGAAACAACGAATTTAAAGAAAGAAACAAGCAAAGAAGGGAAATATGGAAAAAGAAAGTAAAAAATTATTACAAAATAAAACATTAAAAAAATCGAAGCTAAAATTTTGGAAATAGTTAACCATATGAACTGGATTGGTAGAAAAAACTACGAATAGAGAGAAAAACTGATTTCTTTTTTATTTTTGTAATTTTGATATTTTTTTTAAATCAGACTTTTTTTTTATTGTAATATTTAAACATTTTTTTTAAATAGCGCTCAATAAGCCACCACCTACTTAAAAATATAAATCCGAAAAATAAAATATAATTAAATTAATTTTCTTAAAATTGAAAGAAATCGTTAAATCGCAACATTTTTTGTTCAGCTATAAATTGTTTCCCAACCCGCTACCGTGGCCCCTAATGCTTTTTTATATCCGTCTAATTTTGCCTGTCTCGTTTACAATATTCACTTAGGCCACAAGCGCCAAAGTGCATCCCGTTAAATAAGTCGCGTCGTGTGTTCTTTTGCGCTTTATATTGACCTCTAGTCGTTATTCCAGCTACTCTGTGGGGCCGGGGAGACGTATCTTGTCCCTGCAGGGGGAAATGCAACTGCAAAGCCCGCACAGGAAAGAAGGAAGGTCCGCTTCGGGGCTCTTATTTTTCTTCTTTCCCTTCAACCCTCTTTCGCTGCGAATTCCTATTTTGCTTCGGGTTGGCCTTTAAGGTATATATATTGACTGAGTTTAAAATAAAAAGAACGTCCTGCCGACGGCTCTTTGACTGCCGGACATCTTTTATTACTAGGACCCCCTCACCATGGATGGCAATCAACCACCTGGTTAATGTTTCCCGGGGTAGAGTCGGTGCCTGTCGCCGCCGCCGGGATCGGAAAGAAGGCAAATTCGCCGCGAACCTTTTCCCCGTTTAGAAAATTGAGTTGTTTTGGCCGGGGGTCTTTAAAACAGACCGCTCGAAAGTCACTTGAGAGGCGAATTGAGAAAGCTGCAGGGAAACCAAAAAATAAAAACTCTAAAACAATATACACACCCGACCAATATAAACAAAAAAAAAAAAAAAACGGATAAAAAAATTTATTAATAAATGAATAAAAGAAAATAGAAAAATTGAAAAACGATATCGCAAAGTGCCCGGAAGAGAAAAAATGTGACGTTTTTGCTTAGCTCCCGGCTTTTCAAGATACGAGACAATAGATATTAAAATAAAATATAAGGGTTCTGCTGTGGATCCCACGCAGTAAATAAGGGTTCGAGCCGAGGTAAAGGCCGTGCACTTTATCAGGCATTAATCCTGACCCAATATACATAGATTTGACATTAAGAAGAAACCTTTGTATTTGCATAACTCTCTCTCTCTCTCTTTCTCTCTCTTATATATGTATATCTATATATATAGATATATATATATATATATAAAAGTGAACGTGTGTGTGTGTGTGTTTGTGTGTGGCTGTGTACATTTTCCTACGCAATAACTGTCAATTTTTAGTCTGCAGACTCGAAATTTGATATACAGGGTAGTGAGATTTGGAAAAAATCGATGTGATCGGTTTCGGCCAGAAATTTGGCGATTAAGGGGTCAAAGTTCAACGATTTGACCTTTGAGCACTCTACCAAACTCCTCCGACAATTTTGGGTCTACGCACTTGAAATTTTAGATATAGGTTCCTTGGACATGGATCTAACTTAATAACTTTATTTGAGCCCAAAACAATAAATTTTAAGGGGTCATAATTGGGGTCAAAATTATAAAAAAAATTGACCTCTGCGGTCTCTTCAAAATTACTCAGACAATTTCTGGTCTTAATATTTGTAAATTTTACATAAAGGGTATTCCGAGATAAGGCAAGCTTTTTCATCAGTTTGGGTCGAGAATTTTTAGTTACCAATATATAAATTTATGTGTGTATGTCTGTTAGCATGTCTGCCTTAAACTTTCAATCGAGGCGACGGATTTTACCATGATCAGTATCGTTTTAAAGTTCGACCTTTCATACGACAAATATTGAGAAATTGGCTAAAAACATTAATATCTTCCCCTTTAACTAGGCACTTTTCTACAGGCTGGGGGTCACTTTTTTTTGCCGACATTTTTTAAAGTTATCCTCTCCTTTAGATTGTGTAGCCTTAATTTTAAAAAATGTCGCTTCCGGTTTGGCGGTGGTCGTAACAGCATAAATGTTAGGTTTTAGCCCGTTCTTTTCCTCCTTTGCGGTACGGTATCGAGCCTGCCTTCCTACTACCACTTTTTTTTCTTTTTTGCTCAACATACACAGGCAAAAAAACCGGGCAACGTCGGGCTGAAATGCTAGTATATATATATATATATATATATATATATATATATATATATATTTATATATATATATATATATTTATATATATATATATATATATATATAACTACAAAAAACCGTCAATGTTTCATCGTCCGAGTTTGCGAAACTCATTAGGATGACACGGCATAAATGCTGTGCAGAATGTGTATTTATGTATGTATATGCATGTATATATATGTATGCCAAGGACCGTCTTCAATTTCATGTCTGCTTGAGCGTGTGAATTCGCTGGCAGGACTAAAAAAAAAAAAAAAAGTTATTTTCGGGCTCATGGACTTTCAATGACTGAAGGAGTGGCACTCGTCTGACAAGGTGCTGCAATCATCATATGCATGTATATATATAGATATATATATATACTCAATATATATATACTATATATATATTTATGTATATATATATATGCATAGATATACTCTCTCTCTATGTATATATATATATATATATACTCTCTCTATCTATCTATCTATATACTCAATATATATATATATATATATATATATATACTCAATATATATATATATATATATATATATATTGAGTACATCTTATTTGATTGTGTTTGCTTTTGATATTATTAATTCTTTTCAAACTGATTAATAATTTAATATAAGTAATCTTTATCTACATTATTATGAGCAATGTTCCGTTAAAGTATTAATGCATGAAAATAAACTTTGCTCTTTAGAATACAGGTCTATTTTCCCTTGAAAATATAAAAGATATATATATATATATATATATATATATATATATATATATATATATATGTATGTATGTAAGTGTGTATACAATTTTTTAAACAGATGTGATATTTATGAATCGATTTTCAGTATTTAAACAATGTTGACTACGTTAGTAGATTTTCTGAACATATATATATATGTATATATATATATATATATATATATATATATATGTATTCATACATACATATGGCAATTAAGCTCCACGGAATTTTCTGTTTTATTCTTGTAGTAATTCGTTAGATTATAAGACGAATTTTCATGAGGATGAAACATACATACATACATACATACATATATATATATATATATACATATATATATATAATATATTTTTAGTCATCGACATACAGTCCTGTTTCGTTTTATCACAACTCATCAGTGCCGCTAGACTAACACCTATCCCAAGCCGAGGATCGAACCTAGAACCGTCGTGATGACAGTTGGCAGTTCTACCCCCTGACCACGGAAGCGGTGCCCGTAACTAATCCGTCCGAATGTCTATTTAAATAAACATCCGTCCGCCACTCGTAAAGTGCTCAAACGTTTGTTTGTAAACAAACCGCGAGCTTCGCATTTTTTCAGCCAAATTAAGTAGCGAGTGAGATTATTTACGATAGTGCTCGACCCAAAGAGGGGGGCTTTATAAAATATATTTTTAGTCATATATATATTATATATATATATATATATATATATATATATACATATATTTGTATAATATATATAGGAATTTACATCGGTAGTCGGTACCAACGGTTTCAAGCCCGGTAATTGAGGACTGCTCTTAATGTCCGCCTCAGGCTCTCTTCAGCCGACTCTCATCTCTAATGGATTTGCAATCTGCCTGCATTAAAACATCATGTTTCCGTGTAGTGTACGACCGGGCAACGCCGGGTGTTCAGCTGGTATATATATATATATATATATATATATATATATATATATATATATATATATATATACCAGCTGAACACCCGGCGTTGCCTGGTCGTACACTACACGGAAACATGATGTTTTAATGCAGGCAGATTGCATATCTATTATTACAGAATCAGTCCTCTATTAATTATTATATATTACGAGGGATAGTTTGCCCGGGTGACAAAATCGCAAAAAAATAATAATGATAATGTCGTTCAGTCAGTGGTTCTTTACAATATCACATCAACTAACATCTTGGGCTTGACAATGAATATCCTGAAAGCCACTTCTGATTAATGTTTTGTTTTAAAATATGAAAGCGATGAAATGATTGGCGCCGTTTTAATAGAACCTCTTTTATCGTAAATTGAAGTTATTGATAAGAAAATAAAAAAATAAAATGATCATTCGGGCTTGAACAGGGGATCATTGCATCTGATTCGGATGCTCTATCACTGAGCTGTATCTCCAGATCATAACTAAACTGTTAGTTTTTTTTTAAGAAGAAATCATTTGCTCAAATTTTATTTTTCCCTTAAACGGTGTAACGTAAATTTTTCCTTGAAAAAATTTACAATTTTATGTATAATAGAGAAAAAACCTTTATTTTGAGATCAAATCTTTTAGCTTTTCGATAGTTATCGTATGAATGTCTAAACAAAACATGTCTAAGAACATTCCCAGACATATTAATGATATTTGTGTGACATTTTAAAGAATGGGATAATATATATATATATATACATACATATATATATATATATACATATATATATGTATATATATATATACATATATATATATATATACATATATATATGTATATATATATATAGTGAGAGAGAGAAAGAGGGAGGAATAGGGGGAGAAGCATGTAATAAATGTATCTGATTAATTAATAGAAAATGTTTTATAACATATATGTAATTATTAGAGCTAGGACAAGAGCATATTCTTTTCATTATTTTGACTCTGGATTGGTTATCCGTTGATAATTGTTATGCTTTCATATAGAGTGAAGCGGTTTTCGGTTGATTAACTGTGGCTGTGTATAATATATATTCGAGAGTCAAAACATTGAAAAGAATATGCTGTTGTCATGGCCTTAGTAATTGCATTAGTATTTGAGCTTTTTCTCTTTATCAAATCTATATACATTCTAATCATATTTGTATATGTTTCATAGACACGCACAAACATATCCACTTACACGCACACACTCACATATAGCAACAACCATACACATAAATTACACTTAACTTAAACATTGGCTTGTACTCACCTGGTTTTCAATGATCTTCACAAGTGTGACGTGTTATTTGGTGTCAATTAATCTGAGTGCGAAAAATACAAATTATGGACGTATATTTCTATATTTTATTCTATTTATGCTTTTACTCTAATTTTAAATTTTCATTTAATTCAAATTATTTATTTTATTTTTATTTATTACTAATTAACATATTTGTTAGTCTGCCCCATACACGACTATGCATACAAAAAACAACAACATTATAGATAAATATATATTCGTGATGCGACAATTCCAACGTTTTTTGCCGATTCCGATATAATTATCGATTCTAATTCTTTTGAGATTTTTAAATATTAAAAAAGGGAGTTGTTTTTTTTTTTATTTCCCAATTACTGTTATACTTCGTGTAATTTCTGCATATATTTTTGCAAATATAAAATTAAATTCAGCGGGAAAGGAGTATATTACACTAGTACGGATTACTTAATATATTTTACAAATGATTTACTTGTAATTGATTTAAAATTGTAAGGCAAATGTTTATTTTGATTTGAAAACGAAGCTAAAATGTATTGTTTCATCGTATGCGTACAAAATGCTATTTGAATTGTTTTATAAATAATTGAAAATACTCGACGGATTGGATGCAAAATAAGAAGACGGCGTAAGAATCGAATACTTAACAAAGCTTTCTACTCTATGTTAGATTAGATTTGGGCTTTTCATCGATTTCGATGGCAATTATAATATGGGAGTCTGAAACATTCGTTGATCATCATTAAATCCCGAGCAACCTATGATCATTCTGCTTGTAATTTTAAAAAAATCAATTTCTCTACAGTGCAACGTGGACTAACTTATTGCGGGGAGGCAGTTTGGAGTTTGGTTGCTGCTGCATTATTTCAATAATAAAATTATCCGCTGACACGTGTTTCGTCGTCTACGACTCATCAGAGTGGCCTTATCTCACACTCTCGTCCTCTCCCTTTCTCTCTTTATATATATATATATATATATATATATATATATATATATATATATATATACCATCAGGAAATGTGGCATATCTGTGCCTGTTTTACAATTATTTTAATGGAATGTGCAGTTGTATCCCCACGTGGTAGATACACCCGACAACCCCGGCAAACAGAAAAGTCCCACTCATACACGGTAGAGATTCATTGTAGATATATATTTTAGAGACCCGTTTATGCCGTAAATATTCTACTCAAATAGCTTCTCCTTCTAGAACTGCTAAATCGATTGAATTTCATCCCGGGTCCCTGTTTCCTACACTGTAATTATAGATATAACAATGAGTTTTTTTTTTCTAACTGACATTAATATTAAAGGCCTATCTTTTCTATTTAAAATTATTTCACCAAACTTCATTATTTACTCAGTCGTGGGTATGCGAACAACTTCAAAATTGTTAATTAATTTGCATATTTCTTTGAACAAACAAAGTTTCACTAATTAATTATTCATTTTCTAATAATTTCTTATTTGATTATTAGTTTCATTTTAGCATTAGGCTTGATTCAATTTATGCATATTTTCTACACTGTGAATAACTGCGTAGCATTTAGGATGAAAGTTCTAGCACACGCATATATGTATGTATTATGTATGTATCTCTCTCTCTCTCTCTCTCTATATATATATATATATAGATTGATATAATAATTAAGTGATTGATTTTGCGCTACGAAACAGATACTGTCAAGAATTGTATAAGTCAACTGAATTAAAGGAATAAATTATAAGATGGTCAACATCACGAATTTTGGAATATTACTTTTTATCATTTGTTCTCTATATTGCTCTGTAGTTTGATTGAAGTTCTTGAATAAGGATGCATATATATATTATAAGAAAATATATTTCTACATATATATATATATATATATATATATATATATATATATATATATGTATATATATGTTGAGACTCCAAGGAATAAGGCATTTTTATAACACCTTTTTTAGCATCCCGTTGAACAATAAATTAGTGTAATATATAGTTTTTCAGTCTTTAATTTGTTACCTTATATATATATATATATATATATATATATATATATATATATACATATATTTGTGCATCTGTGTGTGATTCTGTGTGCTAATAACGGTCTCCAACATTCTCTCAAATTTTGTCTACAGACTTGGAACTTGATGCATACAGGATCTCGAACCGCGGCACAAATTCAATTTGGTTTTTATGTGATAAAGATAGCAGAGGGAAAATTGAATAACAAATGAACTCGGCTAGAATAAGTCAACTAAGCCTGTTACTTCTCGGTATGCACAAATATACATTAATTGTTGTATTCTTTTAAATTATTTAAGTTTGCTCATTCATCTGTCGACTGAGGCTCGAGCGCTAAAGGTGTAAGTTTTGATTCACGCGGATAAACCTCAATTTAATTACTTTTTAACTTTTAAAATAGTAAATATATGTTAAGTATAATATAATATATAATAATGAACACACAATTGTCTCTATAATAATATATACAAAATCTGTATGAATTATAATATCATATGTAAGCGTATTTTACGACAGGGTACGCCTGTTACACTACCATATATTCAGTAGAAGATTATACTTAATAAAGGCTGTATAATACTAAATAGGAAAGCTGTATAAATTAAATACCATATTTAAACGTATTATCCAGGAGTGTACAAAGTGAATGTCTCTGTTTAAAGCACACCTGCACAATAATACTTTACTTTTTCATTTTAAACTTAAATTCAAGCCATTATCACTCACAAGCAGTAAGGCCAGACATATAAAATCAACAGCAACGTCTTTGATATGAAAGGCGCACGTTAAAAATGAATGCTTCTGTTTCATTTTTGCATTTTAAAGTTTAATTCAAGCTATTATATATACTTTTTTTCTAATATAAAATTTACAGTAGTTTCTCTACAGTGCAATTTCAACTACAATGTATTTTGAAATAAGTAACTCCGGGGTGGCATCTTAAGCTCCTTCCACTGTGCACTGCGATGCTAGTATATAAACAAAATGACCTTGTTTATCTGAGTAAGATACAATCGTTACCAAAGCCATGCGTCAATTCTTTTATTTACACGCTCGAAAATTATATTTTTTCAACAGTACGCAATTACTTTTACGAAATAAATTTTTAATTGTAAATTATTTTTGTATATTTATTAGAGCATATTATAAAACGCATTTAAAAGATCTTCATCGTCTCTAGTATTTGGAAAATTTTATTTAAAAAAAAGAAATGGATATAATTTTTTTTTTTTTCAGTATTTAAATAAGTTCAATTATTTTTCTTTTTGGCTTTAGGCATTCAAATGCAGCCAAAATGTTTACCAAAGCGAAGCCATGTAAATCATTTTAAATCCCCTTCTTATCTCTTTTGGAAAAAAAATTAGTCGATAACTAGAAGACAGAAGAGGAGAAGGGGGAGATAATCGGTGATTGCTTTTGTACATTTACACGCGTTATTTCCCCTATTTGTACGGTGGAAGTAGATAAACACATTCTTTTTTGACTTTTCCAAATCGGAGGATGAAATGGATTCTACTGAAACGTAAATATATATATATATATATATATATATATATATATATATATATATATATATATATATATATATATATATATATATATACTAGCAGTTCAGCAAAACTTTGCTCGTGCACTATGTACTCTTCAAAATTTTATGTGCATATATATATATATGCATATATATTAAAAAGTTTGACTCATGTTCACGTAACCTACATCTAAAATTTCATGTGTTTAGACGCAAAATTGTCGGAAGAGTTTGGTAGTGACTGCAAAGGTCAACTCTTTCAACTTTTACTTCTTGGCAGCCGCATTTTCACCTGATTTAAAAGCTTACTGCATATCGGAATACAAATGTAAAATTTCAAATGTTTAGACCCTAAATTTGCTAAATAATTTGCTAAATACCACAACGGTCAAATACATTGGCATTTGATCCTTTGGCAGCCAAATTTCCGGCCAAAACCTATTAAAAAGCTTGCCCTATGTCTGAACATACTTTATGTAAAATGTCAAATGTTTAAACCAAAAGCTGGCTAAGAGGTCAATTTTTTAAATAATTTGACCCAACATTTATTGTTTTGGGTTCAAACTAAATTAACAGGTTTGATCCATGTCCAAGGAACCTACAACTAAAATTCATGTGTTTCGACCCAAAATTGTCGGAGGAGTTTGGTAGAGTTTTCAAGGGTCAAATCTTTGAACCTTGAACCCTTTACAACCACATTTCAGGCCGAAAACCGATTAAAAAAGATTTTCCCAAATCTCAATAATGTTTACGTCAAATCTCACATATGTATATTTCAAATTGACAGAGTAATTTGGTAGGGAAGTGTACACACAGCAGACAGACAGACACTTTCACTTATATATATATATATATATATATATATATATATATATATATATATATATATATATATATGTAACCGAATCAACATTTGTATTCCCATTTATTTTTGTACTAGCCTGGGTCCCCGGCGTTACCCTGGTGTTTGGAGGTGTGTGTTAAGCAAAAAAAAAAAAAAAGTGGCAGTAGGCAGGCAGGCTCGAACCACTACCGCGAAGGAGGAAAAGAATATGAAAAAAAAAACGTGATGTCTTTACCGTTAAGTCCATCGCCAGACTGGCGGAAGTTTCAATTAATGCGAAATTTTCGTCCGAACGATTGGGCTTACAAACAGTACCCATTTCGTGAAAATCCGTCGCCTCTCCCAAACCTTTGAGACAGATATACATACAGCACTACATACATACATACATGCATGCATATATGCATACATGCATACATGCATGCATACATACATACATACATACATACATACATACATACATACATATATACATACATACATAAATACATTTAAACAGACAGGTGAGATTTATAAAATATATATTATCAATTTGTGTAGATTAAATAAACATTTTGGTATTAGTGCATACAAAGTTGAAATAAGAGACTTACTTGGTTAAGCATCCACTTGGAACTGGTATATCTTATTGAGTGCCAATATTTCTCATGCAATTTCCATCAGAAAAGTCACACACACGCATATATATATATATATATATATATATATATATATATATATATATATATATATATATATATTGAAATATGAGAAATCGATATCACATATACTTTATTATGTCATCCGGACAATAAGGACACGTTAATAACTTTTATTCATCATCTTTCATTTAATATTATTGTTTTTGCTCTTCTTAATAGTGTTGAGCTTTTCTTATCTGGATAATATTGCTTTGTTAAAAATTTACTCTTTGATAGCATGAATATATATATATATATATATATATATATATATATATATATATATATATATATATACACACATATATATATACATATATATATATATACACACACATATATATATATATATATATATACTAAAGCTCTAGAAGGTTTTATTATGTCTATGGTAAAGAAATATAAATTAGCACAGTCTACGTTTGATGCATGGTAAAATAGTATACTTGAATGCGTAAATGAAAAGGTTAAACATATAAAACAATGTAAACACCCTAGAAAAACCAATCCTATTTTTAAAAAAATCAGAAATATTGGAGGAACTTACAATACTTCAACATCTTGGCCTTCGGGACAAGATCAAAGTGTAGTATCTGTTCCGGCAGATGCTGCAAGCTATGACTAGCTATGACTAGCAAAGACCAGATGTGGGGGCAACCCCAAATGCCTGACCATTAACCAGCTCCCATTTCCCACCTCTCGGGAGCTGGTCCCCTTTTTCCCTTCCCCCTCCCTTCACTCCTCACATTAAAAATCGGCCTTGTGCCTAATTTGCTCGGTGGGGGAGCAAATAAACACCATCTGTTCTTCAGATGCTGCACTTCTATTTCTTGTTCTCTTTCGGTGGAGGAGAAATCCTTCACGACTGGAACAATTTTTATTTTTGTACCTTTTCTCCACGTTAAAAAACGACCCTGGTGTCTAACTCTGTCCCGTGGGGAGGCATAGTAAATAGGTACAATACTTCAAGACAAGTTTGTAATAGTTCCGATTGATAAAGCGGCAAACAATATAGCTTTTATATGTAAAAAATATTATATACAACGTTTATTAATAGAAGTAGGAATTATAGATAACGTTTCAGATACCTATAAAGTAAGTAATAGTAATTTAGATAGCATTATTCTGAATAATAGTATTATTAGTGAAAAAGTAGGATTAAAGTTAGAAGAATAAAACAAAAATCTGCCATGTATGTATTGGATACCTAAAATGCATAAAAATCCAGTTAGTGCTAGATTTATTGTAGGTTCAAAGACGTGCATCACTAAACATTTAAGTAAAGCTATATCTAAAATATTTAAATTAATTATAAATCAAATAAATAATTTTCACCTGAAAAGAAAATTCTATAGTAATGTAAATTTATTTTGAGGTAGTAAATAATTCCCAACCAGTGAAAGAAAAATTAGATGAAATAAATTCCAGAATAAAGGCAAAATCTATAGCTACTTATGATTTTAGTACGCTATATACTAAAATTCCGTACGATAAACTTATAAAAGAATTAAATGATACTGTAGATTTGGCTTTTGAAGGTGGAAAAGGTAAATATATAGACTTTTCAAACTCTAAAGCTTTCTGGTGTAAAAATAAAAATATCAAAACTAGTGTTTCTAAAGGTATTTTAAAAATACTTGTAAGTCATTTTATTAAAGAATGCTATTTTCAAATAGGAAATAAAATATTACTCCAAACGATAGGTATCCCAATGGGATTGGATCTTGCACCATTTTGGGCAAATTTGTATTTACATAGACTCGAGTATATATATATATGTATATATATATATATATATATATATTTCATCACTATTAAAACATATAACTTTCGTGGGTGTAGGAGATTTATAGATTTATAGATGACCATATATGTATAAACGATAATGATGAATTCGAAAAAAATAAACAACTTATATATCCAAACGAATTAAAATTGAATTGTGAACATAGAGGACAACAGGCTACATTTCTGGATTTATATATAAAAATTGAGGATGGGACTTTTCTTTATAAAATATTTGATAAAAGAAACACTTTCCCCTTTAAAATAGTACGTATGCCGCATAAAGATAGCATCTGCCCTATTTTTATGTTTTATGGAACCATTATGTCAGAGTTTTTTTAGAATAGTTCGCTTTACTTTAAAATTAACAGATTGTATACCACCAGTTTCTAGTTTAGTAATAAGGATGATAAAACAAGGTGGGGATAAAAATAAAATATTCAAACAGTTAAATAAAGCATTTGTTCGTTATCTTGATGCTTTTCAATCGTTTAAGATTAATCAGACTATATTAATAAAGGAAATCCAAAACTATATTAGCAATATATAAAATGTATTTATAATTACATATAATAAATTTATATATATATATATATATATATATATATATATATGTATATATGTAAAAATATTTTTAACCTTTATATAACTAATTTTAAATAAATAAGAATGTAAATATACTAAATACGAATCATAGTGGGGGTGATAAGTAGTTAAATGGATTAATCCTAATCTTATAAATACAAGACTGATAAATTAAAAAATATATCCATTTTTAATTTAGAAATTGATGAATCACAGAGGTAAGAAATTCATTTTTACAGCTTTAAAATGTTAGTAATTGCAATTAAGAATAGGAAATTGGGACAAATGTTTGTAACATGTCTTGTTCCTAAGATTTGATCAACACTGCTGGGGAGCCATGATGTAATATACTGTTTTGTTTTTAAATTCCCGAAAGATTGTTTCATGGTAAACAACTGATGATCCCTTAAAAATAAATTATTAGTACTAGAGTAAATTCGAGAGCGAGTTGATGCATTGATTGCAGGTGATTAAATGACTTACTGACTAGATGGTTTTCTAACGAATGATGAAAAATATTTTTTGAATAGTTTTAAAGGTTAAAAACTTCAAAGACTATATATATATTGTTTAAAATATACTTATCCACTGGCACGTGTTTTGTCGTCTACGACTCATAAGAGTTGCTGAATCTAGCGATATATATATATATATATATATATATATATATATATATAATATAAAGCTGATTGTGTGTGTGTGTGTGTGTGTGTGTGTGTGTGTGTTCAAGAATAGGGTCCTATATGGTTGACTATTTTAAAAAGCTGATTACATATAATGATAGAAGATGTATCGAGACACAGGAATGGGTATGTTTTATCTGGCCGAACGGTGGTTCATTAAACTTGTGGGGTATGCGTTCGCGCCTGGTCCACAAAGTATGGAAATAAAATATTTAAAAATGTAAAAAATCGTTTATAAGTGTGTTTGATATAGATGTACATAAGAATATGGGATAAGTATGTTTTAACTTAAATAGGGATGGTATAATAGAATTGTGGGGTCTGTGTTCGCGCCTGGCCTCCATAGAATGGGAATATGTCACAAAGCTTTACAAGTTTTTTTTTTTTTTTATATAGATCCCCAGAATATTGTGACAAGTGTTTCAGTGTGAACAGGTATGGTAATATAAATTATGGGGCTTATCTATTTTACTTTTACTTTCATCATATTTTGCTTTGGTTTTGATACCCCCAAGTTGAAGTTATCTCTTTGCAACCCTTCCTTTTCATAACCTATCATACTTTCATAAATCAAAGTCCATTTTCTGTAGGCTGTTTTTAAACCCAGTCAACGACGGGTACTTTTGCTAGTATATATATATATATATATATATATATATATATATATATATATATATATGTATATATATATAGAGAGAGAGATAGAAAGAGAGAGAGGGAGGGGCTGAAATAAGTGATGTATATATCTATATCTATCTATATATCTATATATCTATCTAACTCTATCTCTCTCTATCTCTCTCTCTCTCTCTATATATATATATATATATATATATATCAGGTAATGGCATATGCTACTGGTACTATGTACCCCAGTACTACCTGCCTCATGGTCGGGTCACCGGCGACTAAACTTGTTCCCCCACCTGACTTGTTTGATGAGGAGTGTGGCTAGTCTCCCTGAAGGATGTAAAACAAGACCTTCCAAAGGGCGAATGAACCCTTTTTCGGGGTCAATATCCAACTAGCACATGTGTCTTTGTGTGTATGTATGTGTGTGTTGAGGTGGAGAGGGCTCCCGTATGCCGTGGTGAAGGACACCTTTCTAGAAAAAGCAAATCTCTAATTTAAAAAAAACATAAAGCGGGAGACCAGTACCCGCACTAAGCTGGTCTGCAGTTTAACTTGTTGCTGGCTATCTTGCTCTTGCTTGTTGCTGGATCTTAACATTTTGAAACGAGAGAGAGAGAGAGAGTGAGAGAGAGAGATAGACGTAGATGTCGTACAAAGCTAATACTCTGTAACATAATCTGTGTATAGATACTCCCTCAGGCATTTGTCTATTAAAATGGTACTGTGGCGATGGAAGTCATTTTGGGCTTATGGACTTTAAGTGTCTGAGAGTGGCACTCGCCTGACAAGTCGTTGCAATCATATATATATATATATATATATATATATATATATATACACACACCTGTAAAAGATTCATATCTTAATCTATATATACACATTATTCCAGGTCCTTATCTTCCACAAGTAACTAGACACCTCTTCAAGCAATGCGGTTTATACCAAAGCGGAGTGCATAAAATTAGATTACGGATTCTAATTTTCCATGATTATTGAGTGAAGATATCTCTACTTACTTATAATTCGCTGCCGAAACATGCTTATGAAAGTGTAGCGGCACATCAATGCTTATACTAAACAAAAAAGTATATAAATACAGACACACACACAGTAAAACACAATATATATATATATATATATATATATATATATATATATATATTAATATAAATACATTTGCATGGTAGAGACTCTGGCCATGCTTATAGTTTGGACAACTACTATGTTAAAACCAGAAGTCTCCCTCTGGCGACTTAATGAATGTTTTTTTTTCCCCCAAAAATCACACTTGAACTCAGATTTGATGATTTGTTCCTCCCATTTATTAAGTCGCCTAGCGAGGACTTCTGGGTAAACCGAATATTTGTCCGAAAATTAGCATGTCCAGCGTTGCGACCATGCAAATTTGTTTATGTTAATAAAACTATATATTGCTCATCTTTTATGGACACTCTTAATAACTTGATCGAATTCATTAGTTGTCACTCTTGAATACCTTTAACCAGGTATATATATATATATATATATATATATAGAGAGAGAGAGAGAGAGAGAGAGACAGACAGACAGACAGAGAGAGAGAGAGAAAGAATATCTGTGCGTGAGGTCGCCAGGCTAATCAAGAACCAAGACTCAAGTAAAGCAACTGGTCCCGACGGTATTCCAATTATAGTGTTAAAAAACTTACAAACAGAACTTGCCCCCATACTTTCCAAAATGTTTAAGCGTTGCCTTAAGGAGAAGTGCTTTCCAACACTCTGGAAAATCTCATCAGTATGCCCTGTATTTAAGAATTCAGGAGATAAGTCATCCCCCTCTCAGTACAGACCAATAAGTCTCCTGTGTGTCATGAGTAAGTTGCTGGAATCAACAATAAATAGAGAAGTAGTCAACCACCTCAGCAGAAATAACCTTCTTAGCGACACGATATACAGCAGATGTGCTAACGGTTATATCTCATAGGATTAGCGAATCTCTCGACAAAGGCTTCCTTTCTAGGGCAATTGCTCTCGACATATCAAAGGCCTTCGATAATATTTGGCATAAAGGCCTACTACACAAGATTTCCAGTTACGGTATAACTAGAAATGTTTTCTCTATCATTAAGTAATTTCTCTCAGATAGGCTCATAAGAGTAGTTGTTGATGGGCAGAAATCAGAAGCACACAGTATTAATGCTGGAGTCCCTCAAGGGTCCATACTGGGCCCTCTCTTCCTGATCTACATCAATGATCTCCCAAAACACATACTAAAATCTTTCGTTGACATCTATGCTAATGACACGACCATCTATGGCAACACATCAAAGGCCGTAAATGATGATGTTCTCTCTGATTCACTCTCCTCTGATCTTGAGCGCGTGGTGCAGTGGGGAAGGAGGTGGCTGGTTAACTTTAATGCATCTAAGACCAAGCTCCTATCTCTACATCATAAACGCTCTGATCCCCATCTGGCATCGATTGAAAGGGAGGCCCCAGGATTTGATAAGCTCCTGGGTTTGACCTTTACACCTGATCTTAGATGGAACACATACATCAAGTATGTGGCCAAGGTCGCTGGGAAAATGGTGGGATCCTTCTACAACTCCAGAAGATATCTTACTAATGATGCAATTCTCTATCTATATAAGAGCCAAGTACGTCCAAGGATGGAGTACTGCTGCTACATCCGGGCGGGGGTTGCAAAAAACAGCCTATCCTGCCTTGACGGAGTACAAAATAGACTCCGTTGCTTGGTGGGGGATGCCCTTTTCTCTACCCTGCAACCTCTTTGCCACAGAAGAGACGTAGCGAGCCTGTCATTGTTCTATCGTTATTTCCATGGCAGGTGCTCGTCTGAGCTCCATTCTCTGGTCCCCCTCGCCAATTTTTCTCCAAAAACACCCGACTAGCTGCAACCACCGTCAATAATTTTACCCACTCCCTTTCTGTGCCTAAATCAAAACGTAGATACCATAAACAAAGCTTCTTTATTAGAACTGCACGCCTGTGGAACTCTGTTCCGCTTACCTGTTTCCCTCCCGACTTCAACCTGGATGTCTTCAAGTCCAACACGAACAAGTTCCTGATGAACCGCCTCCCCTAAGTAATGACACCTTACCAATTCTCCAATACAATTGCTACACTATCCCATTGATTACTATACACGCAATAACCCTTATCCCTGAGTGGCCATTGGGCCTTGATAAGTGATGAACTCCATGTAAAAAAAAAGAGATGTATATATATATATATATATATATATATATATATATATATATATATATTGATTGTTGGAGAGCTATTGGCTACACATTAGCAAACGTGTTTCAATGACCCCCCAGCAGGGAAAATCACCTCATCAGGCCAAAAACCATCCACGAAACTTTCAATAAAGACCATCCCTTTATATTAAAGTCAACTTTACAGGGTTGAACCATTTTAAAAAGAAAGAGGGGTACTAACAACCTATATCAAAACAAATATAACCTATTCACAAAATAATGTTAGGTTTTTCAAGGTATAATTCTGAAGCAGATTTATTATAAGTTTGCATTAAATTTTCTAGCTCCAACCATTATAATTATAATTGTTTTTCGCTTATTTATTTTTTTTGTTAATACGGATTTTTAGAACTATTACTCCCATATCAGAGCAATCAATAAATTTAACTAAGGTTTTTTTGTTTTTTTTTTCGCTTAAAATCGAGATATAAATATATACATATATTACTAAACTATAAATTTAGCGCTATTTCTCTATATAATACAAAAGTACCGACATATATACAAATAAACGTGAAAATTTTTTGTCATTTATTCTCTATATTGGTCTGTAATTAGATTGAGCTTCTTCAATAAGGATTGGTATATATTATAAGAAAATATATGTCTACAGAAATATATATATATATATATATATATATATATATATATATATATATATATATACATTGCACACCTGATTCTTTTCATTTCGCATCGACTATCAAGGAGCTTCCTCTTACCACTAACAACTGTTATTTGGTCTCCTTTGATATTAGCAATTTGTTTACCAATGTCCCTCTTGACGAGGTCATTGACATATGTGCTGATTTTCTTTATAGAGGCCCTGGCCCCCTCCCTTCTTTTCCTGAGGCGGTGTTCGTTGAACTTTTGGAACTTGCTACTAAGTCAGTTTCCTTTAGTTTCAACGATGTGATGTATCGCCTGCTCGACGGTATATCGATGGGATCACCCCTTGGCCCAACTTTGGCCAATATTTTTGTGGGTTTTTTAGAACAGACGTTGTTTGACAAGTGCCCTAGACCAGCATTTTACATGCGTTATGTTGACGACACTTTTTCTTGTTTCGCAACGCATGATGAAGCTATGTCCTTTTTCCACTTATTAAATAATTTACACCCTTCTCTCAAATTTACGATGGAGGTGGAAAAAGATAACTCCCTTCCTTTCCTTGATGTGTTAGTTTCTAAACGTGGGCTTTCCTTTATGACATCTATTTATAGAAAACCCACTTTCACTGGTCTTTATCTTAGTTGGGATTCTTTTGCACCCACAACCAGGAAACTTAATCTTATTAGAAACTTAACCCATCGGGCACTTGCTATTTGTTCCCCACCTTTTATTGATGTGGAAATTGAAAACATTAAAAGGATTTTTATTACTAATGGATATCCACCTCCATTAGTTAACTTAGTTATTAATAAAAAAAATCCAATCCTTTTCTGAGCTACCAAAATACGGTCCATGTAGATTTCCGGTATACCTTAGGTTACCCTGGATTGGACTTGAAGGCCAACTTATTTGCGATAAGATTTCCTCTCTGGTGTCTTCTAATTTTGGTGCTCTATCGCTCCGTATTGCCTTTTCCACAAAAAACCGCCTTTCCCTCATTTCGTAAGGATGTCTTGCCTATCTCCCAAACTAGTAATATTATTTATAAATTTCAATGTCGGTGTGGTGCCGTCTATATAGGCAAGACGACCAAGCGTCTTCTGGTCAGAATCGCCCAACATGTTTCCCGTTTCATCAGGGATCATCAACCTACTACCAGAAAATCTCAACTGATAGAATCGTCCATCGGCCAACACTTGGTCGATAAAAAGGAATGCGGTCTTGTTTTCTCTCCGGAGTGTTTTTCTGTTTTGCACCGAGGACGCACAAAGTTCAACCTGTCTGTCCTCGAAGCACTTGCCATCATTGCTAACCCCCCTACTTTGTGCAAGCAGAGAAACCTCCGGCTTCAGTTAGAATTATTTGGGTAGTCAGGTTTTTTTTTGTTTTTTTTTTCTTAACCTCTCCGCTCGTATTCCATATCACTACCAAATATTCTAAAAAAAAAAAAAAAAAAAAAAAAAATAATAATAATAATTTTCAGACTTATGACCCTTGAAAATGTTTGTCTGAACGAAAAGCGCGTTGGGTATATTTTAACGATCTTTTTTTAATCGACTTATTTATTTTATTTAATTGTACATATAACTTGCCCCATTATATATATAATTTTTTTTTTCTTTTCCTCACCCCGGTTTCCATTTTTTAGTTGATTGAATTTACGATATGGTTCACTTTTTTATAATTATTCTAAAATTTTGCCAATCGAATAAAGTTTTATATATATATATATATATATATATATATATATATATATATATATATATATATATACGAGCAAACAGTTAATAAAACATGTTCAAAACACTTTGAAATGAGTTAAACACATATTTAATCTGAAAAGGAAACACTAGAAAATTGGATAGTCCTTAATCCGCGGAGTTTCGAAGAAATACTTTCCTTCTCATCAGAGGGTAGGAATTATCAACATGCGGAATCGGATTTTGCAGAAAAAGTATTTGATGAAACAACAAGTAAGTCAAAGATCTTACTTGATAACAAAAAAGTGAAGCAGAGGGAATAGGGTTAAGAAAAAGGTGATTACACATGAATGGATAGTCTGGTGGAAGATAAATAATCCAATGACGGTAAAATCCAAATATATAACTTCAAGAAAGTTCATTGAATTTCCATTTGCACAAATAAAATCCAAGGAAATCCCGAAATCTTCCGTAATTGGAAGAAGATGGTCAATAATAATCCAAAGACAGAAATCCATGGAATAATTCACAAAAATGTGTACAAGGAAAATATTTATTATATATATATATATATATATATATATATATATATATATATATATATATATATATAAGGATAACTATTAAAGCATATGAAAGTAAAATATATAATCAAGCACGTTTTTATTAATTTATTGAGTATAATGGAAAAGCAATGCTTTCATGTTGATTATGGCATATCAACGCTTTAAAGTTTTATTGATCTGATGAGCTAACATATTTGAAAGATTATGTATTTACTAGGAATGGGTTATTTGTCCAGAATTTAATTAACGTATCGGAATTTGTATTAAACGAGGGTGGATAACTTTGCCCTATGATCTGTTCTATAAAGCCTCCAAATTGTCTGTAATTATAAAAGCAATTACCCCTACCTTTTATTTTTTAAATATGTAGTAACGTAATTACTTAGTATGGGATTCATGGTCACAACTATGCATATAATAATGCATATAATATTATGTAATGTTCATGAGAAATCTCTTTCAGGATAAAAGGGGATTATATAATATTGCGTTTCGGTAAAAGGTGTTTAAATTGTTTAAATACATAAATCACAAAGAACATTTGCTATTGATTCGGCTAAAAAACGGAATAATATAGGGAACGCAAGATAAAATGGAAATGAACGGAAACGCCTGTTGTTCACACGCAAACACACACACACACACACACACACACACACATATATATATATATATATATATATATATATATATATATATATATATATATGTATATATGGATGGATTGATTGATGGATGGATGGATGGATGGATGGATACGTTTGTATGCGGGTGTTATGTGTGTGTTTGTATATATATATATATATATATATATATATATATATATATATATAGATGTCATTCATATGCGGACATCATCATATAATGATTAGATCACTTTGACAGATGCTAAAAGCAATAAAAAAATAAATGTTTTAATTTCAACAGTATATCTCGCGTTTAACGGTAGCCGACTGGAGTGGGTCCTTGCTAATGAAGCTAAACATAGCTTATGTCGCCGTGTTCAAATCTATTGACTGGTGTTAATAGTGACATCCTCCACTGAAGATTCTCGAAGGATGAAACACTAGTGCCTGTAGATATTTAATAATTATTATAGATTATTATAGTAAATAATATATATATATATTAAATTTAGTGATTCAATGAATTTCAAAAAGCATTTTGTAGTGAAATATTTGAGTGTACTGTCAAAAATTTGTCTTGCTTAGAATAATAAAAATCTTTGATATGAAACTAAAGCATTTCATTTAAAAAAAGGTTGTTTTTAAATTCATTGAATGACTAAAATTTAATTTATTTGCTCTATCTTGTATATCGAGCAATACTTATTTAAGTGGGATAATACTTATAGAATATTACTGCCAGTAATATCTTGTAAATCTTATAATCACAGGTTTCCATACCAGCTGATTGTTAAATAACGTTATTCTGAAGTATATATATAAGCCTTAAGAGTCCTAGAGTGGATGAAACGCGAAATATTCATGTAGCTTAATCGCCATTTATATTTTATAACTTACTAACTAGCTCTACCTACGTATTGAGCACCTTTGAAGTTTACGCATAAATTTATACTGTCGTATATTAATTTTATGTGAGCAAATGAAGTTGTTATATATATATATATATATATATATGGAAAAGTTAAAATGATAGGAGTAAGATCAATAATTCTTGAGAGTTATCGGGATAATGCAAAGCTCAACAAATTTTTGGAGCTTATATAGAATATCAATATTATCAGGAAACGACAATATAAAATTATATATATAGAGTTTTACTTGTCCTACATCCCTAATTGATGTATCATTCTTTATGAATAGACACATAAATCTATTTGCATTAGTATGTATTTTTATATATTCGTTGTCTGATTTTATTGTATAAGTATAGGTTTGTATATATTATGTGTATAACAAATCTATAATATCGATATGTAACTAATGTAGATTCATCATATTTTTTCCTAATGATAATATGTTTCATCACAACCGGTGCGTTGTTTTGTTTGTCCACTATTAAAAGTTATTCACTTCTCTGTGATCGACTGTCACGGCCTTTTTTTTCTGCAAGGTGAAATGTGAAATGTATAGTGCAAATCTATTCATAGAGAAAAAAAACGGTCAAAATTTGTAAGCAATTCTTCCATAAGTAAACTAAAATAATAAATATAATGTAAAAATACAATAGATGTTATAAAAACAAGAAATAATACGGCCAAATTATTCTACCCCGTGGATGACAAAAAAGTAAAAAATAAAACGATAAATAAATAAGATGAACAGGACTTGTAATGAAACTGATTTTTTCTACATGTTTCCTCGCAATTTGATTTAGGGCTTTGTCTGTCAGCCGGTTGAATCGTTAGTCTTAAGTTTCAAATAGCAATTTCATTTCCTATTGGTATTTTAAAACCGTTTTACAAACAAAAATATTATGGTTTGATATTGATTTAGTTTCTATGTTTGTTCGTCTGTTATGGATAAGTTTTAAATATTATTTTAATGATTTGTCAAGCTTAAGTTTTAGATTTCAGTTTTGTAAATCTGTCACGCTTATTCCTGTGTTTAGTTGCATTAAATTTTCAAATACAATTCCTTTTTATTATGTCATGAATAAATTTATAATAACCTTTTCTCTGGTTTGTAATGATTAAGTTAAAAAATTCATTTACTGTGATCCTTAAAATTAAGTTTGTCAATTATTCTGTCTAAACGAACTTCAACCTATGCCCCCCTTTGCGAAACTTTCACATAACACTCGGCTAGCTACATCCACTATAAACGATTTTTCTTAACTCTCTATCTACACCTACATCTGAACGCAAATTCCATGAACAAAGCTCCTTTCCCAGAACTGTCTGCAAGTGTAGCGCTGTTCCGCTGAACTACTTCTCAGTTAACTACCACATGACAGCTTTCAAATCCAATGTAAAGAAATCTTGTTGAGCCGTTCCCATAAATACTCAAATCCTACTCAAATTATACCATTAACGATTACTACACTACCACCTTATATTTATATACTCTTATCCTCCAGTGGCCTTCGGGCCTTGATAAGCATTTACTGAAAATTGAAGGTAATTCGTCATTATTCTCAAGCTTAAGTTTAAAACTTTATGGCCGAACTAGCATTTTGGTAGAGTCAAGATCAACGAGAGTGTTTCATGATCTGTCACGTTTAAGATGGAAATAAGTTAGTCAATGGTCTGTCACGCTTATTGAAAAAGCAAGTTCGTTTCTTCCGTCAAGCTTAAGTTTTGCTTGACACCCAAGCTAACAAAACGTCGGTCATTGTTTATATGAATTGTCGGGTATGTTTCTGGTCTTGTTTAGTTCTAGGAGGTTTACTCTCCCAAGCTTTCTCTTCTTCTTTTTTAGAATGGTTAAGGTTATTGCTAATCACATAATGCGTCGTTACTTTAGCATGCCGACTGGGAAAAGCAGGCATTTTTGTAGACCAAATTGTTCTTCTCGAAGGATAGTGACTTTTCCAAGCTCATTTTTTAATGTTTGTGTAACCCGTTCGCGTTAAGGAAGGAAAATAAATCACTGAAATTTGAAATAATATTTAATTGTAATTTTGAATTTTTGAGATGAGGAATGCTTGTTTATATGACTTATTTTTGTAGAACTATTGTTCTCATGTTGAATGTTGCTTGTGCAACGTTTCGGTAGACATAGCCTTCGACGTTCCTCAAGTATGTTGCTCGCCAACCTGGAAACGAAAGGCGAAAAGTTACTGGCTCCATAGATCGTTTTGGATTCTTGGAATTGTTTTTTGTTTTTCTCGCCGTAGTTTTTGATATGTGAAAAAATAGCTTTATTATAGTTACTTACATTTCTTAACCAATTTTTCTCCACACATACGAAATCATTGCGAAAAAAACAAAAATAACTCCTAGAATACGAAATCTTCTATGGAGCCAAGACTTTTCTCTTTTCTTTTTCCAACACCAACATGCTTGTCGAAGGACGAAATCTACATAACGTTATAGAAACAACACTCAAGATGAAAACAATAATCCGATTAAAACAAATGATACAAATATTAAATTGTTTTTTTTGTTTTTTAGTTTGGACATGTTCATTGGTATTCCATGCTTAATTTTGAAATTGCGTGTTCATTGATCGAAAATGCTTAAGTTTAAATAACATTTACTTTGGGTTCCCATATTTACGCTTAACTCAGGCATTCTCTTTAGTTTGACATGCTTAAGATTAAAATTTTGTTTTTATTGTAAAACGCGCAGATAGAATGGACACATCTTATAAATATGCTGCTTTTTGTTTTGTTTTTTTAGGTTTGTTCCGACAAACTTTAGGAAACTGATGATGAGGTAAAAAGTGTTGGCTAGAAAAAAATCATGGCAACCAGAGCGATCAATCAGTAAAGAATAAAGAGATACTTTTTTTTGTTTCAGTACAAAAGAATTCGTAGGACACATTGATAAGAAAAATAAGTGAATGGTAATGACAGGACTGAGCAAAGAAAAACAAAATAATTTGTAAATATTTCACACAGAGAAATGAAGTCGTTCGTATTGTATGCTTTTTTTAAGCTGAAGCCAAATACAGACACACGTATACATACCTATATATATATATATATATATATATATATATATATATATATATATATATATAAATATATATATATATATATATATATATATATATATATATTTAATTAAGGGGGTAGTCACCAACGATGTGTATTTCTTAACATTATTTTATTATTTCGTGTCTTGGTTTTTCATTGAGAATTATGTTTAGATCATTGTAATAATGTTTTTAAATCATTGAAATCGTTTTTACGCGTTTCAGACGTTCTGTGAAGCGTCCTCTTCAGAAATTATTTTCAAAATGTGAAATGAAATGTGATTTTGAAAATAATTTTTGAAGATGACGCTTCACAGAACGTCTGAAACGCGTTAGAAACGAATTCAATGATTTAAAAACATTATTACAATGATCTAAACATAATTCTCAATGAAAAACCAAGACACGGAATAATAAAATAATGTTAAAATATACACATTGTTGGTGACTACCCCCTTATTTCTTAACCCATTTATATATATATATATATATATATATATATATATATATATATATATATATATATATATATATATATATGCGTGTGTGTGTGTGTGCATGTGTGTGTGAAGATGTGGGAGGACATTTCTCAACCTATATACTCAATGAGTTTTTAAACTCTAGACTTGAAATTTGGTATACAGAGTATTCATATGTGGGAAAAAAAACTTTTAATGCGTGTTAATCCGAAAAAACGGGCTGCTAAGGGAGGCAAAAGATAAATATCGCTACATCAGTCGTTGGATTTTTATCTGTTTGCTAACTGTTTTACGAATGTGCATGCGTGAATGGTTCACATGACAGATTCATTATGTTAACAATAAGTAGGTTTGAAAACATATTTTCAAGATCATGTCAAACTGGCCTAATGTTGACCGTACTCGATTCAATTTATTTATGTTATTGTTTCGATTTCAGCTCGAGTAATTTTTAACGTTAACTATTTAGAAAAAAAAAAACATAATACTTGCATACGCATGTCTCAGTTTCTATCCGGTTTTACTTTATTTGTTTAAAGAATTTATAGTTATGTTTATTAGCTTTGTTGTATAAAAAAGAAACCTGCATTAAGTAAAATATACCATTTATGCGTATTTTATAAACAGGCAATGCCGGGCGGCCTGCTAGTATATCTATAAAAGTGATAATGTGTGTGTGTGTTTGTGTGTGTGCATGAATGTACAACTGTTAATCTTTTAAAATAGTATAGTCATAAAACGTATTTAAAAAATTAAAGTTAAGTTCTCTTTAGGGAATTTAAAAAAGCGGCCAATTTTTGCAAGATCCGGATTTTACAGTCGTTGAATACTTTACCTGTTTACTGTAAACACCCGGCGACATGGCATATATAGGTGCTTACTTTTATGCAATTCATATGTAAATTGCGCCTGGCCTTGAGGAACGATACTACCTTTGTGATTGTATAAACTGTCATATATTGTAGTCCTGCGTCGGTAGTTAGAGGTTCAGTAAGCTAGTATAAAATTCGAAGGCGTATCATTTAAATATGGTATAGCATGATGGCAAAGGAAACGTTCTCAGTGTATGAAGAGGAAGTCAGAAAACGAAAGCCAAGAGTTCAAGACAAAACACCGATGTTTTTTTCTTATGGGATTGCGTTTTCATCCGATTCGAGTTTGAAACTCAGTGTTCAGGCAATTTACGCCTGGGAGAGGACGAGATAACATGTGGATACTCGGTAATAACGAAAGGATCAAGAAGGAAAAAGGACCCCAAACATTGTAAGCCAAAGCCACATATTAAGATCGACATCGGTTTGACCTTCACCTTGGCAAATGCACGTAAACAAATATAAAATGACCGATTTGTTTCGCCAATTTTCGCAATTGTTTAACCGATTTTTGCGACTATGATACAATGTCAGAATTAAATTTCAAATATTAAGATGCATACACACACACACATACACACATATATATATATATATATATATATATATATATATAAAATAGTAAAACCAATTAATATAAGGATAAAAAGGGGATATCTTCTGAATGGTCGACGAATATATGTAGAAAAAGTGTTTAATAAAAAGTTTTCATAGCCCAATTCCGATTTTGTTTTGTTTCCTTCAACAAATCAATTATTACTGCATATATATATATATATATATATATATATATATATATATATATATATAATTATATACGTGTGTGTGGGTTTTCGTATTATATATTCGTGTGTTTGTATGTGTGTGTATAATTAGACCAATGTAATCGAAAAATATATGAAAGAGAAAAAACCGCAGCAATACATGTTTTTGTTTCAGATAATTTCGGTCTCAAAGACTTGTATTTAAGATCAAAGACAATGACTCTGAGAGATGTGTATTTTGCTATTATCTTAATGCTTATATATGTGTGCGCGTGTATGTATGGGTGTGTCTGTGTGTATGTGTGGGTGTACGTGTGTTCGTGTGTGTGTTTGCAGAAGTGTTTTTTTAGGAAATGAATTCGTATGTATAAGCGTTTTTCAATGAGGGTTTTTATTGTAAACATATGTGCCTTTAAATTCGGAATAACAATAATGGCTGGTGTTAACGGAAATAATACAAACCAATTGTTTTCTACCAAATCAAACGATAAAAACTTTATAAAAAAAAAGATTCGCTGGACACGAATGAACACTAATTTTCTGTTCGCATATTAAAGGCCTAAACCGATAGAACTTTTCCACAAGAAAACCCAAACAAAAATATATAAGAAAAAAAGACCGTGTGTAAAATATATACTAGTAGTGTGAGTTGGGATTGGTTGACGATGAGATTATCAACATTTTTTTTTTAATTGAAAAAAGTTAATTGATTCATCTCGAAAAGTTGAAGAGCCACGAAAACGGGAGTGATACTATTAAAACGAGCGACCTTTTGTGCAGAGTTTATTTTTCTACATAGTTACTATTATTCTCAATGCACTTTTTCCAGCGATGAACAACGGCTGTGACTGAGTGTACAGTGCGTGTTTTGTAGACGAGGACCGATCCAAATAACGCTTTCTATATTTTTATCAAAAAAAATTGAAAGATCTAGGAAAACGGACGTAGTACCATTAAAATGAGCAACGTTCTGTGCTTATTTTTCTACATGATTTCTGTAAATACAAAATGCTTCTACATATTATTATTTAAATTAGCTAAATTATAATACGTTTTGATGAATTCAGGTTTGTATATACGTAATTATTCTTCATCATAAGTATTTTGTTTAATTCATCTTTTTTGCGCTGGTGTTAAGATGTAAGTTAGTATTTATTTTTTTTTAGATTGAATAGAAAATATGTTTTTGCTATTTTATATTTTTTCGTCAAATACAAAAAATTTTCTAAACTAAAAAATTCCAGTGTAAGTACATATTTCTTAAGTATAAATGAATGAAACTAAAAAACATTCTATTTTGAGAAGGAGATTTTATTTCTCAAATTACGGACGGATTTATATATATATATATATATATATATATATATATATATATATATATATATATATATATATATATATATGACGTACCAAGCTTATATATATATATATATATATATATATATATGACGTACCAAGCTTATATATATGTATATATATATATATATATATATATATATATATATATATATATTTTACATGTAGGTCACAACTTATCAAGGCCCGAAGGCCACTCAGGGATAAGGGTTATTGCGTGTACAGTAATCACTGAGATAGTATTGTAGTAATCATTAGTATTGAGAGGTTTGATAGAGTGTCTTACTTAAGGGGCGGTTTGTCAGGAGTTTGTTTATGTTGGACTTGAAGACGTCCAAGTTGTAGTCAGGTGGGAAACAGGCAAGCGGCAGAGAGTTCCACTGGCGTGCAGTTCTGAGAAAGAAGCTTTACTCATGGAATCTACGTTTGGATTTAGGCACAGATAAAGAGTGGGGAAAATTATTGACAGTAGTTTCAGCCAGACGGGAGTTTCTCGTGAAAGATTGGCGAGGAGGGACGAGGGATTGGAGCTCAGACGAGCATCTGCTATGGAAATAGCGATAAAACAAAGGCAGGCTCGCAACGTCTCTTCTGTGGGAGAAAGGTTGCAGGGAAGAGAAAAGGGCATCCCGCACTAAGCCACGAAGTATATTTTGTACTCTGTCAAGGCAGGATAGGCTATTTTTAGCAGCTCCTGTCCAGATGTTGCAGCAGTACTCCATCCTTGGACGTACTTGGCGTTTATAAAGATAGAGAATTGCATCAGTAGTGAGATATCTTCTGGAGCGGTCGAAGGATCCCACCATTTTTCCAGCGTCCCTGGCAACAAATTTGATGTACGTGTTCCATTTCAGATCAGGAGTAATGGTCAAACTCAGAAGCTTGTCAAAACATGGAGCCTCTCAAAGACGAGAGCCATCCATTGCAATTGATGCCAGATGGGGATCAGAGCGTTGATGATGTAAAGATAGAAGCTTGGTTTTGGATGCATTAAAAGTGACCAGCCACCCCTTCCCCCATTGTGCCACGTGCTCAAGATCAGAGGAGAGAGAATTAGAGAGAACTTTGTCATTTACGGCCTTTGATGATGATTTCCCAAAACACTTAAATCATTCGTTGACATCTATGCTGATGACACGAACATCTCTATAGATGTTCGTGTCATCAGCATAGATGTCAACGAATGATTTAAGTGTTTTGGGAAATCATTGATGTAGATAAGGAAGAGAGTTAGACCCAGGATGGAGCCCTGGGCGACTCCACCATTAATACTGTGTGTCTCTGATTTCTGC
>NC_136483.1:7034693-7054693 GCF_053919585.1 Euprymna scolopes | reverse complement strand
ACAAAAAACTTGTTTTTTATTTTTTCACATTTTTTGTGATGATGATACACGCAAAACATTTTTTATATATTGGTGCCTCCGTACGTGTTTACTCACAATTGTTTTGCTGCATGACCGTCATTCAAAAAAAAAAAAAAAAAAAAAAAAAAAGATATCACAAACGTGTTCGTTATGTTTTTGCTTACATTGTCCTTTTTTATTGAAGATGGAAACTTGTATTCTTTTGTTAATAATGGATCTCCACTTGTCGTAAGCGGAAATTGGCATTTAGTTGTGGAACTTTTCCGGCCATTCGTTAAGTTTGAAAAAAGTTATTTTTGACTTAAGTTTACATTGCATACTGCAATACACTCTGCCAAACATTGCTCACAAATTGTCACAAAGGTTGAAGTGGGAACAAATTGACTAATTTTCACTACTCAAACATACACGCGTCTACCGTCCTAAACCCTCCTACCTTCCCAGTGCGCAGATTGAAAATTGTACTCTCACCAGGTTACCTAATGTATAAATATTGACTTTGTTATTTCGTCATGTTTTTTTTTATGAAATACTGACTGACGACGAGATATGTAAAAAAAGTTGCAAATTGCATAAACTATTCTTACATCAAAATAATTTCCCTGTTAAAAAAAATCTGCTATTTTGTGTAAATTAATTATCTTTCGACCCTTGACCCTTGAAAATATTAATTGGTTACATTATGACAATATTGCTGGTTTATCTTATTTTTCCTCTTTAATATATCATCTCATTATACTAAAGATGAAATACTAATGAAGATTGTACATTTCTCAAACTCAACGTTTCATTAGCTTATGCTAATATCCAGAAAGAAATAAACGATTAAACAATATTGCTTGCATGGAGATATGATGAGTCTCAATTTACAGTGTACATAAATCAATTGAATAAATAATTAACGTTTTAGAATTGATTTAAATGCACTTTAAAATCGGGGAAAAAAAACTAATCATATAAAACTTTGATAGTAAAGTTACTTCTTTTGTAGCTTTAGATTTTTGCAAGATAGCATGTTTTCTTCAAATTGCATTTAGCAACCCAAGCTTAGACCGACACCGCCGGTGTCCAGTGACCGGTAAATTTATTGGCTCTTCCGATTTTAATCCCATTGGTTTTTTTACGGAAATTAGCAGTTTCCGTCTTGGTTTGACTTACGAACCTGTTTCTGACTGATGGTCTAGTTTTATTGTAGCAACTTGTATTTAATTTTGTATTTAACATTAACGCATTTAATTTATACATTGCGGAAATAGTTACAAACTTATATATCTGACCTATTTTGATCATCTCGTTAAAGATAAGTTTTTATTATTCGAATTTATAATTTGAGGAAAGGGTTTAATTATAACTTGTACGCCTTTTTTGATAAGGACCTCGAAAGATAATTTCCTAATCATTAGTTTCTGTCAGTCTTTTAACTTTGTTCCTAAAATATTACGTATAGTACGCATCTGTTTGTTTAAGCACTTTTTATCATTACGTATTTTCGTCGTGTTGTTTGGATTATAAAAGAACGTACTTTGACGTGTATATATTTCTTTAATCTATGTACGGATATTTATTTCCGTATTATATTTTATCATTAATATGAAGACATGTTTTTCTAAAAGAAGGTGTGTATTTTAATGTTCAATAATATTGAAGTTTTTTTTTCTCCTTGTGATGTAATGGAGAGAATTATCGTCATAAACAAAAAATAGTTCACCTTAGGGAGAGTGAGAGAGGGATTGAGTGTATCCGACACTACAGTGTCTGAAAAATCTTATATGTGAATAATAAACGATTTATTGCATATTATTAGACCAAGATGAGTGAACGTAAACGTGTTTTATATACACGTAACTAACAGAATCCGACGTTATTCGTATGGAATGCAGTATTTGTCTCGTCAAAGTTTATCTGTGTTCTTTTTTATGAATATATATATATATACATGTATATATATATATATATATATATATATATATATATATATATATATATATTAAAGTTGTGACGTAAGCAGTTCCGACTTTCCATGGCAACCCGAATACAGCTAAGAGCTTCTATATAATACACAACTAATTAAATAGAATTTACAAACAAAAAATATAAATTAGTTTAGGGTTAGCTTAGTGTTAGGTTAAAAAAGTTTGGTTGAATCTACAATCATCACTTTTACTTAGACAAAACAGTATTTTTTTAAAATTAAAATCGTTTTATTTTCTTGAATCACGTAAATTATCAATAGTTACACCTTTTTCTTATATTTTTCATAAGAAAGTTAGCAGTTATTTTATTTAAGATTCGGGGCGGAACTGGTGAACTTGTTGTGGGAAAATTGACTAAATAATAGTTCAAGTTTAAACAATAAGTCGTTAGTTTAGTTGTAAACATCTATGAGATGTTGTTTTGATTTTTAATTACGTTTTATATTTTTTCTTTCTCTCTGTGAACTATTTGTGTAAAATATAATAATAAAAATATTATTGCTCCGTTAAGGAAACGAAAGAAGCAGATTTTTTTATATATAAATACATTAATAACTTTTTTAAACAAAATATAATTATCTTCGTTTGCGAACAAAAAATGATCCGTAAATCATCTGTTTGCAAAATGTGATGACGGAAATAGGTCACTATTTTTTTAAAGTTAATCAATTGAATGTTTAAAATAACTAAATACATACGGAGAGCACAATCAGTAAAGGTTCATGAGAATAAGCGGAAACATTCAATTAAAGTAAAAGTGGACAACAACATTCGAAGAAGAAGAAAAGTCGGCACGTGAAAAAAAAATGTTTAATCGTATAAATATAAATTAATTAAAATTCACGGCAGCAATTCGATATAGATATTTTATTTTTGAACGAAAAATGCGCATTTACTATTGTAAACGAATTAATAATGGTCCATAAATAATGACGTATAAAATGACGTAATCAATCTTTTCTGTCAATTCTAAGATAAATGAACTTTATGAATTATTTATCCATTTATTATAAATCACGGCTCATAATCACCAGAAATAAAAGACAAAAATTTAATCTCTCTAAAGAAGTAATAAACGCGAAAAAAAAACACATATGTTTTGAAACATATCTCCCTCATATAAAATGAATATTATCACTTAATATACAAAGACCCACCACCTTCGTCAGATGGTTAACTGCGACGTTGCGATGTGTCTTTGTTAATTAAGTGATAATATTTATTTTATATGAGGGAGATATGTTTCAAAACAGTTGTTTTTCGTGTTTATTACTTCTTTAGAGAGATTAAATTTTTGTGTTTTATCCGTTTAGTATTTCTGTTCATTATGAGCCATGCTTTATTTTTAGATATAATTTTTAAAGTAAATTCAATTTTTACGATAGTTGTGTTTATGAAATTGTAACAGGAAAGCACAGAATCGTTCAGAAACTCCTCTCTCTCTCTCCATATTAAGAATGAGTTTCTAAATAATAAAGTTAATATTTCTACATCGTCAGTAAACTACAGGAGTAACACACCTTTAAGTGATCGCCTCCCCAATTTATATTTTAATCAGAAAACAAAACATATAAATTGGAGTAATTTCAACGTATTTGTCAATGTTTTAAGTGTTTTTTCTTATCATTTTAAACTAATGCATTCGTTAGCATAAATTTCCTTATGTAAAATATTTTGTATCATGTGCCGTAAACTCACCCCCGTAAAAAATATCAGAAACAGTTGCAAATAAATATCAATGCAAAATTTTAAACAAAACGTTCCCTGCATTGCCTATGATCGAAAGTAATATATATTGCTAAACAAGTGCTCAATAAACTCAGTATAACAGGTACGTCCAAATGCATTATCATTTCTTCTATTTAATTTTTTGTGGGCCCAGACATCGTCGGGTATCTTTGCTAGTTTATCATAAAGGATAACAATTGTCCGCATATTTTCGTTATACAAGTTTTTATGCGGCTGTTTGTTTAATTTACAGTAAAATGTTTTAGTCACATACATACGTCTTCGGTGTCAGTCTAAAATTATTTCTGACCAAGTAATTTAAAGGAAATTCATTTGTAGCTCTATTTTAAAAACTTGGCCTGAAGATTCTTTTCATAATGATCATGGATCAACTAAAATATCAACGAAATATATACAAAGATGCATATATAAAAATATTTACAAATAGTTATATCATTTAAATTTATTTGTATGACTATTGTAGGTATTTAGGACGGGTCATCATAAATGTAATGGATCTAAACTAAAACTTTATCTGAAATACGTAATATATTTACAAGTGAGAATCGTGCCAAGGTAACATTTATTAGGGGTCATTGCATTAGTTTTAGTAATACTTATAAAAAGTGTATGAAGGTAAAAAAAAAAACGTTCAGGTTTCAGCTAAATACTGGTGCAAACTAGACTATCAAACCATGTTTGTATAATACGTCCAGAATAATCATATCACTTCTTACTATTTTATCTAATGCAAAACTTTTGTATTAAGTCGAAACATTTGATAGGAAACATTTTTATTTATGCATTATAAATAAATTAAATACTTTACTATATTAAACTTATACGTGGCTAATTTATATGCATATATATATATATATATAAATATATGTGTGTGTGCGGTGTGTGTGTGTGTGTGTGTGTGTGTGTGGTTGCCTGTCCAGCCGCACTGCTGAGATATGATACAGCGAAACAGCACTGTATGTGGAAGACTATATATATATATATATATATATATATATATATGATATATATATATATATATGATATATATATATGATATATATATATATATATATGATATATATATATATGATATATATATATATGATATATATATATATATATATATATACATTCACCTAATCACAAACAGCTATTTCGCCGCATCACAGCTCTTATACTTAGCTAGATATTGCGATTTTTTTTCTAAATTAAGAGCCATGTATAAAAGATAGATATCGTTTATTTTTCCTGAAATAATGTCTACAGCCACCGAGTAATTATTTAGGCGTTCTGGCTTTACACATCTCAAAACCGTTATTCCGAATTCTTTAAACAGAAATAGCATATACCTTTGGCCATATTTGGCTCACAATGAAGCAATTTTTTTCAATGTCAAGATTCTACGACAATAACGATTTAAGCTATAGGCATTTTCCCCCTTCGCTTTTATTCTTCCCTGGTCCTCCTCTTTCTCCTTCCTCTGTCGCTCTCTATCTATCTATCTATCTATCTATCTCTTGTTCTTCTATTCTTCTATTTGTATTCTTTTTTCCTCATTCCATACTTTCTTTTTCGCACCATCAACCGGCCGGCAGGCATTTTGTCAGGACGCTAGAGACTATTACACGCTCGGGCAAGTTTCTTTTCTATAACATCCATAAAGATCCGCACGGGCCGCGGGTTAACGAAACTTCAATAACTTATTGAGCCCAGGGGCATCCCTGCTATTCTTATTTCGTTGGCTTTCTCTTTCTTTACCTTTATCGCTTACCCCTCTAACTCGTCTGTCTCTTGTATTATGCCTCTTCTTTCTATTTACTTCTCTTTTTTATTTGGAAAAGCCAGTTTCGCTGTGGGCGAGTCGAATGTCCGAGCTGTACGCTCCGGCAATTTCCTTTTTTTTTTGCATTCTGATGAAGCCATTTTCGCACAGTAACGAACGACAGTTACAAGGATGGCCGTCGGCTTGTCCTTACATGTCGCTATGCCAGGTGGGAGCTACTGACTCCTGCTTTCATTTATTTGTACGTAGTCTGGGCACAACACATGACGTTGTAGTAGTAGTAAAAAGAGGAGGAGATAGTGGAGGAAGTAAGGAGGAGTAACAGTAATACTAGTTTGGTTTGGTTGTTTTGTTATACGGAATATCAACACTTTTTTAGTTATACAATGCAGAATCTGGTTAGTTTGGTAAAAGGATTTTGTTTCAAGTACTTAATATTTTCAAATATTGATAGTATTTGGTTTGGTTGTTTTGTAGAGTTGATTGTTGTTTTTTTTTTACCTTTGTAGAACATCTTTAATTTTTACACCTTATATGTTTCTGTACCTAGTGTGTGCGTGCGCGCGCCTAAACCCAAATATAGATTCCATGAACAAAGCTTCTTTCTTAGAACTGCATGCTTGAAGATATTTCTTCCGTTTTCCTGCAATATGGTTGTCTTTAAGTCAAACGTGAACAAGTTCTTGGTGCACCGTCCCCTTTAGTTATCCAATTTAGCAACTGTCCACTACTAACGATTACTACGATATTTTCCCATTGACTACCGTATAACATTAACCCTTATCCTTGAATAGCACCCGGGCCTTGATATGTAGTGATTCCGTTGTAATATATATATATATATATATATACATATATATATATAGGTTGAGCATTTGGGAAGTGATATACAAATTACCATTAGTGTATGAAGCGATGCTCTTTGTGTAAAGAATATTTCAGTTAAAAGTTAAATATGAACAGGTAAAATTATGGGAGAATAAAAAGCCAATCAAATGAGGTATAGTTAGCTTAAATTTGAAGATTTTGAAAAAATTACAAGTGCGGACTTTCTCTTTGCCGCCCGTATATATAAATATATATATATATATATATATATATATATATATATATATATATGTGTGGGTTTGTGTGCTTGTTCGTGTGTGTGTTTGCGCCGATTATTATTTACTTGGCCTTACTCCGGACATGAGGTTAGTTTTCACTTTTGAAAAATAAGCTCCTTAGAAAATAATTATTATCTAAGTCTAGGAGGGTATCAATTCTCCATTTCCTTGTTTGAGGATATAATTCAAATGCTAAGATGCTAAGATATTTTACTAAGATAAAATTACATGAGAAATCCAACAAAGATTTTCGATATGTCAACTGTTGTTGCATTATTTGATGCCAGAATTTACGTGTGAGCAGAGATAAAGAAAATGGCGACTATAACTCTGGCGAAAATAATGTTTGTCAAAATTGGTCAATATTGCCTTGTTCTAGAAGGATGGTTCCTTTAATTATCGAGTACAAAAAAGATGAAATGTAGTATACCAGTACTATTCGATAAGAAGATTGTTTTAAATAAATTGGTTTTATAGTTGTATATTTACATTCAGAATCTGTTATGACAATACCGTATCGAAGCTACACTATCCCTTTGATTACTGTACACACAATAACGCTTATCCCTGAGTGGCCATTGGGCCTTGATAAGTGGTGAACTCCATGTAAAAAAAAGCGGCACTCACTCTAGATGGGCTGAACAGACTTACCCCGAAAGTAGAAGTTTCATGGAAGTGTGGAATTCACAAACGGTCGCCAGTCGCATGAATAACCCCGTTAGAGAAGAAATGCGTTACGTTTTTGCAACTCTTGCAGAGATGGTAGCGTCTTCCTATATAAGAGGTGCCTTTAATAAGTCTCCAGACTGTTTTTGTGTCGGCATTTTTATTGATGGTACACACATGGACATCTACTTCTCTTCGAAGTAATCTCCTCTCGCTGCAATGCACTTCGTTTCAGAAACTTCTGGAAGGCTCCATGGAAGTCCCCTTGTGGTATCCTCTCTTGTCGCAAACTCTTCCATCTCCTCAATTTTCTCATGGCAACAGCCTCTAAGGTTTTACTTGAGCTTAGGAACTGTTTTGGTGCTCATTCTGTCGAATATTCTGCGGTCTTTTCTGATTACTCTTGTGATAAACTTCTTGTAACTCTTTAACATCTTCATTTCTTAACGAATAATTATGCGTACAGTTTCCACACTGCCACCAAACTGTGCAATTATTGTCTTTATAGACACTCGATTGTCTCATCTATAACAGGGTCTGCTAATTAAGCCAATGTTTAAGAACATCTTCAAAACAATAATATATATATATATTTTTTAAATACTATTAATTTTGAAAAATATTTACACATAACAAAAAATGCTATAATATATAAATCATAAAAATGTAGTAGCAATGGAAGGAGAAGTAAGAGGAAACGTATTAGGCATTTCACCGCAGGTTTGAGGTCAACGCGATAACAGTCCGACTAATAAATGTCCCCTGGAGTAAAGTTGGTATAAAGATGACAGCAATGGTATTTGCTAAAAGTAGACCACTGATGACTGATAACTTTTCCGATTTACCAGCAATTTTGACTTTTCGATTTGATCATTAAGTTTCTGAATTAGTCATAAATGCGCCTGCATTGGCTACGAAAAATTTATATATGAATGAAAAAAACCTAATTAGCTTACTTTCAAACAGAGTATCACGGGAAAAACAATGTAACATATATTCCATGCACAGTTTGAGAAATCATAACGAGGATGAAATGCGGAGAATTCTGCGTTGTTAAATTAATTTTTTTTAAACATATCCTAGCTCTACTTACGTATTGATGATGATATATATATATATATATATATATATATATATATATATATATATATATATATATATAATGTGATTGATAATTTAAAATTCAAATTAGAATAAAATTAAAAACTGTTTCATAAGAAGGAACAAAAAAAAAGTCAATAATTTGTACGATCGTTTCGGAAACGATGTTGTTATTGTGATAGACATTAAGCCAGGGAGAATAATCTTGACATATAGTTTTTTTAGACAAAGTCTCCTCATCAGCAAGAGTATTGGATGGGATTTTTTATATGTAAAAGACACCATAAATAAACCTAGCGATTTTTAAGTATGGCAGATGTATCTTTTACTTATTTGCCTTTTGAAAACCGTAATTATCGTCAAAGCATTCATTTGGATGTTGATTGTAGCTTATAAATGTACGAAATCATAGGATATTTGCCTATCGAGCTTATTATATATCTGCATTACAACGAACACTGTTCTTTTCTTGTATTTTAATTAAATTAGTAATTTTACTATCACATTAAAATACACTCTGCTCTTTAGACTACTATTCTAACCCCCTTTAAATAAATAAATATATATATATATATATATATATATATATATATATATATATTGGATGTGATAACTAATGGCTACACATAAGCAAACATGTTTCAGTGACCACCTTGCCAGGGAAAATCACCTCATCAGGCCAAGAATATCCAGAGAGTTTAGCCATCCAACATATTTATATTGCTCTGTCTTAACATTAAGCATTCTTTGGCTGACACATTTTGGTTTTGTTTAAATAATACTATCAATAATATAAAATGCACACACACACACACACACACACACACACACATATATATATATATATATATATAGAGAGAGAGAGAGAGAGAGAGAGAGAAATAAAAAGGAACAAACCTTATTTATTTCGAGACTTTCTCTGGAAGGAAGTCTCGAAATAAAGGCGAAACGTTGATGAACACATAATACGGTTTGTTCCTTTTTATTTCTCGATTTTGTCGGAATACTATTTCCATTATTTTCATCATAATTTGTCACAAACGGTATATGTCATGGTATAGTAAAGCTATATATGCTCAGTATAGTAATATATGACGTCATATGATGTCATGTAGGACGCTACAACATATAACATCGTATATGACGTCATAGCAAAAAGAGCATAAAAAGGAAAGGTATATTATTCATATAGAAAAACGCAAAGAGAGAAAGAGAGAAAGGGAAATGTGAGAAAGAAAGAAAATGAAAGAGAAATAAACAAGGATGCACAAATAAAAAACATGCAATAAAAATGGAGGTGCAAGCTTCATAAAGTGAAAAAGGAGGAGACTCATAGATGCAGGTTACTAAGCAATTGCCGCTTCATGAGCTGATTGAAAATTGTGGATAATGAGAATCCGAGGAAAATATAAGCATTTATTTGTTGTAATTAATCAGTATTGAAAAAATAAACACACATTAAATATATATCTATTCGAGCCTATCCTTGTTTTATCGTTATTTCCATGACAAGTGCTCGTTTGAACTCCAATCTCTGTTCCCCCCTCGCCAATCTTTCAAGAAAAACACCGTTCTAGCTGAATCCACTGTGAAAAGTTTCCCCCACTCTATATCTGTGCCTAAATCAAAACGGGAATTCCATGAACAAAGCTTCTTTCTTAGAACTGCACGCCTGTGGAACTCTGTTCCGTCTGCCTGCTTCCCACCGGACTACAACTTGGATGTCTTCAAATCCAACGTTAACAAATTCCTAATGAACCGCCCCCTTAAGTAAACACTTCATCAAATCTCCACACTAACGTAATGTACTTTCAATAATCCTTATCCCTGAGTGGCTTCCGGGCCTTGATAAGTGGTGATCACTGTGTAAAAAAGATGCTATTAATAGAATTTCAACAAATATAAGTATATATATTTACCTTAAAACGGTTCATCCTTTGAAAACCGTAAAAATCCTCAAAGCAATTCATTTAGATGTTGTCTGTAGCTTATACATGGTCTAACTGCTTAATTTCAAATTGAAACGCCAAAAGGGAAGTTCCTAACGGTTAGTTTGTTTGATCATCGCTTAATTTAGGTGTAAATAAAAATATAAACATACAAAATGAAGGGAGATAATTTTGTTTTGTCTAGTAACCAAAAGGGGGTAATTCGTCCACATGCTGTTTTTTCATATACTATGAGATAATTGTATTGAGTAAATTTAGTAATATTATAATTGTTTTATTTATTTATTTATTTTATTTATTTATTTGTTAGAATTAATAAAATTAGTAACCTACATAGGTTAAATTTGAATAGAGATTTAACTAAGATACAGAATAATGGTAAGTTTGTTAATAATAATGATGATCCACGTCCTATTAGTAAAGATATTCTATTACATAATCTTGGATATATTATTAATAAGAAAGGTTTTAATGGTCTATGGTGGTTTATATTTGCACAATTTAAACCAGTGTTTATGAATGCATGACAATAGTAGTTCCACCCTTGAATTTAATAGGGTTGTTTTATTTTTGGTATCGTCATCTTGCAAAATCTTGAGGGTTTCAAATTTGCAAAGAGTACAGGATCTGTTTCCTGGGGTATACAGTTTATATCATCCTTCTATTTCCCATTTTAGATTGAATGGAATATTCTTATTATTGAGTTGCCAAATATGTTTAGATAGAGAGGTTTGGTTTTTGAGGGAGGGTTTTTAAAAGAGTGCTTATGGGTTGAAATTCTATGTTTGATAAGATCAGATGTGGAGCCAAGGTAGATTGCGTTTTGTATAACGTATTTATTGTCAGGTCGATTAGGTGCGGCATTGGTCTGAACTGTGTTGGATTGTATTTGATTGGTAGATTGGTTGTTTGATCGTGTGGTCGAGCTATGGTTGTCATTAACATCATGTTAAGATAAGAGATAAAAATACAACTATTTACAATAAGATAAGATAAGATAAAAATACAGCAAGTATGAACCGAAAAAAGATAAACCGTTACAAATGCTTAAACGAATCTTGCTTTCCGTACTGCGGTAAAACTGCTTTTGTGGTACTAGTTTTCAAGAATTCTGGTGGAAGAACTGACCCATTAAATAATCGCCACATTAGCCTCCTCCGGCTTTTCTCAAAAATATTTGAGTCTATAATTAATCAAGCTCTAGTCCATCATCTTACAGCTGCTCAAATTCTAACCGACCAACAATATGGGTTTAGGCAAGCCCGTCCCACAGCAGATATTTTAACTCTAACCTCTGAACATATGTACTATTCACTGGACAAATCAGTGGAGGGTAGAGTGGTAGCCCTAGAAATATCTAAGGCTTTTGACAGGGTAGGGCACGATGGTCTTCTACGGAAAATTAGATCATATGGTATCACTTGAAGAATACATAACGTAATTAACTCCTTCTTAAGTAAGAGAAAAACCCAAGTTGCCCTCGACGGTAGTACATCTAAACAATATGATATAAATTCGGGAGAACTTCAGGGATCTATCCTTGGCCCTTTATTATTTCTAATATTCATAAATAACCTCCCTCATAAAATTGTCCATGAGATGGGTATATTTGTTCTGGATACAAACTCTATGACATTTGTTCAGGACACTACATTCACAAAGACACTACAGACACAAGGGGAAAACAAAGGAAAACATACCTAGTGAAATAAAGAGCATTGCCAAGGCTGCTGCGAAGAAAGGTGGGATCTCTCTACCGTGCTAGCAAGCTAATTTCGTCTTACAGTATCCTGTATGTCTATAAGGTCACTATTTGCCCATGTATGGAGTATTATTGTCACATTTGCGCTGGAGCATCTGCTACTAGTCTCTCACTCCTGGACAGGGTTCAAAAGAGAGTCGCCAACCTGAAAAGTCCTGAACTGTCACCTAAGCTTAAGCCTCTCTCCCATCGACGAAATGTTGCATCTCTCTGCCTATTCTACAAGTATTTTAATGGCGAATGCACTGACGAACTGCATGCACTTGTACCCCCTCGAAGTAAATGCGCCCGACAAACCCGACAAGCAACTAAATCCCACTCCTACACAGTAGATATCCCTAGGTGTAAGAAAGCCTTCTACTCCAATAGTTTCTTACCCAGAATGTCTAGACTTTGGAACACCGGAACGGGGATTCTGCTTTCACAACTGTACTGACACTCAGAAGAGCAAGTGTAACGTGAACAAACATCTTACCATTCATTTCCCTTCATAATATCCCTGCAACTTATATTCCCGATAGTTACCATTCTACATTAAAGTTGCACTGTGCCTTGTTTGGGGTTAAAATTGAATTAAAAAATACAAAAAAGGATGAATAAAGCATTATTTGGACTAAATATTATTCAAACATAAAAAAGCTTTAAAAACTCTCGGATCAGTAAAATACAAAATGAAATTATGATCTCAAAAAGAAGTAAAAGTTTAAACGTTAATGGCGTTTAAAGTTGTTAAGTAGTACGAAGAGATGTATCTGCTTTCTCATTATTTTTATTGCAAGCGCTCGGCTGAGATCGAATCTTTGGTCCCCTCGACAAATTTTCATGAAAAAAAACTCGTAAAGCTCAAACTACTATCAATAATTTTCTGTACTCTGTATGTGCGCCTAAACCTAAACGTAGATTCAATGAACAAAGATTATTTCTTAAACTTAACACCTGTGGAACACTGTTCCGTTTCTCTGCTTTCCAACTGACAACAATATGTCTGTTTTCAAATCCAACGTAAACAAGTTCTTGATTAGATGTCTCCTTAAGTAATGCAATTTATCAAATTTCAACTGCAGATTCTTACTACCATATTGTCCCATTGACAACCGTACAGTCATTAATCCTTATCCTTGAGTGAATTTCGGTCCTTAAAAAGTAGTGACCACTTTGTAAAAAAAAATCCATACAGGTTAAGTGAAAGTCAGAATATAAAACGTAAAAACTAAGAAAAAAAGTGCTCTTTATATATGTGGTTGTCAAAAGAGCACTTTTAGCTAGTTGGCGCAATTATGCCAGAATTGGCGCAATTACCCCAAAGTACGGTACTAAAATAATGGTATTCCTCATAGAAATATTAACAATGGACACAGTACTGATTAATGAAATGAAGCGTGGGCGTAAATATGAAAAACTAAAGAAATTGTTTTTTTTTAATATTTAATTTAGAAAACAAAATATTTAATATTAATTAATGGTGGGACGATTCCAAAATATTTTTCCGATTCCGATACCATATTCGATTCCGATGCCGATTCTTTTAAAATTTATAAATATTTAATTAGAGATTTTTAGTATATATGTTTATTATATATTTATAAATTTGCACATTATTACATACCCCCCACCCGAATAACTTCCGCGTATATTTTTCTAAAATGTTTTCCTTGTAATTGATTGAAAATTGTAAGACAACAAAAGATTAATTTTGATAGTAAAACAAAATCAAAGTGCATCATTTCGTCGTTAGTGTACACAATGCTAGTTGAAAGTTTCGTAAACAGTTGAAAATACGATTGGTTGGCAAAATGAGAAAACGATGTAAGAACAAAATATAAACAACGACTTCCCTTTCATTGTTACGAACGAATTTCCAAATAATAATAATGTTAGTATTAAAAAATTTATTTAATATGGAGACGGCGTAAGCTTTGTTAACTATTCTGTGCCTTCTAATTATGAATGAAGGTCAAGTCTTATTTACATTATAAAAATTTGATGGGTTATCAAATTGATTTGCTTTGCTGTAAAAATACTAGGTGAAAATAATAATAATAATAATAATAATAATAATAATAATAATAATAATAATAATAATAATAATAATAATAATAATCATACGTCTGGGGACACTTGTTGTCACTCAGCTTCCAGAGAACACCACAGGTTTCCAATCAGATCGTTTGCTGACTTGTGTGAAAGCTCCATGTGAGCCAATAATAATAGTAATAATAATAATAATAATAAGAAGAAGAAGAAGAAGAAGAAGAAGAAGAAGAAGAAGAAGAAGAATAGATGGATGGAATACTGTTGTCACATATGGGCAGGAGCTGCTAGAAAAGACTCGCCCTGCCTTGATAGGGTTCAAAATAGACTTCGTGGCTTGGTGGGAGATGTCCTTTTCTCTTCGCTGCAACCTCTATCTCACAGAAGAGATGTTGCGAGTTTGTCTCTGCTTTATCGTTATTTTCATGGAAAGTGTTCGACTGAGCTTCAATCTATGGTCCCCCCTCGCCGAACTTTCACAAGAAACACTAGACTAGCTGAAAACATTATCAATAATTTTCCCCACTCTTTATCTGTACCTAAACCTAAACATAGATTCCATGATCAAAGCTTCTTTCTTAGAACTGCACGCCTGTGGAATTGTCTTCCGTTTTCCTGCTTTCGTGAACAAGTTTCTAATGAGCCGTTCCACTCCAGTTAACAAATTTACCGAACTTCCATTACTATCGAGTACTATATTGTCCTTTTGACTACTCTACACTCTTAACCCTTATCCTTGAGTGGCCGATCGGCCTTGATAAGTGGTGACGCCTTTATAAAAAAAAGAAAAAGAAGAAATGCATTACATTTGAAAGAATAATTATTCTTTCAAATGCATTACATTTGAAAGAATAATTACTGCAGCAAGGGAGGGAGAACATAAATATGTGTTTTCAATCGACATTTATTCAATAATGGACCAGTTTTCCTACCTAGCAAAATTGAACGAGTCCGGCAACGAGTTTTCCGGGAATTAGTTTTCCTGGCACCAAAAGGACCATATGCGAGAAAACGATATTGTTTTTGCATAAACCTAATAGTAGGAGTGGTAGGAACGATACTGAAAACTTTGGAAATAGAATGGGAGAGATTGGACTCAGGGGGATAGCAGCTAATTTCGATAATGAAAACTGCATAAATATTAAGAAAAAGCCTTGAATGTGGAGACAAACACAACACATAAATTACACACAAACTGGACACAGATACAGCTACAGATAGAAAAAACAAAGGGACATCACATGGAATCATACAAACTGAAACTGTATAATTGTGAGATACCGCCCCCCTTTTTGTGAGTGTCACCATAAACAGGGACCACATCAAGAAGGCTGGAAAAGCCGGCGAGAGAAAGCACTAGCCAGACCTCCGCTGGAGTAGTGCAAAGAGAACTAGGACCTTCGGGAGGTTTATTGCCATCCAAATTCCAGTGAAGACCAATGGTCACCGCCAACGAGAAATCAATGGTAACGGCTATTGTGATAACGCAAATTATTTTACAAAGGTTTTCGAAAGAGATAGAAAGTACTAGAAATCTAGTGATACTTGTTGTCACTCATACTTCAGGGAACGCCACTAGTTTTTCTGACAGAGCAATCTTTGATGATAGCTTGTGTGACTAATCTTAGCGAGTACATAATAATAATAATAATAATAATAATAATAATAATAATAATAATAATAATAATAATAAATGTGAATATTCAGATCTTAAGTTACCATCAGCCAATCCCCAAAAATAAGATTCTACTTTTTATGCGATTTCGATGATTTTTTTTTAAGTGATTACTTTTAAAATTTTAAACAAATTATCGCGATTTGATTTCTTTTTTCGACAATTTGAAATTATAACATTTTGTTGTAAAAGAAATAAAGTTCTCATAAGAATTTTGCAACCTATGCTAATCCACCAGAAAATAAAAATGTGATTCTTCATTTTTCAGGCGATTACGTGTAAACACTCTGAAAAAAATAAAAGAAAGAAAACAATAAAAAATCAGTTTTGCATATAAAGTTAACGGAAAATGATCGCTTTTTCAGACCAGATAGGGTAGCTCATTTTGTTTGTTTTAATATCTTTATTGTGATGTTCCTGATCAAAATTTAGTATCAAATATGTCATTGCGAATAATCATACAAACAAGTTTTTTTGTAGTACTAATCCTAAGTTTGGGTGGTAAATTGAAAAATAATACGATTACAAGTGGTTTTATGACATAGTCTGTCAGACTTAAGGTTAATGGTAAAGAATTTGGTTAGAATGGCCCGGAAAAGGGGGTAATTTTACGCTAAATTTATACGTGCAACTGAACCCACTCTAAATTCTACAGTAACTGTTTGTTATCTTTTTCAGCGTGTTTACACATAATTGTCTAAAAAAGTATAATCTCATTGAGATATGATTAAAAATGTACATATAATTTACTTTTTTTTAATTTGATAAATCTTCTAACGTTCATACTTTTAGTTTTTTTTTTAATCCCAAGTTTTGATTTAAGCATGAAATGTTTATGTGATTTTCACTTGTGTCAAAATAAATAAATGCAATAAAGCATAGGATTGTTTCAAAGACGACCATTCCAAAGAACACGTGACCAGGCCAGCGCCAAAAAAATTAAAAAATAAAACTTATAAGGAGTGGCTTATCCATTTTAATTTAACTGTGAACACTGAGGGGTAAGGTATTGACTTTTATCACCTAGTTGCTAAAATAAAAGTGAGCATTTAAAACGTTTTCGTAAGGCAATAAAAGTAAATGAACACTTGATTATTTACATTACATTTACCAATAAAATAATTAAATTGAACCCAGAAATCCTGCCTCTTACATTCATGTTATAAATAAATATTCTTCTGATAAATAAATAAAAACATCTGTGTTGGTTTCTTTATAATTTCAAGGAAAAAAAAATAAAAGAATCGATTTTGAATCGAAAATGAGGCTCCAATTTTCCCGATTCCGATACCTCCAAAAGTTCCAATTTTTCCGATTTCCGATTCCGATTCCGATTAATCGTCCCAACAATAATTTACAATATAGCGGGAGTATACAGATTGCTCAGAAGATGTGATGCCTGGATTTAATTTAAATAAACATATGAACTAATTGAATACCATAGTGACGATTTAGATGGTTAAATGGAAAGTTGTAAAGATTTAATAATGAATCAATACAAGTTATGTGGAGGTAATTATAGAAGAGATAGTAAGTCTTTATTGAGAAGATTAGTACTGCCCTAAGATCTAGTAATAGGTAATTTTTCACTTAATCATAAGTAACATAGTGAAGTTAAGGATACATATATATATATATATATATATATATATATATATATATATATATATACTTCATTTACTCACATAAATTAATATACGAAAGTATAAATTTATGCGTAAACATTAAGTATTTACTTCAATAGTGCTTAATACGTAGGTAGAGCTAGTTAGTAAGTTATAAAATATATATGATGATTAAGGTACACAGAATATTCCGCGTTTCATCCACGCTAGGCATAAGCCTAAAGAATCCTAGCGTGGATGAAACGCGGAATATTCTGTGTAGCTTAATCGCTATATATATATATATATATATATATATATATATATATATATATTTATATATATATATATGGAGATATATATATATATATAACAAAAATGTATATTCCAAATTCAAAGACATTGTGCATTATATCTGATAGTTCCTTCAGCATGTTAAAATGTTCAATTATTGACAACACCCGTTTCATAGTGAAGAAACAAATACTTCATTTTTATATATTCATTTTTGAAGTTTTATATATTAATCTTTGAATTTTCTCGTTGACTCGTAAGAATAATAAAATCTTATTAACTTTAAAAAGAAAAGAAAAGGAATTTAGGTATGATTATTTGATTGGTGCACAAATGATGTCGTTTTCTGACTTTCAGATTTCAAAAATTAGTTCCTTTAATAATAAACTTTTCTAATCGAAATAAAAAACCGTTAGAATCGACACATTTTTGCCAACAGGAACAAATTTATTTATCCCATAAGCATAGGAATCCGGAGTTCTTGAAGCGATGAAGTCCGTAAAGGTCGATTCTGCATGATCTCGGCTTTTGAAGCATTTTTTGCACAGGAAGTTGTCGAGATCTTTGAAAAAATGATAATCGGTGGGCGAGAGGTCCAATGAATATGGCGGATGAGGTAGAGTCTCGGAGCCCAATTCATTCAGCTTATGGGGGATCAATTGAGCAACATGCGGGCGAGGAGAATTGGTCCCTTCATAATGACCAATCTCGGGCCCATACGTTGAAACTTCTGGTGCATTTCGTCAATTTGCCGGCAATACTTTTCCGTCGTAATCATTTCGCTCAGATTCAAGAAGCTGTAATGAATGGGACCGGCGGCAGACCACCAAACAGTCACCATAACCTTTTATTAGTGCAATTTTGGCTTGGGAAAGTGTTCTATAGTTTTTCCAGCATCCAACTACTGTGCGGAACGTCGCCGGTTGTCATAGAAGACCCCTTTATCATCACATGCAACAATCCGCTCGATAAATGAGTCGTTTTTGTTGCGCAGAAGGAGCGAAGAAGACACCGAGAAAAGGGCGATTGTTTTTATATTATCTTTCAATTCATGCGTAACTCATTTATTCAACTTTTTTTTACCTCCCTATTTGCTTTAAATGGCAATGAACAGTTGCGTTGTCGACCTCGAATTCCACAGCAACTTCCCGTGTGGTTTTGCGAAGAGTGGCTTCAGTTAAAACTTTCATATATATATATATATATATATATATATATATATATATATATATATATATATATATATATATATATATATATATAGCTTAATATGTAAGAGGAAAAGAGAGAGTTCAATTCCACAAGAGGAGACTTATCCGGATAATGGCAAGCATCCCCTATTAATTATTATTAACAGTATTATCATTATCATTATTAGTAGTAGTGGTGGTGATGGTGGAGATAGTGGTAGTAATATTGTTACTAGTATCTTTATTATTATCATTATTATTGCTGTCTTCTTTTTACCGCTGCTATTATTATTATAATTATTATTATTATTATTATTATTATTATTATAATAATAATAATAATTATTATTATTATTATTATCATCATCATCATCATCATCATCATCATCATCGTCATTGCTACCATGACCGCTACCATTGTCTTCATTTTCATTGTTATTAACATTAACTTTGACTTTACTTTTATTACAACTATTGGTAATATTATCTTTAATGCTTATTTTTAATGTTTATCTTTAATTTGTCTTATCTTTATTTTTATTTTTATCTTCAATTTTACTTCTATTTTATTTTCATCGTTATTATTCCTACTAGTATTATAATTTTCATTATTATTATTATTATTATTATTATTATTATTATTATTATTATTATTATTATCTTTTGTACTATTATTATTACCCTACTATTATTTTGCAACAAGTTATACGCACTCATAGTAATTGCCACCCTAATCTCCGACCACCCCTTATAATCATAATCCCTATATCATAACAGAAGAAACATATAAATATATTGCCGCATATTACCTTTCAATTTTACAACCTTGAATAGCCCCCCCCCCAAATTATAAGCGATTTTATAGCCGCCATTTGTCGTTTAGGTTGCACCAGTCAAAATTACCACTCCATAGAAAATAGACACACAACAAACCGTTAAAATAAATTACCACGCAGCATCAATACACCCCCAATTTAACGCTAATACATATACCCCTTAATCTCAACACTATGGTACAGACCATATAAATCTTATATATTATACTATATATAACAAGCTTCTCCTTATTTATTAAGAATTCAATAAAGCTTCCTCCAACATTCTATAATTCCTC
>NC_136483.1:6994693-7032193 GCF_053919585.1 Euprymna scolopes | reverse complement strand
CGTCGCTCATATCGAAATGTTTTAAGCGGACATGCAAACATACATACATGCATTTATATATTAGTAGTTCAAATGTTCGATCCAAACCGATTAGAATGATTGCCCTATCTCTGAATACCCTTTACGTAAAATTTCAAATGTTTAGACCAGAAATTGTCTGAGTAATTTGGTAGAGACCGCAGACGTCACTTTTTTTTTTAATTTTACCCATATTATGACCCTTTAACATTCATTATCATGGGCTCAAATCAAGTTATTAAGTTAGATCCATGTCCAAGGAACCTATATCTAAAATTTCAAGTGTTTATACCCAAAATTGACGGAGGAGTTTGGTAGAGTTGTCAAAGGTCTAATCGTTGAATTTGTACCCCTGAACAGTCATATTTCTGCCCGAAAACTGATTACAAAGATTCTTCCAAATCTCAGTAACCCGCACATCAAATTTCGAGTCTGTAGACTGAAAATTGACAGAGATATTGCGTAAGAAAATGTACACACACACACATACACACACAGACACATTCACTTTTATATATATATAACTAGCATTTCAGCTCGGCATTGCCCGGGTGTTTGGAGGTGTATGTTGAGCAAAAGAAAACGGTCAATTTTGTAAAACTTTGACCCCCATTATGACCTCTATTATGACCCCTTAATATTTATTGTTTAGGGCTAAAATTAATTTATTAAGTTAGATCCATGTCCAAGGAATCTATATCTAAAATTTCAATTGTTTATACTCAAAATTGGCGGATGATTTCGGTAGAGTTCTCAAAGGTCAAATCGTTAAACATTGACCCATTTAGCAGCCAAATAGCTGGCCAAAAAACGATTACAAAGATTTTCCCAAATCTCAGTACCCTGTATATCAAATTTCGAGTCTGTAGACTGAAAATTGACAGAGTTATAGCCAAGAGAAATGTACACAGACATACAGACAGATACACACACACAGACACGTTCACTTTTATAGATATACCAGCATTTCAGCCGGGTGTTGCCCGGGTGTTTGGAAGTGTATGTTGAGCAAAAAAAAAAAGTGGTAGTAGGAAGGCAGGCTCATACCCGTACCGAAAATGAAAAGAACGGAGAAAAAAAACCTGACGTGTATTCTGTTACGATTACCGCCAAACCGGAAGTGACATTTTTAAAATTTAGGCTAGACAACCGAAAAGAGAGGATTACTTTGAAAAATATCGGCGAAAAAAGCGACCCCCTGTAGAAAAGTGCCCAGTTTAAGGTTAAAATATTAATATTTTTTAGCCAATTTTTCGATATTTGTCGTATGAAAGGTGGGATTTCAGAAGCGATAAAATCTTGGTAAAATCCGTCGCCTCTGTCAAAAGTGTTGGGCAAACATGCAAACATACATTTATATATTGGTTACTAAAAATGTTTGACCGAAACCGATGAAAAAGCTTACCATATTGTTATAGAATGACGAGATAGAGATAGAGATAGATAGAGATAGAGAGAGATAGAGAGAGAGAGAGAGATGTGTAAACTATATTGAGACACGTTGACCGGAAGTCAAGGTCAGCTGATCGGATTGCGTGTGAGTCACGTGATCAGGTTAGCTGAATCGTAGAGATTTACTATAGACTTAGAAGACGACGGAGGCTTCACCGGTGTCTCCTCTCCTCCACTGGGGGGACGCTGACGTGTGTAGAACAGAACCACACAAGCCAGAGTTTCGATTTCCATACTTCTGCAGGACATCTTGAAAGTGAAATAAAAAAAAGCTATAAAACCAATTCCTTGTCTTGGAGTGAATTGAATCTTCGTCCCCATAAACAGGTACCAGTCTCCCTCCAAGACGAGATGTTTCAGAATGGACCAGAATCGACGACGTCCTATCTCTTAATACCCTTTCTGAAATATTTCAAATGTTTAGACCAGAAATTATCTGAGTAATTTGGTAAAGACTGCAGAAGTCAAATAATTTTTAAAACTTTGATCCCTATTATGACCCCTTAACATTTATTATTTTGGGCTCAAATGAAGATATTAAGTTAGATCCATGTCCAAGGAACCTATATCTAAAATGTCAAGTGTTTAGACCCAAAATTTTGGGAGGAGTTTGTTAGAGTTGTCAAAGGTCAACTCGTTGAACTTTGACCCCTTAACAGCCAAATTTCCGGCCGAAACCGATCACAAAGATTTTCCAAAATCTCAGTAGCCTGTATATCAAATTTCGAGTATGTAGAATTAAAATTGCCAGAGTTATTTCGTAGGGAAATGTACACAGACATACAGACACACAGACACTTTCACTTTCATCGATACATAGCTAGATAGACTAATAGATTACAAAATATATACGTATACATCAATATATATGGAAACAATTTTTGTTTATTGTAAAGATTTTACGCAAATATTATGCAAGTATAAATCATGTAGAATATCTGCATGAATATAATTACACGTAATAATTAACTGTAGATGATCATCCCATGAGAAATCCGACAAAACTAATAGGGAATTAATTAAAATGAATGTTTAATTAATATGCAAATTAGCTAGATCTTTTGCTAGTGAACACATTTCCAGAACCCATATATAAGAAAATTGTATTTTCTTTTTAAATAAATAGACAAGAGGGTTTTTAATATGAATATCAATACACACAAAAGAAAAGCAGATTTATAGGAGTATATATATATATATATATATATATATATATATATATATATACATATATATATATATTACATTGTTAGACTTGCTTTATATAGTAAGAGACAATTAAAGGTCAGCGTTAGATGATGATGTAAAAAGTATGAGAGCACTTTTAATGTACCTTTTTTTACAAAGGTATCACCATTTATCAAGGCTACGAGGTACCTCGAGGATAAATCTTAGGAGTATACAGTAGTCAGTGGTACAATATTGTACTAATCGTTTGTAGTAGAAATTTGGTAAATCCGATTAAAGAATGTTTTCACATTGGACTTGAAGGCCACCATATTGTAGTCAGTTGGAAAGCAGGAAAACGAAACAGAGTTCCACACGTGTGCAGTTCTAAGAAAGAAGCTTTTTTCATTGAATCTACGTTCAGGTTTAGACACAGATAAAGAGCGGGGGGATTATTGAAAGTGGTTTCAGCTGGACAGGTGTTTTTTGTGAAAGTCGGGATATGAAGCATAGATTGGAGCTCAGATTTGCACTTGCCATGGAAATAACGATAAAGCAGAGACAAGCTCGCAACGTCTCTTTTGTGTGAAAAAGTTTGCAGGGAAGAGAAAAGGGCATCCTCCACTAGGCTACTAAGTCAATTTGGAACTATGTCAAGACAGAATAAGCTGCTTCTAGCAGCTACTGCCCAGATGTGGCAATAGTGCCCTATTCTTGAACGTACTTGTCTCTTATGCAGGTAGAGAATTGCATCAGCAGTGAGGCATCTACTGGAGTGGTTGAACAATCCACACATTTCCGGCAGCCTTGGCAACGGATTTGATATACGTGTTCCATCTCAGATCAGAAGTAAAGTTCAGATCCAGAAGCTTGTCAAAACATGGAGTCTCTCCAAGACGAGAGCCATTCATTTCGATTGATGCCAGACGGGGATCACGACGGTGGTGATGGAAAGATAGAAGCTTTGTTTTTGATGTATTCAAAGTAACCAGCCACCTTTTTCTCCATTGCACCACGTGATCAATATAAGAGGAGAGAGAATCAGAGAGAACTTGGTCGTTTACGGTCTTTGATCTGTTACCATAGATGGTAGTGTAGTCAGCATAAATGTCTAAAAATGATCTTAGGGTGTGATTTGAAAGACCATTTATGTAAGTCAGGAAGGGAGTTGGGCTCAGGATTGGCTCCCGAGGTTCTGCAACATTAATACTGTGAACTTCTGATTTCTGCGCATCAAACAATTCAAAGAAGATTAAGTCTTCAGGAGATTGCGGTTTAAATGGGTGAAATTATTAGTAATCATTGTTCGTGTGTATTTGATATGTATAGCCCTTTCCCAAATATAAAATATCGGACATTTTATTTAATAGATGCCGAATTAAGTGGTATTTTCTTTGCAGCGGTCATTGCTTTTGTAATGTCGTGGAGTAAAATAGGGAACACCATGAATCTATATCTAAATTTGACCTTGCATTGTTTCCACTTTATTTTACTGCAATTGATCAATATTTCAATGAATAAAATAAAATACACATCAAGTGCGCTTGAAAACTAAATCACAATGTAGTATAAGGAAAATAAACAAATATTTTACTTGTTTGAAATTTATCACAAATATATTTCAGAGGTATACTCCATCTTCAGTGAGTTGCTTTGTTGCTTTTTTCCTTTTCTTCTTCCTTGCCATGTTGTGAAGTTGGAGAAAGAACTCTGTTTGTAAAGAGCCGCGCGTTGTATCTTGCGGTTGTATTTTGAAATGTGTAAACTGTGCGAATACGACGCGAGAATAACGTCAAGGATGCGAGTATACCTCTGAAATATATTTGTGATAAATTTCAAACAAGTAAAATATTTTATTATTTTCCTAATATTACGTTGTGATTTGGCTTTCAAGTGCACTTGATGCGTATTTTATTTTATTCAAATTAAAACGTTTCTATATGAACTCTCATCATTACTCGTGGCAATAAATAAATAAAGTAATTAATTTATTAAAATTGAAATATCAAATTGAAAATAATAATGTAAATAGCAAAAGACCCTTCAGAAATAAAGCAATAATATATATATATATATATATATATATATATATATACATAATTGTAATTTGGTTATTTTAATCAGTATTTATGTATAATTGTGCAAGAAGAAGAAACTGTTATACTCGCTTAAAGTTTAAATAAAAATGGTAGAAGGTATAAAGAATAAAATTAATTATTATGAATATAACACAAATTGCCATGTATTCATCCCTTAATTCTCACCTCTGTCGTGCAATCTTCTTACCTGCATTCAGATTAAAATTTCAACAGATGGTCAACAGTCCTACTCCTATCCTCCCTCTCCTCCCTCATTTCTCTCCATACTTAACCCATTCAAGCCACCCACTTGATTACATAGACCAAGTTGTTTCACCAAATAAGTAAACCACTAAATTATTTCAAAAATGGATAAATACATTAAAAAGCACATAAACATCAAACTATAAGATTAAAAAAAAATTTTAATCACTTTAAACACGCTACACATATCCCCCAATATAGTTGTGAAAATAATTGCACAGATATTTTGCGGTGAATCAAAATACCAATAAATCATGTTATCAGATATTTTTAATTACATTTTCAACCTTAACAAGGCACATTGCCACTTTGATATAGGGGGATACTATTAGGGACAGAGGCTACATGGATACTAGGTGGGAAGTTGGGCAGCAAGATGTCGGTTCACGTTACACTTGAACTTCTGCATGTCAGTACAGTTGGCGAAGCAAGAACCTGGAAGGGAATTCCAAAATCTAGCGCTTCTGGGGAAGAGACTACTGGAGTAGAAGGCTCTCTTATATCTAGGGATCTCTACTGTGAAGTGGTGGGATTGTACTCCTTTTGGGTTTGTCGGGGTTATTTACGTAGAGGGGGTAAAAGTGCTTGCAGTTCGTGGGAACATTCACCGTTAAATTACTTGTAGAACAAGCAGAGGGATGCTACATTTCGTCGAGGAGACAGAAGTTGAAGTTTAGATGACAGTTCAGGACCTATTACGTTGGCGACTCTCTTTTAAACCTTGTCTAGGAGTGAGAGACTAGTAGCAGATGCACCAGCCTAAATATGACAACAATACTCCATACATGGGCGAATGGTAGTCTTATAGAGGTACAGGATACTTTCGGGCGTTAGTAGCTTTCTAGCACGGTAGAGAGGCCCTAGCGGTTCTAGCAATGCTGTCAATGTAATTGTTCCAACTCATTTTCCTGTGAACGTTAAGCCGAGGAGTCTAAAGATTATCTTTCAGATAAGGAGCCTTTGGCCATTGCTACTGGTGGTAGAGAAGCATATAAAAAGGAGAAACAAGTTTAGTTTTGGCAGCATAGAATGTGACCATCCATTTTTGTCCCCATTCCACTACAGATATGAGGTCATTCTCTAGTGTTTCTGCCATTTCTGCAGATATGTGTTCATTTGTTTTCCTGTCGTGTCTGTTATAAAGCGTGATGTCATCAGAATATATAGCCATCTCACAGACAATAGTAGAAGCTTAAGGATAGACCCCTGAGGTACTCCCGCATTTATATCATATTGTTTAAATGTACGACCATCGAGGAACACCTGGATTTTTCTCTTATCTAAGAAGGATTTAATTATGTTAAGTATTCTTCCAGATATACCCGTATGATCTGATTTTCCTGATTTTCCTGATTTTCCTTCATGCCATACCCTGTCAAAAGCCTTAGATATGTCTAGAGCTACCGTTTTACCCTCCCCTGCTTTGTCAAGTGAATGGTATATACGCTAGGAAATTACAGTTAAAATATCTGCAGTGGAACGGGCTTGCCTAAATTCATATGGTTGGTCGGCCAGAAGTTTAGCATCTGTAAGGTGATGGACTAGAGCTTGGTTAATTATGGACTCAAATATTTTGGCAAAAAAGGGGAGGAGGCTAATGGGGCAGTAATTTACTGGGTCAGTTCTTTCGCCAGAGTTCTTGACAACTGGTACCACCGAAGCAGTTTTCCAGCAGGCAAGAAAGCAAAATTCATTAAGGTATTTGTTGTAAAGTTTGGAGAGGATTGGGGCTACTTCGGCGGAGCACTTTTTTAATAGCACAACCGGGATGAGGCCAGGTCCAGATGCTTTTGAAATATCAAGATTTTTTTATGATAGCATGCACCTGAGATGAGGTGATTCTCAGATGGTTTAGTGTGGCGTCTGTCCGAAAAGGAAGGTCCGGGAAAGGGTAGTTAGCAGGGTCCAGTGTGGAGTTTGAGGCAAACGGACTCCCAAGTATGTTAGCCTTCTCGGTTGCTGAGCAAACAACCTCATGATCGTTGGATATTGGGGGAATTGTTGATTGCCCATTATTTACTACACTGTTGCTTCTGGCTTCTATATACGTCTGTCTGTTTGAACTGGATTTACGTTGGTTTTATCTGCGGTACGCGTGCTGTCTTTGCGCGGTAGCAGCTGCACATGTGGAAATAAACAATTAGGGAGAGTGGGGCTTGCTCTAAAATTTCCGCGTGGGAACAGGTGCTTCAATTGCTGTTTTGAACCATTCAGTGGTCTCATTTGCAGGAAGTGAAAAGATATTTCCTGATGGGGCGTCTCTGATGAGATCCCTATTGGCTTCCCAGTCAGCCTTTTTTATATCTTATTGTTTTAAGCAATGGCTCTTCCGTTTGACTCTAGAGTTAAGGGCGATTTCAACTATTATCACTACATGATCAGCATTCCCAAGTGGGCTATGGGCGTTCGTAACACAATCCTCAGGAACTGTGGCCAGAAACAGATCTAAATGATGCGTGTTGTTCATGCTGATCAGGGAAACGGGTTGGAAACGTAACCATCTGTGATAGGGAATGAGTTATAGAGAAGCTATGTGTTGTGCCACCAGCTGCGTCTGTGTAAGTAGAAAACTCAAGCCAGTTGCTGTGGTGGACATTGAAGTCTCCAAATACATGCACTTGGTCGCTAGTGTCGAGGGAAAGTGCTGTATCTATGCTGTCAGAGACATTGTTCATTAGGGTACAGTCATGTGTTGAGGGAGAGCGGTAGGGAAAATAAAAGTAACTAATGCTATGTTGCATGTTAAGTCTAAAGCACATAAAGACTTGATCGTCCGATTCTAGTTTTGCTTCTCTAGCCAAGTGGAAGGTGTTACGAATTTAGACTCGAAGCCTGTGCATATGTCTGTCAGAGTCCTTACGTCGGAGTGGAAGATATCCGGCCGTGTTAAAGTTGTTAGATGGGATGGAGGAGTGTAGGTTAGTCTCACTTAGTGCTAAGATACCCGGGGTGTTTGTTAGAAGAAATGCTTCAACATTATTTAAATTAGTTCTAAGCCCACGTAAATGCAAGCCTCAAGGGAGGAGGCAATTTGATTTTGCTTGAGTTTTGTCCTGGTTTAAGCCTAATTTTAGATTGTACTGTCATTTTTTTAAAGAGTTTCCGTTTAGGTAAGGAGTGCTAAACAAGTGGTTATGTAGAATACCAGCTATGCAACACAAGTAGACCATCAGCTGACCTTCCATCTACTAGGACTGTGGCCTCAGGAAAGGCCACCGGGGATGAGTGCAGGGTCCCTTTCCATGCGCGACATGGCATTACAAACATCTCGATATTATTAAACTGGTTCCTAATTTCTAAGCGTTACCAAAGAGTTAGGACTCCTGTACTACCAGTCTGGAACTGTCAATCCGGTACCCTCAACCCATCAGACGATGGTCAACCCAATCAACTTGTACTGGTATTATGGCGTTCAAGCACTCCCAAGTGCCCAGTTTAGAGGGGCGTGGGATGTGTCGGGAGAGGGGGAAAACGGCGTTCGTTGTCCTAGTTAGGAAACAAGATCGACCCCTGAGTGTTTCTGTCGAATCCCTGTGCTTCGATCTACGGCTAATAGGCAAAGAAGGAGTATGGAAGCCCGGTGATAGACAGTGCCTATCTACTCCTTAAGCAGTTTAGGTTGCAGATCGGTAATTTGTTTGAGTCACCAGCTGTAGGAATGATGTCATCCAAGACTGGAGGGACCCCCTCCCTTAAGTATAGCTTCAGAGTTTTTCTTCTCCTAGACGGATGACCTGGGAAGATCTACGGGTCCATCAGCACCGAGAGGGTTTGCCCCGCGCCTGTATTTCTGCGATCCTGCGTGGGTAGTTAATGTTACTAGGTTAGTATGTAAATGTTATATATCTACTGAAAAATTACACTCCTCAAAGTGATTAAGGGGCATTGCTATTACATTGTTACTGGAGACGGGCGAGTAAAGGTTAATGTAGTGGAAGCAGCTATATTTGCAACAGGTAAGTTGGAAGGAGGTAAGATATGGTTTAATATTTTTCCTTTAAATTTAGACATTTTTTTATTTATATGTTGGCTTAGGAATAGGATAACGCGTTACAGAATTGCTTGATATTAAGATAAAGTTAGAAATGTGGTTGCGCAAGCTCTGGGTACTTTAGATGGCATGAGGGTTAAGTCCTGTATCTATGCTTTATATAATTAAATTTATAATAAATATTAAAATGAAATATAATTAATAGATAACACGCCTCAAATCCTTGCTTCCTCAGTAAATGTATATTATTATTATTATTATTATTATTATTATTATTATTATTATTATTATTATTAGGAACTGGCTAGGAAGAAAATGCATGGAAAGGATATAGCAGAAGTAGCTGATGAAAGATCATGGCAATGGCTTAGAGCTGGGTATCTGGCTAAGAGTACTGAAACTTTTGTATGTGCAGCACAAGAGTAGGCATTAGGAACACGATTGTTCAAAAGAGTGGTTCTAAGAGAGGAAATTGCTGCAGAATGCCGAATTTGTGGTAAGACCTCAGAGTCAATTGCTCACCTTGCAGCAGGGTGTAGTGGACTCGCCTAGAGAGAGTACCGCAAAATACACGATCGCATGGGACTCCGGATCTATTGAGAAGTGTGTAAGAGGGTTGGGGTGAAGTGTGCTTGAAAATAGTTTGAGGAGGTGCCTGATGAAGTGAGAACAAGTGAGGATGGCAAGGTAGAGGTATGGTGGGACAAAAGTGTCATAACGACCAAGCAATTAGAACATAATCTTCCGGATTTGGTCGCCATTGACAAAGTCTCAAAAAACTGGCAGATTGTAGACTTTTCATTACCCTGGGACATGAATGTGAGAAAGAAGGAGAATGAGAAGTGGAGCAATTATGATCCATGTTTTACATCCAATTCCTATTCAAATGAACATATCTGCTATTTTATAATAAAACTAAACAATCTTAATTCCAAATTCTCGGTCTATCCTATCTCATTTTTATTTATTGAATGTTTTTCTACTTACAAGAGCCGGGGACCTGTTCTTGTAACACATGGCTCTGGAGATAATCCCCGATGGTGTAGGCGGCCTTCATACCTCTGCTATTGTAGATACCACCAACATCCTTAGGAAACCCCTTCATCTTTGAACCTCCTGGTTTAAACCGGGATTGAGGGAAATCCTCTGGAAATGAATCCCATCCCTTTTCAGAGAGATATTGATAAACGAAATAAGAATTATTATTATTAACAGTATATATTTGTTGCAGTATATAGCACAGTCGTTTTTATTATTTTTATTCTTCATCTAGCGTGTTTTGAATAAGCCTGTAACATCCACAACTTGACAAAGTGGTTTTCCCGAAATATATCATGGTACACCGTCACATACTGTATAAACTTTTAAACCTAGATGCTCAATACTTCTAAAAGAATATTTTCTGTAAATATGTTTTGCTAGGAAACAGATATTACATATTTTATTAGTTTATGTTTATGTTTAATTATTTGTTGAACGATTTCTATTATTTTTATAAATATATTAGTAATTTAATTCTACTTATGACTTTTCTCTAAATCCTCAACAGGTGCATTATTTAATCCCTTTTTCCTTAGTAATCATTCCTTTACCATTATACAATTTATATAATCTTAGTACATCTATTGACATTAATATATTTATTACGTTTAAAAATATATGTCATTGTTTTAACTATCAAGATGCATTTAAATTAAACTTATATTTTCATTAAATATCTAAAATTAGATGACAGTTAAAAGTATTTCCTATATTTTAGACATTTGGAATCAAGTGATAAAATTAAAGTATCTGTAATTATGATATACTGTTGTGGCCCGGGTAACTAAGGTAAGCACGGACAATGATACAGGTTTAAAAGGGAATTTGTATTGAGAATAAAACAGAACATACAGAGAACGACTGCCGTAGGACTTAACGCCAATATAACGTACTATGATGTACACAAACGACCATGAGAGTCAATAACTCTCGATCTGTTTATACACGTCATACCTTAATGATATTTTCTCGTATATACACGAATGTTAATTCTAATATCTGTGATAATTATTTTTATTCGTTAGTAAGTTTGTTTTATTTTTTATCTTTAATATATCCTTGAAGTTTGATTTGCTTTAATTTACTCTGGTGTAAAGTATCTCAATCTATATATCAAATTGAACTGGACTGTATTTTTGTGTTTCATCGAGTAATATTTACCAGACAAGTTTTAGTCGAACTTAATATATGTGCTATTCGAAACTGTGAAATAAACCGATTTACTTTATAGACTAAAAACTTCTAAGTTGTCAAAATAAAAATTTGTAACTTGGTACCTGCAACTCGTATTTCGAAAAGTTTTCATATGGCTTTAACAAAAATTATAGCGAATAATGCTGGACAATCCAAACGTAAATTCAATGAGCAGAGCTTCTTTCTTAGAAGTGCACAACTGTGAAACTCTCTTCCGTTTGCCTGTATCCTACCTGACTACAACTTGGATGTATTCAAGTCCAACATAAACAAATTCTTGACAAACCGCTCTCTTAAGTAAGACACCCTATCAAATATCCAAAACTAATGATTACTGTACACGCAATAACCCTTATCCCCGAGTAGTTTCCGGGCCTAGATAAGTGGTGAGCTTCATTAAATGTTTGGTTTCGATTATACAAAGTTATTTTGAAACTTTGGCAACCAAATCATTTTTAAACTTTTAAATTACTACTATATATAAGGCACAATATTATAATTACTATAAAATTGGCTCTATAGCAATAAATGGGCAATTTCCTGAATGAAAATATGATATTTACGCGTATTCTGCGACCGGGCAACGCCTTACGACCTGCTAGTTTAAAGCTTTTTGTTAATTTCATTTATCTTACATCTCAGTGATGCATGTGTAAATATATAACAATAAAATGCAAGGCGAATTATCTATGTACATACACATACGAGTACACCTGTGTTTGTCTCTCTCTATGTATATATATATATATGTGTACACATATATATATATTTATATATGTATATATGTATATATACATATATTTATACATATATATTTATTTATTTATAAGCAAAATTGTATATATATATATACATATATATATATGAATTTTTATAGCAAGTTTTTTATTATATTTATATATATATATATATATATATATATATATATATATATATATATATATATATATATATATATATATATATATATATCGTTCGGATGAAAAATTTGTTTCGTCCCTTGCGGTAGAATTAATTAAGAAAATGGTGCGGATAGATGGAAATATTTTTTGGTTATTTTCAACTAAAGAAAATTTCTCTTAAAGAAGAAACCAGAAATATGTAAAATCTAAAAAGAGAACACACACACACACACACGCACACACACACACACACACATATATATATATATATATATATATATATATATATATATATATATATATAAAGCTGGCCCTTTCAGGTTTTCTTAGTAAAGACATTTTCTCAAATTGGTTTAGAGCGAAAAGAGTAAATATGGGAAACGAAGCAAAAGACAAAGTTCCACTTCCGACAGGGGAGCAGTGCCGTGGGTCACGGCCCCCTACTATTTTTAACGAATATATTCCACAGGCTGAGTCGAAGTTTTATGAAGAATTTTCTTTCGTTCTGCTAGGAAACGTGCTTTAAGCATATAAGCCGAAACAACAAAAGATCTTTGACAGAAAAGAACATAAACACAATTAACTATTTCTCTGATAATAAAATATTTTACTTGCTTTTACTCTATTTCATTTTAGTCATCGTATTGTGAAATTTCTTCAATATCTTCTTGTTTTCGTTTCGCTTTTTATTATATATTTCCCCTGACGCCATATTTTCTTGTCTTCTGTTAAGCCTCGTTATAGATTTGTTTTCCTTCTTCAACCTCGTTTTCGATCTACCTTTTCTTGTAAACCACTTCTCAGGGAGCCATTTTGATCCATTCACTATTGTTGTTCGTTTTTCATTTTTTTCTTTCAATATGTTTTTCAGTTTTTTTATTTTGAGTAAAATATCTAATTATGTGTGTTCCTATATATATACATATATATATATATATATGTATATATATATATATACATATATATATATATATATATGTGTGTATATACATATATACATACATACATATTGATTTCGAAAGATTTTCTCGTTAGCTTATTGTACTTTAGGCCATCTCCTCTCTTTTTAGGATGTATTGAAAATCGTTACTTAGTTTAACTTTTGAAATTTATGAACGAAAGAAATGATAGAATATTCTTTTGTGGGAAATTAATAATGGCTTTTTTCGAGGGAGCTATTGAGCTCCTCACATTTTAGCCACTTGCATCAGAAAAGTACTGTACTCACAGGGGGACATGAAGATCCAGGTTAGTGCACATTTTAAAATCTCAAGCCTGACAACTTTGGATATTAATACTCGGCGGGTGCGATTCAAAATTGGTTATGCAAATTTGTGCACAAATACGAGAGTCAAGTCAGCTTGCTGATATCAGAATTGTTTAAATAATCAAAATATAATAATGATTTCTCTCTGTCTCTCCCATCTGTTTCCGTCCGTCTCCCTCTCTCTCTATCTGTCTCAATTATCATAACAATTTTTATCTCTCTTTAAAGAAGAGACTTATTGGAATTATATTTCAAGTAGTTTTATATCGGATAGCAATCACCGATGGACGGATCGGGTATGTTGCTCGGGTTTAACATGCTCCTTTTAATGTTTAAATAAAATACATTTCTATTTTTATGAAAAAAAACTTTTATGGGTGAGGGGGGGTTCCCGATCGTAAAATACGCTTAAATATGATATTTTAATTCGTCTAGATTTCGTATATCTTATAATAGAGTTGTGATTTCAAAAGTCAAATAAAGTATTTGGGTGCCGTCAGCTAGAATTGAAACCAAAAGCAAAACTCCAGCATGCAAAGTCGATGACGTTTCCACTGTATTGACACTCATATGAGCTGAGAAAAAATTAAAACTTTAAAATAAAGATGAATGTACAAAATGCATTCCTTTTTTTAATTTAGACCTACTTTTAACCCCTTAAAACCTAAGTTTCCGACTAAAGACCCAGAAAACACCCCATAAAAACTCAGTCATTTTAGGCCCCTAGCGCCGCTCTGAAACGTTTCGTTTCGGGGGAGATAGAGTGTGAAAATGTTGAAACAGACATATAGGCTTTTATATATTAGATGAAGGCCTGTCAGTAATGATGCCAAGAAGACTCAGACACAAAAAACACAAGCAAACGTGGCCGAGGTTGTATTAACACTCCAGTTTGAAAGGGGGTGCCTATCGTTCCATCGTGTTTAACGCCCAGAGAATTAGTTGCCGTGCCAAGAACCTAACAACCGTTCCAGGGACGTGCTCACTTTTGAATACTAGTTTATATAACAAGTGTGTATATAGTTACATGAATAATGTATGTGCATAAATATTTATAACTGTATCTGTTATCTTCTAATTATATAATGTGTAAACCACGTGCCAGAATTATATGCAAATCGATATTTTTGTTCTAACTCCGATAGTTTTTAATAAAAATTCGTTAAACTTCGCACGTTATACGGCAACACTAACGCATGCGTAGATATAAAATTTTAAGCTGATATGCGCAATAGCGAGAAAAGGGCAGCCATTTTAGTTCATTGCAGTTTTTTCAGCGTGCCAACTTTATATGCAAGATGGGACGTAAAGGTGCTTTAAGTCAAGCTGAGAGGTCTAAAATTGTTCAAAGGCTTCATAATAAGATTTCCACCTTAGAAATTGCCAAAGAATTACACCGTGATCAGCGTACAATCAAATAATATTGTACTAACCCGAAAATTCGTAAGAAACCATATTTGCCACGTCAAACAATGAGCAAGATTAGGAGAGAAGTTCTCCATAACCCACTTAAAAATAGCAAACAAGTTTTTGAAAAAGCTGGTGTTCCTGATGTGGCCAAATTAACTCGTTGCCGTATCCTGTGGATGACTACAACATTTGGAAAGCCAGAGGTCCGCCCTCAATTAAAGGATATCCACAAGAAAAAGAGGATGGAGTGGGCAAGAGATCACATGAAGGTGACTTTTACATACTGTTTTATTCACCGATGAGTGTCGAGCGACCCTTGATGGACCCGATGGGTGGAGGGAAGGATGGTACCATAATGAGGGTCTACGTCCCCAAGGATCAGGCGTCAACAAGGAGGGGGTGGTGTGATGTTCTGGGTTGCAATCATTGGCAATGAGCTGGTAGGACCATTCAGATTCACAGATGGAGTGAAAATTACCACCAAACTCTACATTGACTTCATTAAGGAACACTTGGAACCTTGGCACAAGAAAAAGAATTTGGCATTCCGGAAAAAGATGTTATTCATGCATGATAATGCATCGTCTTATTCTTCAAGGATAGCCGCTGAATATTTGGAGAGAGATTTTGCCAGACATGGGAAAATAATGCGATGGCCAGCCTGTTCTCCAGATTTAAATCCCATCGAAAATCTATGAAGCATCTTGAAACAAAATATTTACTCCGGAGGAAGGCAGTACAACTCAAAGGATGGCCTCTGTAATGCTATTTTAACTGCTGCTAAAGATGAAATCGAAAATTTGATATATTCAATGGATCAAAGGCTTTTTGCTCTTGTCAATAAAAATGGCAATTATATAAAATATTGATTGTACTTTGAAACCATATTGATGTTGTTTTTTTTCTTTATTATTGTTGTTTTCAATTTACAAATTCCTAGAATAATCAATGTTTCGATGATCTTTTAGCACTTCGCTATATTTTAGCATTGGTTTCATATAAAGTTGGCACGCTGAAAAAAAATGCAAATCACCAAAATGGCTGCCAATTGTTTATTACTGTGCAGATTAGTTTAAAATTTTAGATCTGTCCTTGTATTAGTGTTGCCGTATAACCTGCCAAATTTAAAAAAAATTTCATTGAAAACTATCGAGGTGTATATACATTGTTAATATTATTGCAATGATTTTCATTAATTGGCTGGCTGTGGAAGGATGGTTACACATATAAAGACCGTTTATTTACTGCGTGGTAATACATAACATACGCTTGAGCACCTAGTTTCTCTTTCTCAATTGGTCTTTAATTGAAGGTTTCTACGGAAAAAAGCGCCAAATCAGAGTTATATTATTATATACCTTTATTTTTTATCGGAACTACAAGATGTCGTATGTTCCACATTTTTCTAATATCGCATCTCTCCTAGCTTCGAAACTTGGAGTCTATAACTTCTCAATCTTTCAAACTCTAAACTACATCTGCACGTGTCTTTTCTAAACTATCTCATTATGTAGCAAGTACACGTTGCATTAAGATCACATAGTACCATAACAAAATCATCTAAGATTCCCAATACATATTTCTAACATTGATATTTTTCTGTAAAAATACATTTCGCCTGGATACATATTTTTCAAATATCAATAAAGACCATAACAATACTCGTTCAGGTTATTTAGCATTCTCCGACTGTGCTCTATAAAATATCACGAAACGGACAACCAAGCAACTTTCCCCGGCAAGCGATATTATTGTGCTTATGTATAATATTCCTAAAAAGATATTATTAATGCAAGTAAAGACTACGTCAGAATGTGTGCATACGTATTTCATATGTATTATATATATGGACTGTGAAAACAGTTGTGTTTCCGATCGCGAAATTACCTATTTGGAGTCCTACATAATCCTTATGAGTTTCATCACACGGAACACCTACCGATTGTTATAACGAGTTGTGTAACCGCGTTCGTTTGTCCCCAAATCAAAACTATTCCAGAGTTCCTAAGAACGAACATAAAAGAAAACGAGAGAAAGGAACACCGATATTTGCGTATGTAATTATACAATCACGAGTTTTTCGTTACACGAGTAAAGCAAAACATTCTCTACGCACTTAAAAATGAGAATCCACCTAAATATCAAATTACGTCTTCGTTGAGTCTTAGTCATACAATAACGCTTATTGTTTTCCAGTGAAAGTTATTTTTGGTTTATATATTTGGCAAAATACTGAGAAATTGTCTAATATCACGTTCGTCAGATTTTCACACAAAAAGTCATTTTTGTTTCCTATACATCCGCAACATTGCAAATAATAAATAATATATTGGATACATGCATGCATACATGATGATTGATGATTGCAACATCTTGTCAAACGAGTGCCACTCCCTCAGACACTTAAAGTCCATGAGCCCAAAATTCACTTCCATCGCCACAGGACCATTTTTATAGACAAGCCGAGTATCTATACACAGATGATGTTACAGAGTCTTAGCTTTGTACAACAGCTAATCTCTCTCTCGGTTCAAAATGTTGAGATCCAGCAACAAGCAAGAGCAAGATAGCCAGCAACAAGTTAAACTGCAGACCAGCTTAATGCGGGTACTGGTCTCCCGCCTCATGTTTTTTAATCAGAGATGTGCTTCTCCTAGAAAGATTGCCTTCACCACGGCTTATGGGAACCCTCTCCACCCCAACACACACATACATACACACAAGCACACACGGTGCTGGTTAACCGTTGATCCCGAAAAAAGGTTCATTTGCCTTTTGGAAGGTATTGTTTTTTATCCCTAGACTAGCCACCTTCCTCACCAAACAAGTTTGGTGGGGGGACAAGTTTAGTCGCCGGTGACCCAACCATGAGGCAGGTAGTACTGGGTTACCTGGTACCAGTAGCATATGAGATGGCCTGACACACACATACATACATACACATACACACACACACATATATATATATATATTTACACAAACACACACCTCCAGTAATGTAATGTATGCACTAAGATGCACAGCATGCAACAAACATAATATAGGCACCACCCAAAAGCTGAGAAATAGAGTGGCCGTACATAAGAGTAACATTAAGATATCAGAAAACACTTTCAAAACACGTACATACAGTGGAAATAACTTAAAAATAACGCACATCTTCCAAACCAACAATTACTTTTACTTACGTACACAGGAAAAAAAATCAGAACAAAATTTACTCCCGAATTGAATAGAGTTTAATATCCACACGCAAAAATACGAAATGCAAAACACACTAACACACACATGCATATGCATGCATACACCTCCACACACAACTCAGAACCGACACTATAAAACACACACACAATTCCTTTCATCGCAAATGAACATATAAAACAATATCAAACTTTACTACGAGACCAACAACAATAAGAAATACTTAGGATCACAGTGTAATATCTGTTCTCGTGCTACACTTGGTCAGTGCAGAAGAAATCCTTCATGACTAAGACCATTTTTACTCTGGTGCCTATCCAGAATATCCCCTTTTGGGGAACTGGATTTTCCCACATTAAAAACCGATCCTTTATCTAACTCTGCCTTCGTAGGGAGACAAATAAATAGAAACACTAAAAACACCTTATCTTTATTCATAAATAACGCTCCTTTTATCAACAAATGCCCTTGCGCAATAAATGTGTTTAACCATTTGGTTAAACACGTTTATTGCGCAAGGGCATTTTGCGTATAATATGAATAAAAACATTAGGGAGTCATTGATCGTTATTTATTTATGCTCCTATATATATAGGAGCGTTGACTGAGAACGATCCAGAAAACTCTAACTTAAACCAGACAAGGAATTTAAAGTATCCGGAATGTTAGAATTAGCCATATAAATAATTTATAATTATCCAATAATAAATGTTATGGGTATCCCAACATATTAAAACGGAAACAAGAGTAGAAAGAAATTAAAATCTTAAAATCAAAATTAAGTGAAAATTCTACTAATAAATAAAGAAAGGAAGGAGATACACTCAAGCATGAGAACAAAAATCCTATCACTTTTTGTGAAAGTCTTTTATCATCAGAACGGATAGTGAAACGATATTTTACATTTTAAATTGTTTATCAACTTTCTGCAGATTACGCTAAACAAACGCGTTAAAACTATTTCCAAAATTTTTTCCAATAATTTAAATATGAAAATATCAAAATTGTTATTGGCCGGACTAATTTATATATATATATATATATATATATATATATATATATATATATATATATATATATATATATATATATATATATATATATTGCTACAAAATTATTATAATTAATTGGTATCTGAAAGATTACTGATTTTTCAATTATATAAACCCAGTAAAATTCGGAATACTATAAATAATTCGCATTGTGTTTGGCTTTTAAAACTTCCATATATTCATATATATATATATATATATATATATATATATATATATATATATATATATATATACGATAAGTAATGTCCCTGACCCACTTCCAGCTGTCTGCTCTAGCTGAAATTTTGCGTGTGCAATGATTTATATCTCTACGGGTTATGTGGAAAATTACAGCTCTGAACTAATTGTGGTTTCTGTTTTACAGATGTTTGAACTGAGGCAGGTGTGAAGTGGAGCCTGTTGATTATCGAGCAGTGATCCGGTTTTTGTATTAGAAAGGCCACACACCACAGGAGACTTTTGATGAAATGAAAGAAACTTATGATGATAATGCCCCATCATATGACCTTATAAAACGCTGGAAGCGTGAATTCAATCATGGCCTGAAGTCTGTGGAAACAGCTCCCAGACCTTGTCGCCCTCCCCTTCTGCCATTGATGATGCATCTGTCCGTCAATTTGAGGTTGCCATTTAGGAAGATCGGCGCATTACTATTCGTTAAATAGCCAAAGATGTCAAGATTAGTACAGGGTATGTAGAAACTATCATTCATAAACATTTGCATATGCATAAGATGTCTGCCAGATGGATTCGCAGGTTGCTCACACCATGCCAGAAGCGACAACGCGTCGATTGCTCGAGGATGAATTTGGAGATGTGCCAAGAAGATGAGTCAAAGTTTTTCAAAATACTGATTGCACAGGATGAAACCTGGGTCCATCACTATGATCCAGAGAGCAAAGCCCAGTCAATGCAGTGGAAGCACTTGGACTCCCCACCTCCAAAGGGTGCAGCCCTCCGTGGCAAAGTAATGCTCACAGTCTTCTGGGACCAGGATGGAGTAGTGATGAGAGATTTCCTGGCAAAGGGTACCACAATTACAGGAGCCTATTATGTTTAACTTTTGAGGAAGTTAAGTGACGCTATCAAAATAAAGAGGCAGGGCAAGATCAGCAAAGGTACCCTCCTCCTGCAGGACAATGCTCAGATCCACAACTCACATGTCACCAGATCAGAAGCACGAGCGTGTGGTTATGAAATCCTCCCCCATCTTCCCTACTCCCCTGACCTTGCACCCTCTGACTTTCACGCCTTCCCAGCCATTAAGTTGTTTTTGAAAGGAAAACGTTTCCCAAATGATGCAGCCTTGATTTCTAAAGCCACGTCGTGGTTGGATGACCAACCAGGGATGTTCTACAAAAATAGTCTTCAGAGATGCATCAAACGATGGGAGAAATGCATAACTCTGGCTGGTTCCTATGTAGAGAAAGACTAATAACTGTGCCAAGTTTCGTTGTTCTATTTCTATGGGAAGTGGGTAAGGGGCATTACTTATTGCACGCCCCTCGTATATAAACGTATTTTAAGCTTTCATTTAATATATATATATATATATATATATATATATATATATATATATATATATATATATATATATATATTAAATGAAAGCTTAAAATACTTTCGGGTCACAGATTGTATACTGTTAACCTTAAGTTCATATACATATTAATACAAACAGTTATAAGACAATCTCAACCAGATATTAAAACGCTCTATATACGAGAAAGAGCAATAATATAAATAAAATTGTGAATATTATTATTTAAGTAAATTTTAAAACAAATAATTGTTTGACAATTTCCTATAGATTAAATATGTTTTGGAAGAAAGAATGATACCCTTTGATATATATTTTTTAAGAATTGAGAGTTCTGAAAACAGTGCTATATTTAACCACCTGACCTATCGTATTATTGTTCCTTGTTAAAATTTAGGAAATTTTTAATTAAAAACAACTCTTTAGTTGAACAGACAAATAATAAATGAAAACTTGAAACGCTATAGCGATACATCAGCCAGCTTCTGGCAGAAGTGAGGCACGTTGTTCGGAAGTTGGAAAGTATAAAAAACAGAAATAGTAGACAAAAACGTCTATTTTACTTCTTTTTTTTTACACAGTGATCACCACTTATCAAGGCCCGGAAGCCACTCAGGGATAAGGGTTATTACAAGTACATTACGTTAGTGAGGAGATTTGCTGAAGTGTTTACTTAAGGGGATTGTTCATTAGGAATTTGTTAACATTGGACTTGAAGACATCCAAGTTGTAGTCCGGAGGGAAGCAGGCAGACGGAACAGAGTTCCACAGGCGTGCAGTTCTAAGAAAGAAGTTTGTTCATGGAATCCGCGTTTTGATTTAGGCACAGATATAGAGTGGGGAAAATTTTTCACAGTGGATTCAGCTAGACGGGTGTTTTTCGTGAAAGATTGGCGAGGAGGGACCAGAGATTGGAGTTCAGACGAGCATCTGCCATGGGAATAACGATAAAACAAGGACAGGCTCGCAACGTCTCTTCTGTGGGAGAGAGGTTGCAGGGAAGAGAAAAAGGCATCCCCCACTAAGTCACGAAGTCTATTTTGTACTCTGTCAAGGCAGGATAGGCTGTTTTTAGCAGCTCCTTCCCAGATATGGCAACAGTATTCCATCCTTGGACGTACTTGGCTTTTATATAGATAGAGAATTGCATCAGTAGTGAGATATCTTCTGGAGCGGTAGAAGGATCCCACCATCTTTCCAGCGACCTTGGCAACAGACTTGATGTACGTTTTCCATTTCAGATCAGGAGTAAAGGTCAAACCCAGAAGCTTGTCAAAACACGGGGCCTCACCCAGACGAGAGCCATCCATCACAATTGATGCCAGATGGGGATCAGAGCGTTGATGATGTAAGGATGGGAGTTTGGTTTTGGATGCATTAAAGGTAACCAGCCACATCTTCCCCCACTGAACCACGCGCTCGAGATCAGATGAGAGAGAATCAGAGAGAACTTTGTCATTTACAGCCTTTGATGTGTTGCCGTAGATGGTCGTGTCATCAGCATAGATGTCAACGAATGATTTAAGTATGTGTTTAGGGAGGTCATTGATGTAGATCAGGAAGAGAGTTGGGCCCAGGATTGACCCCTGAGGGACTCCAGCATTTATATTGCAGGCCTCCGATTTTTGTCCATCTACCACTACTCTTATGAGCCTATCGGAGAGAAATGATTTAATGATTGAGAAAACATTTCCAGTGATACCGCAGCTGGAAATCTTGTGAAGTAGACCCTTATGCCATACCTTGTCGAGGGCCTTTGATATGTCAAGAGCAATTGCCCTAGAAAGGAAGCCTTTGTCAAGAGATTCACTAATCCTGTGGGATATAACCGTCAGCACATCTGCGGTAGATCTTGCAGAGCGGAAACCATATTGTGTGTTACTAAGAAGGTTATTCCTGCTGAGGTGGTTGACTATTTCTCTATTTAATATGGATTCCAGCAACTTATAACACACAGGAGACTTATAGGTCTGTATTGAGAGGGAGATGACTTATCACTTGAATTCTTAAATACAGGGTAAACTGATGAGGTCTTCCAGGGAGTCGGAAAGCACTTCTCCTTAAGGCAGCGCTTAAATAGTTTCGTAAGTATGGGAGCAAGTTCTGGTTGAAGCTTTTTTAACACTATAATTGGGATGCCATCAGGGCCAGTTGCTTTACTGGAATCTAGGTTCTTTATTAGCTTGGCGACCTTATGCACGGATATTTGTATGTTACCTTGCTTGTTCTGTGTTATACTTAATGAAATATGACTAAAAGAAAACATGGTGCCCATATATATATATATATATATATATATGTGTGTGTGTGTGTGTGTGTATGTGTGTGTATGTATGTATGTATATATATATTATCATGTACTGCATATGTGTGAGTCTAAAACAAACTTTTTTTTTTTTTAAATCCAAGCGTCTGTAAATAATATCAATTGGACTGTTGTTTTTCGTCGATTCGTACGTTGACTTATTTGGAAAATTATCTGTGAATTTGTCAACATGATCATAATCATTATCATGCAATGCATATGTGTGAGTCTAAAACAAACTTTTTATTTTACAAAAAAAGGAGGGAAAAAGAGCAGGAAAGAAAAAGGGACAAAAACGGTCCAGCCGCTGATCACTTACTATGTATGACTTTCGGAATGTTCCTTCATGTGCATGTTACATGTATATGTGTGTGTACGTATGTATAGGCATATGTATCTATGTATGGTCGTATTTGTGTGCCTCTACGTGATTATGGTTACATGTGTGTGCACATGCATGCGTATGTTGGCGTACATCTCTATGCACGCATGTGTTTATTGTATAATGTGTATGTGGGGTGGAGAGGGCTACCGTAAGCCGTCGTGAAGGCAACCCCTCTAGGAGAAGCAAATCTTAGATTTAAAAAAAATCTTAAGCGGAAGACCAGTATCGCATTATCTGGTCTGCAGTTTGACTTGTTGCTGGCTATCTTGCTCTTGCTTGTTCGTTGATGTCAACATTTTGAACTGAGAGAGAGAGATTTAGCTGTCGTACAAAGCTAAAACTCTGTAACATCATCTGTGTAAAGATATTCATCTCAGTCATGGAAAAGTTGTGTAGGCCTGAAATGCTAGAAACATGTAATAATTGATCTGTCATCATTATATGTATATTTGCATGTATAGGTGTATGTATGTTCATGTATAGGTGTATATATATATGTATATATGGGTGTATATATATGTGTATATGTATGTATATGTGTATATGTATGTATATAGGTATGTGTGTATGTATATACCTATATATATTTTTTAACGTATGTGCATATATGCATGTGTGTATATGCATATATGCATGTGTGTATGTGTATATTTGCATCTGTGTATGTATATGTACGCATGTATGTGTATGTATGTGCATATTTGTGTATGAGTGCATATTCATGTATGTGTATGTATATGTAGGTAAGTGTATGTATATATATACGCATATGTGTACATATATGTATATGTCTGTATACGTGTGTATGTATTTATATATGTGTGTATGTATATGTATGTGCATGTGTATGCGTGTGCATGTATATGTATGTATGTGCATTATGTATTGTGTATGTATATATGTATATATGTGTGTATGTTTACAGATATGTATGTGTGTATGTGTATATATGTATATTTGCATTGATATATATATGCATGCGATTGCCCGTCTTGTATATGTTTATGTATGTATATGTATGTGTATTATGTATTATGTATGTATGCATGCATATATATATGTGTTATATGTATGTGTGTATGCGTATGTATGTGTATATATGTATGTATGCGTGCATGAATATATATGTATGCATACTAATGAGCGTCTTCAGTGTCATATCTGTTTGAGCGTGTGAATTTTGCCGGCAGTCATTTTCGGCTTATGGACTTTCAGTGCCTGAGGGAGTGGCACTTGTTTGACAAGACGTTGCCATCATCATGTATAGATAGATAGATAGATAGATAGATATGGATATAGATAGATAGATAGTTAGATAGATAGATATATTGGCAGGCTACCCGGCGTTGCCCGGTCGTAAAATAAGCTGACATTTTTATTTATATATATTTCGTAGTTATTACATTAGTTAACACCAATTTATTGTTTGCGTTATTTTCAGCTTATTTATAACAAAACTGATGCTTCAGATACAAAAATCATACATAGTTGCTTTTACTCAATCAGATCAAAGCTTTGCAGATATCGTCACATTAGGTTTTTATGTTTTGTTCGCATGTGCTCATGTGTGGAGCATTTTAAAAGAAGCTGGCGGAGGTAAAATAACAATTGTTTCGATATTAAATGATTATTTCAATTCCCGTTCGATAGTTATGGGCGGTTATCCTAAAAAGGGATCAGTTTGAAGTGATAAAATCTCGAAACCTTCTGGTGCTCAACTTACACGAGAGACTACCTGTGCCGAAGAAATTAATACCTTGCAATAAAGGAACATCATTAATAACCCTCTGTTGTACAGAAACAGAATCCTCTTTACACCGCTGCACATCAAGTTCCACTTAATCAAGCAGTTCAAAAATGATCTGGACAAGGATGGTAACAGATTCAATTACCAAGATTGACCGGGGAGAAGTTGAAAGTTGATATCTTTGATGGTCCTCAGATCTAATAGCTTATCAGAGATCCAGAGTTCGAAAACCGTATGTATGCAGTAAGCCTGAAAACTCAGAAGTCATTTTTTTCTGGAAGTGAAGACATTTTTTTTGGCAAACTTAACGCTAGAAACTATGCAGAACTTGTCAACAACATGCTAACTGCTTTCAGCAACTTTGGCTGGTACAGAAGCGTCAAGCTACACCACGTATTTTCTACATATGGACTGGTTTCTTGAGTACTTGGGTTCAATCTGTGTCGAGATGGAAACACGATGTAATCAGGACCTGAAAGAGATGGAATACAGTCATGATGGACGACTACTGCTGAAATCTAAAAATATACTTTCTTGTTGCTGAGCATTTCAGTTCAAAAATAATGAATGTTCAAACCTTGAAGTTTGATCAATGATCAAGCAACTTACAACTACCCACAATTTATAAATACCCACAATTCAATTTCGATGTTTCTATCAATCAGTCAATATAATATTATATGCACAATGTAGAAACTATGCGTAAAAAGAATTAAACGTTTTAGTAAAATAAAACCAACTATTTAATAAGAAACCATAAAGTATGAAGAATTAATTCATTAACGGTCGTTTTTTTTCAAAGTACTATAAAAATTAGTTAACCTACATGAAATTACTCGTACATCCATGATTGAGTAGATTAAAAAGTTCGTTTTAATGATGTAAAATAGAAAAATTTCGTTTTTATTATCAATGCCAGAGCAAGAAAAACTCAACTAATATATATATATATATATATATATATATATATATATATATATATAAAGAGAGACAGTGAGACTTTCATGATCTAGGTGTGATTCGATTAAACAAATAAACTGCGTAGGCAATATTTGCCAATCGACATAGCAAAGAAAATATTTCACATCGAAATGAAAACGTTTAAATAATATTTTGTCCCCAGGCCGTAATGAAGAAAGAAAAATATTTTAACTTTGTAAATTCCCACTTTAAATTGCGTTCAAGCATCTGTAGTATACATATTTCGGTTAGTCTGTCACGTTTGTTTGTGAATAGCATTTGTGTCCTTTTTTGCATTTTCTCGTTGTATTTTTGAAATAGCGTTTTTGCCAGTCTCTCAAGCTTACTTTGCAATACGGGGAAAGGCCACCTACTTATAGCAAGCGGCATTCCGTGCCGTGGAATAATTTTCTATATAGTCACTATCATTCTCAATTTATTTTGTCAGACTTTTTTATATATCGGTCGTAAAAGTCCGGAGCGCGCTTTGCGATTCCCATCTCTGTCGCCATTGTAAATCGACGAACCCATCTCTCAGCTGTGTTGACATCAACTGCATTATCTTCGTAAACGTTCAACAGACGCTGTGCTTATTAGACGGGTTTAATTTTTTTCTGTATCGAGGAGTTTAATGACACATCTTCTGTTCTGAATTGTGTCCATCACAGGGTTTGCTTTCTTAACGTTTCATATAGTCAATACCTGCAACAGAGAGATGAAACTTTCATCTCATGAATGCATAAGTGCAGTTATCATAACAATTGTATTTGCAATTCTCTCTTATTCCTTTGGTCAAAATTAAAAATAAGAGATATTACCGTTTGAACGTCTCTAATAATCTTTTTAAAGGCGACTAAGCATACAGGTTAGACGCTCTGTCAATTGGTAGGTATACCACTATGACTATCCTTATAAAGTTAATCAATATTTGCTTATTTACGTTTTTTTTAAACTTTATTCACAAACATACATCCAACTAATGTTTAAAATTGAGATCTAAATAATAAACATTTTGATTTTCTAATTAGAAAAGAAGATATGAAACTCATTTTTGATTAAGTGATCAATTATCAATTTCACCCTCTTTGACTGGAAGAGGATTGGTCCCGCCCCGATTTCATAAGTTTATCAATATTTGAAGGAAATAAAAGAAAGGAAAATTATTAAATAGGGTTTTAGGAAGAAAGTGGAACATTACGGCAAAATGGCAAGCTACAATTGTTACAGAGAAATAGAGAAAATAAATAAAAATAGATTTATTCTGAATTTAACTTACATTTTACGATTTAACTGACTTTACAAACTCACTTTTTTCAGATTCTCTAACCCGAGTTAAATTGGTCACATAATTTTAACGAGTAAAATTGTGTTGCAGTTTATATACAACATAATGTAATCGAATTTGCATCCGTCTGTTCTCGAGGAAGTTGATTCCAGAGTGTGAATTATTTGGAAATAGCGAGGGACCCGGCGTTGCCCGGTTGTTTGGAAGTGTGTGTGTAAGGAGGGAGGTAAAGTAAAGAATAAACGAAGTAATAAGCCTGTTTTAATATTAAAGAAAAAACGATGTTAAACTTTCTTTAAGAAAACAAAAAAGAAAAAACAGCGAACAAACATAAAACTTCTTTAAAAAAGAAATCGGAAAAACAAAAAGTATTAATCAGAGGAAAAAATGATGAACGTGTTCGAAAAAACAAAAACCAAAAAACACCGTGAGGAGCAAAACAAAAGAAAAATGGCAGAAATAACCCTTTGATTCGTTAAAATTCCATTCCAGTTTTTTAAGCAACTACAAAGTAAAGAAAACTCAAACCTGTGTTTCTTCGTAACTGTGTTAAGTGGTGGCGGGGAAGGAGGAATTTATTAGGGAGAAAAGATTTTACCACTTCCATCGCGTTTAATCGATTTTGGCAGTGAACTCTTACCAGAAAAATATAGGAATCCACGATTTTCGAGGAAGTGGAGAGGTAATAGGCCTATAACACACCTCAGATATTTTGCTGCAGTTTGTGCATATTACATCTGCATGAAATGTCTTGATTTTTAATTCAATTAAGGTCAAAATCAGAGGAGAAAAATTAGTTCATTTTATATATATAGAGATTAAGTTCCTGCACAGGTTGTAGCTGGTTTGTAATGATTAAAAAATGCGTAAAAGAATAATTACATCAAAGATCTGTTATTTTCTGGTGTGTATGTAGTCTGCAATGATAAATGGTGTTTTTGACCGCTGAACATAGTTGTCCGATAATTGTTTAATTTGTGTAAGAATTGTGAATGTTTGTATTCTTGAACCACTGTCAACCATTTTCGGCGCTACTTTCGCAAAGTTTCAGCCGATCTAACTTCCGATCTTTTTCACATTTTTCCTGTAAATATTAAATGTGAAATCCCCTTTTCAGCGTTAACAGTGTAGATTGAATTGATTTGACGTAAAGAATCCTATATAATTTGTTTATGTTATTACTAGTTTTATTTTATGGATCGGAGCAGATCATTTAAATATTTGTCGATAACCGATTGATAAATACATAAATATTTACCTGTGACACAAGTTGATTAAAAACTTTCGCGCCCATTTTTGTTTAACTCTAAGCCAAAATGGAGAAAATGAAAGACGACGCCATTTTGAATTTAAAAATGTCAGCATTTAAAAAAATAAACCAAAAACGAACTTTTGGAAACTTGAAAAAAAAAGATCATTAAATGTAAAACAAATCAAAAGGAAAAAAAATGCCAAAAGATTTTTGTTTCTGAGTGTGACCGGGTAAATATCGCATCTGAAAATTATCCGATGGAATTCGCCGGGCAAATAAGTGATATTTATCTGCGTTAAAATTTTATAAACTGGTTGATGAAAAAAAAAGTGCCGGATAATAATCGATTTTTTTTTTTTACTGATCAAACCAAGATTGATTTCAAGGGATTAAATGAGCAACGAAAATATTACCAAATAAAGTTTATCTTCACGAAGGCAGTTTTTGTATTGAAAATATTTTCTTTTCTCAGAGGCAAAATGAAATTGGAGAATTTATTTATGCAGAATAGAAGAACACATTTTAAAATGAAAAATATTGTAAATAATTCGTATCATCTATGTATGCTTTCTTTTTTTGTTTTATTTCCCTTCTCGGTGTTCCTCTTTCTCTCTCTCTCTCTCTCCCCCCCTCTCTCTCTCTCTCCATATATATATATATATATATATACACGCAAACACACTATATATACATAACTGTATATATATAAAAGCCGAAAGAAAGAAAGAGAGAGAGAGAGAGAGAGAGAGAGAGCGCTAATAAATTATAAGATGTACGCATACTAGTAACTCTCTCCCCAGCGTTTCCCGGTCGTAAGATATATTTAAATATGACATTTTTATCTATTCAGATTACATACTTTTTTATTATGGAACAAATTCTCTATTCATTATTATTTTGGACCAATATATATAGTTGTGATTTCAAAAGTAGAAACAATAATTTTGTTCAATGAGCTATCATGGAAACCAAGACATTCATCGTTTTAATCTCCGTCAATAACGTTTGAGCTATCGCCGGATGAATAAAAAGGGCTAAAAATTCAGGACTAAAAGTCAACTACATGTTTTCAATTCTGTTTTACCAGCAATGTTCGCCAGCTAAAAACCACATTGAAAGTGGGCTACAGGTCCAAATACCCTATATATTAAATTTCAACCGTGTTGGGCAAATACCCAAAGAGTTTTTTTTATTAGGCTTTTCAATGCAGGAATTATTCCGTCCTTGTAAATAGATACATAACTAAATAAATACAATTCAATAGTTTACATGAATATTTATTTACCTTATTGTAGATTGTAAATTCTCAAATATTTTGGGATGAAATATCCCTTTTTAAGAGATAGAACATATATGTACCCTCTTATGTTTTCGTTTCCGGCTTAATTTTAAAATTATCGTCAAATTAAATTTTGTTTGGGAACATTTTTTATTAAATTTAAAATTACGTTAGCTGTTTAGAGGAGATAATTTTGCTATCCTTTTTTTAAAAAAACAAATTTTCTAATCTAGTAGAAGTAATGTTTACTTATTCCGTTTGCTGGAGCGTTTGCATACTAAATTCGACGTAATAATTGAGGATTAAGAAACTACGCATAAATAGGATTCAGGTAATAGTGAAATTAATCCAATCCTCTAATAATAAACCATATAAAATGGACAATACATTTAATAACGCTCATTTTTCAAAGGAATATGCAAATTGTAAACACTCAGGTAATCGCTCGCCTATCCATGATTAAAAAAGATCGTTTTAATAACTTGTAAATAGAAAAGATAGGCTATTATTATCAATGAACGATGAAAAACTTAACTTTGTTGATGTATCGATTAATAGATATCTGCATTACACACACACACACACACACACACACACACATATATATATAAAACACGACCTTATCATTCGACGTAATTTTAAAACGACTTTTTATATAACCAGCCCGAAGATGGCGGAAACGCCGAAAGCGCTCCCAGACTACGGAACACTTTTACACCATTTTACATATAACACAAGAAGGATTATTCGAAAACTGGAAAAAATAAAACAGAAAATTGTCAAACAAGAAAATGCTGTGCTGTTTAACAATATATGTTTAAAGGAGAATATGCTGCCTAAATATACTCAATATATATATATATATATATATATATATATATATATATATATATATATATATATATATACAGAAGCAGAGAGAGATACAAGGTGAATTAAGTTAAGTTCCTAGACATTTTTATACAGACATTTAAAATTTTCGTAGACACTTGAAAATTCATTTTGTTTTTGCTATACATCATATAATATAACTCTATGGCTTAAGTTTCAAACGAACAGCTGCAGCAGGTATTAGAACGCACCCTACTAAAGCCTGATTGTCACAGCTGGGGAATTGGAAAATATAAACTAGACGTGCGCACATTTTAGAAAGAACGATATGCAATAAAATTCTGTTTCAAACTTTAAAAAATTGCGGCAGACACGTATGAAATATTGCAGAATGCTTTAAGACCATTTTGCATGAATCAAGCATCAGTTTTTGAGTGGCATAAGAGATTCAAGAAAGGCAGGGATGCTATGAGGAATGATTAGATGTGTAGAAGGAGCATATAGGCATGATTACTTACGTTAGACCTTTCTCCTCGTGACTTTTGCCTAATACCTAAGCTCAACGAAAACTTTACAGCATATCAATATGTGGCAATACAGGAGATAAAACACGTTGTAACGAGGGTCATTGGCACGCTTGAACAAAAGGACTTCCACAGGGTGTTCCAAACATTGTTGAAATGGTACAACAATTGCAGCCGGGGGAGGTTACTTCGAAAGAGCCTAGAGTTTCATGTGTGTACTATCAATAAAAGTGCCTATACGAAAAAGTTTGGAAACGTATTGAAGGTACCTTGCAGAGGTTGATATAACATTTTCAGACATTTAAAATAAATCAGGTCCATATAAAATATGCTGACAACGTTGGGTTTTAACTTTTAAGTCCACATCCTATCATTAATGTATTAGTGCGTGAAATTAAGTATCAAATATTCTTAATTCTTTGAGCATATTCTTTCTTTCGTATTTTTGTTTAGCAAGTTTGACGATTTTTTTCATTGATAAGATGAATGTACCACAGAACATTATAAATCCTTTGACGCTATTGAAAAGAAACATTGCGTAATTGCACGATAATTGTTATAATGGATAACATCACACTTTAATTATAAAATGACTTCTGACACTCAACATTATCTGTAAACATGAGTGTCTATCACAATAGTAACCTTTTTTTAAGGAGAAGGAGACGGAAAGAAACCAATATTCTGCTTATATATTTTGAATAGATTTTGAACGTCATCACATTTAGATTTTACAACATTTACTTGGCCAAGCATGTATTCAATTAAAAACTGAGTAATGGCAATTAGGCTGAAAAGAAATATAGAAGCAATACGTAATCTGAAATCAATACAATTTCATGGCTGAAATATTTATCAGTTAGAAGGTCCGTGCGTCTTTTTCTTTTTGTTTTATCGACTACGAAGGTTTAATGGTGTCTGCTCTAACGAACTGCAAACACTTGTGCTCCTACGACGTGGACACCCTCGACAGACCCGACAGGCTGCTAAATCCCACCCCCACACTGTAGATATACCTAGATGTCAAAGATCTTTCTACTCCAGCAGTTTCTTCCCCAGAACCGCTAGACTTTGGAATTCCATTCCAGGTCTCTGCTTCCCCAACTGTACTGACGCGCAGAAGTTCAAGTGCAACGTGAACCGACATCTTGCTGTCCAAATCCCTACATAGTACCCCAGTAGTTGTTGCCCCTGATAGTAGCCCCCGACACAAAAGTGGCAATGTGCCTTGTTTGGGGTGAAAATGTAATAAAAAAAACAATGCTTAACGAGTCTGTCTCCCTTCTTATAAGAATATTTGACGTAAGATTGCAGCAACCAACAAAAACAATATTATTATTAATCCAAGTAATATTTTGTCCGTCACAAACCTTAGTAATAAATATAAAAAGCAACCCTTGCTCGTGAAAATTATATGGTGAATGCCGGTGATCAAGAGCTGCTAGTTGAAATTAAAACTGATACCTGATGTTTCATGGTTATAATTTATGGTTGTTGTTTGTATTAACATTGTGTGGTCTGGGTGCGCACCGGGAAAATGTAACCAGAAAACAATTGAATAATCCAAAGTTGGGCATAGCATTTCCTGAATTAATCTACGTTTCTAGGCAACGCCGGACCACTTGTCAGCAAGCTTTACATGTTAAACTATTACATTTATTTTTAGATTGTATTTTTTTTACATCTACTCCGGACACGTTCATTTCTTCTTTTTTTTTACATAATATTTGATTTCCGCTAATGACAATTACAAAGTGTGTGTTATTGTAAGGCTACAATTCATATAACAGGATTTTTTTTCAAATTTAAACTCTGAAGACGTTCGTTTACAGTTGCGTTTTTCTCAGGGTATAGAAAAATACAGATTATCATTTTGCATAGATCGATGAGGCCGCGTTGTCAAGTGTCTTTGTTATTAATTTTGATAAGTGTTTTCACTTACGTTTATCACTGAAACTCCCACACAATTATACAGTACTAAGCACCAAACATTTCTAAAAGATTTCTACCCTATAATTATATATAACTCGTTTTTTGTAACACGCATACACTTCAATACTCACTAAGACTTTTGTTGTCTATCGATCTATAAATTTCTCTACCTGCATCGCTGCCGTTATTAGCACTAAGTTCTCTATTGCTTGTTCTTCCATTTTCATTCTCTCTCTCTCTCTCTCTCTCTCTCTCTCTCTCTCTCTCTCTCTCTCTCTCTCGTTATCTCCCTAACGTTAACAGGGAGGCTATAGGCCAATTTCCCTTAAAATGTGCTCATCAAAACGGTAAACGTAACTAAGCAACGATTTCTCTCTTCACTGAATTAAAGAATAAACTTTATCCAAAGTATCTTTTCATATTAAAGACACTAAAACATAAAACACACACATACATAAACACATACGTACTCGCACGCGCACCCCCACACTACATACTTAAACCCGTCCATAATTTCATGTATACAGGTGAAATATTATACAGTGATTTAATATACAGTATAGGGAGTTTCAGTATTTATTTTACAGTACATAATACTTGAGTAGAGCATGTACGAAAATATGAAAGTGTATGTATAGCAATATAATGACACAGGGGAGCACGTGTTTTATTTTCACAGAGAATCGTCAGGCTAAGCCGTATTTTGCGCTAGTATTTTTTGTTAAATATATCGCGATTTTAAAGTTAAACAACGAATCCAGGTGGGTTATTATGAAAAGCTCGACCATTATCGAATAAAAACGTCTTGTGGTTCACAGTTTTACAAAATATTGTTGGGCAGAATAATTTTTATATAAGACAATCCCAGCCAAATAAAATTGATTAATATGCGAGAGAATAACTTAAAAATTGTAGGTTTTATATGTAAACTTTTGCAGTAAAATATAGAATTTTCAAAACAAAAATGTATTATTTAAACAAGCAATTCAAGACATTTAAATTTTTTTTTCCTTAATCAATGGATTTTCGATGTAAGGCTCATATCCTGAGATTAATGTATTTAGCAAAATATATATTATGAATAGTCATAATTTTGGTTTTTAGCACATACATTGAAAGATAAATTAAAGATTTAAAATTGTTTCTAGAAACGTAGAAAAGGACAACAGAAAAATTGGATCAAGCAATGAAAAGGATATGCAATTATGACATCAGATTCGAATCTACAAGAACCCAATTGCAAAGCTTGAAAATTATCGTATCATGGCGTTAAATCTGCTGAATATTATTTCAGAATTTATACTAATAAGCATTGTACAAAATGACACTTTATGTAAGCTTACGTAATTTTTTTTTTGTTGTTTTGATTTTTATTAAATTTTCACCCCAAACAAGGCACAGTGCCACTTTGAAGTATCAGGGACATAATTTGCGGGGGCACTATGAGGGGAGATGAGTAGAAAGATGTTTGTTCACATTACACTTGAACTTCTGCATATCAGTACAGTGTGGATTTCGTCTTGTTCGTTTGATTTAACTAAAAACAAGCGAACAATAAAGTAATCCATTTATTTCTTATTATTTAGAATTTTAACCTCCTCGAATTTGTTTTTAAAATAACATTTAAATCAAAAGGGTATTTCCCTCACATTATGTAACAAAAATTTAACAATTAAGCAGTTTATTACAAAGGACAAAGGTAAAAGCAAATAATCAATCACATGTTATTATTTAGGTTAGCATTTTTGCTTTTCGTAAATTAAAAAAAAAGAAAAAGAACGACAATATTTCTTACACGTCATAATTATTTATCCTAACCTGTGGATATTGATAACAGATTTAAGAAATATATTTTGCAACGGAAATGTCATTTTTTTCTGAATTTTAGTTTGTGAAGCCAGTTTATGCTTGCTACGAGTATGTCTTTGTTTTACGTATCCGTGATCATATGAAATTATGAAGAATTTCGTGAAAAAATGGTATACTACATATGAAAATATAAGAACATAGGAAGAACATTAAGAAACAAAAAATGATTTCATATCAGAGAGAGATTACAAAAGTGGAAATAGAAATTTTCAAGAGAAAAAAAGAGAAAAAAAACACAAGGGAACTTAAAAGTCATTATTTGGATTTTGATTATTTTTTAGGTCTAACAAGATTTTGTTTAATAAACTGCCTTGAATCTTGAATTTGTCCGCAAGAAATTTTCAGTGAATCTGCACACGTTTGGGTCAATGATTTTACTACCGCGTATTTTAAAACGGGGAAAATAGCTTATTTACTGGCGCAGTTAAATATAAAAAATATTCACAAAGCTAGAATTACCTTAATATTTAAATTGAAAGGCTTACTACATCTTATATATAAACGACTATTTGTCTGTCCGTCTGTCTGACTATCTCCATATTTTCAAACTCTATCTTCTCTAAAACTAAAAGTCGCATAGCGGCGCTATGAGCTTCAAATAACTGGAGTTTATCGACCGTTTTTATGGGTCTTCATTCAGTTAATATAGTTTTTATGGATAAATATTGAAATAAATCGTTATACATTTTTACATTCAGTTTAGTTTTCTTAATCAGTTCATATGTGTGTAACGGTACAGTGGTTACGTTACCAGCTTTGAATGCTACAGTTTTGCTTTCTGTTTCGACACTAACTGGTGGCACGCAAATACTTTTTTTTAATTCACGACATTATAATATATACAAAATCGTGACAAATAAAAATAAGATAGTTAAACGGATTTTATGACCCTCTCTCTCTCTCTTTCTCTTTCTCTCTCTCTCTCTCTCTCTCTCTCTCTAACGTGCTCCTCTGTCTGTTGCACACGTTTACTTTATAGTATTCATCTTTATTCTTACTGTGATTTTATTTCGCATTTCGTATGCATTTGCATACGCGTGTCCACGCTCTATTACACATGCACACATAGGGATGAAATAATTCCTTTGCAATGATGGTTGTTACACAAGATCGGTGTGTTTAAGTTTTCCACGGTATACACAAGTTTTTTTTTTATTTGAATCGAGCAATTCGCATGGAAATAACGATAAAAAAACTAACGACATCACGTCATCACACGTTCGTTTCACATAAGTCTCTGACTTTGGCAAACAGACACTTTTCCCCCTTTATTTCTTTCAGGAACGTTCAATACTTGATTTTTCTTCCAGATCATTGATCAGATGCGGAAGGAGATATCGCTAATAAATTTCTAATTATATTTGTTAAACATTTCACATTTATTTAAGGCGATGAATAAACCAAAATTAAATGTCCTTTTTTGGTCATGTGATTTTATATATTTTTACATTAATTTCTAAAGTATAGCAATCCTCACATCAGGTCAATCAAGTTAATAATAAAGGTGTCGATAATAATAATATTTATAATAGCAGCAACAGGGATAGTGACACAAACGATTATGTCAATCATATAGCGATATTAACAAAAGTAAATATACATACATCTATACACATATATACATACACATACTCATACATACATACATACTTATACATATACACATAACATACATACACGTACTTACCCACATTTATACATACGTAAGTACACCCATAAACATACAAATACATATATATATACACACATCGATACACACTTATATACATACATATACATATATATATACACATACATACATATATATACAACGCACAAAACTAAATAGACATAATAAAAATAAAATAAAAACATTCATATATATATATATATATATATATATATATATATATATATATATATATAGATAAACATACATAGACACACATAAGGATAATTATATACACGTATACAAATTAAAACAAATGCTAAAACTGCTACCACCCCTACACCCCACCACCACCACCACCACCACCACTAATATATATATATATATATAATATATAAATAATATATATATATATATATTTATATATATAAACAAGGCCGATAGCCATTAGTCCCGTGCTCTCGTGTAATGAATGAATGTATTAATGTAGGATTGACATGGAATTCTTAAAGATAAACTAAAATGACCGAAAAGTGGGCTGAAATAACTTAAATAAATAAAAAGCACATGACTTAGAATGACTTTAATGAACTTAAGGATGAATTGAATGACCTTAAAAATGACGCGAATACTTAAAAATACCTTGGATCCTTCAAAAACAACTTGAATGATCTGGAGACTGACTTGAATGACTTGGACTGATTGGTTGTAAAGTGGGTGATCATTTTACATTAATTCAATACAGAAAAGTGATCCCCCACTTTATATCACAATAAGTACAGCATATAGTAAGAACAGATACTACACTTTGATCTTGGCCAAAAGGGGCGAGAAAAGGGTATTTGTTTGCTCCCCACCGAGGCACAAGGCCGATTTTTAATGCGAGGAGTGACGGGGAAATGG
>NC_136483.1:6959693-6989693 GCF_053919585.1 Euprymna scolopes | reverse complement strand
TTCTATATTTTTAGTCTATATTCTTTTATAATTTACTATTACGTTAAGTCCATTTCACTTTTACTGTATATTTTAATTTTTTTCTCCTATTCTGTCATTCTAATCATTTATTATTATTCTTAATTTTTTATCATTTTATTCATATTCTTATTTGTTTAATTTGGGATTTTTATTTTCACATATGTTGTCTAGCTTTTCTACGGTTTTGCGGTAATTCTACTTGTAACCGTTACTGGAAATTTTAATTTTTAATTTTATCGTGGTAAATTTGCCTCATAATTAAGATAATATAACCTAATTATTCCTGTATAAAAGTGTTTCTGGTTTTATTAATTAAATTATCCAAATTGTTATTTTCATTTATACATATATGTGCGCATGTATGTGTGAATGTCTGTACATTCGGCTAAGTTACTAATATGTATACTAATATATATATATATATATATATATATATCACATCCGATTTACGACTTCCGGTTACGCATGTGTACATAAACATAAACCGATAACAGCGTAAACAAATAAAAACAAATTTTTACTTTTGCAGAATTTGACCTGCGCACTGAAATATTAACGTCATTATTTAGAAATTATTATTTAACATGGGAAGGGTGGAGATGTTTTGCAACTATTCTGTATTACAACTATACTGTCGCAATTTTCTTACAAATAAATCAACTTTGACCCGTTGATAACTATAAGAGCATTTTACAACGGCGATTTCCCTTCCATGTTCCGTTTTTTTAAATTTATTCTCCATTTTTCAATACACTTTTCTTAAAAACATTCATACATTTTCTTCTACACTACCAACATAAATAAATAACCCCGACAATGTTTTTTTTACAAATAAATAATCAAAACAATAAAACGTATTGTTATACCATGTACGTTTTCAGCGGCCCAATTGTTTTTTGTGTATAAATTATCCAAATAAACAATTGTTAATACTTTCTGCTTGTTTTTTTACATCGTTCATTTCCACATTGTCTTAATTAGTTTTATTGAACCTATTATTAATATAAATAAATATTTTAACTAATGGGTCATGAATATTTGTTTAAAATAAATGAAAAAAGTTACATTTTATTGTAATTCTTTATTTAAAAAGCCATTATTAACATAGGGGAGAGTGTTTTTAACTATTCTGTAATTTCAACTAACAATTTCATTTAAAAAAGATATATCAAAATTTGAATTTAACTTGAAGTATTATGGTATCTGTTTAGTACACATTTACCTATAAATATGGCAAACCACTTATAATTAAATTGCTGTAAGTTTTTTTTTCCGAAAATAAACAATAACAGAACGACTCATACAAATCTATCTACAATCTTTTTTCATTTTAATATACTTTCATAGAAATTTTCCATTATGTCACAAAAACTATTTTCTTTACGTCAGAAGTGTCACGCTCATGCATTAATTCCATAGCGAATCTAACATACTGACCCAACAGGTTACGGGTAGTCTAGTATATGGATATGTATATATATATATATATATATATATATATATATATATATATATATCTGCAGATATATATATATATATATATATATATATATATATGTGTGTGTGTGCGTGTGTGTGTGTGTGTGTACCTGACTGGAAGCCCTATTACTGATTTTCCTTTATCCATCGACCTTTAGCCTACCTCTTTCTTTGTAAATGTTTCCTCTACGGTAAACAAAATTATATTTTTACACTTTCCCTCCAAACCCCTTATCAGATTTCTTATGACGATTAATCAACACTAATTCTTTTTTCCTTGTATTTTTCTTTTTTTCTCTTTTTTATCATTTTATGTATTGACTTATATTTCCCCCTATTGCTTTCTATGTTTGGAGTCTAAAATGTCACTTAACCTACCACCCCTCTCATTCAAATGTAACGTTTTATTTTTATAACAAAATATATTTCCTCAATATTTTCCATTTAGAACCAGACGCTTTCAGTGGTACACGGACTTTATTACTTTATTACACTGTCCGACGAGGACTTTTGGGCTATCGACCAATTGTCTAAAACATTAGCTTATTCAGTGTAGCGATTATGTAATATGTGTTTATATAAATTATATATTTTACATTTGTGTATATATTTATATATATATATATGTGTGTGTGTGTGAAGGTATATATGTATATGTGCATCTATGTCTGTATAATCACATGGTTGTAGGTAAGTTGTCTCCTTTTATCCTATATTATTTTACATTATTTTACATTTTATTTTATATATGTGTGTATATATAGCACACGTTTGTATATGTATATATGTGTATGCGGACAAGTATAATTACACATTTCATTATTAAACTATTACACATGATCGGTAAACCTCCCACCTATTTTAAATTTATTCCAAATTAAATTAAATAAATCTGAAATATCGTCTCCAGTCAGTTATAGTCCTCTTTGGGTCACATTGACGGCAACTGACCTATATTTGTCTGTTCTAAGATTTAATTTATAAAGATGATTTTCTATCTGCTCCCATATCCCTTTTCTTACTGTTTTTTTTCTCTCATTTATGTATAATTATTAATTTCAATATTTTTTACTACTATTTAATCTTTATTTTAACACTTCCATTTGCCTTATTCGTTATAAGAAAAAACGTTTTATAAAATAAAATGGAACTTCACTTCTTCATGATCTGATGTTTTTTTCCTCGACATCCATAATTCTGTTTCCTCATTTCTTATAGATAACCACTACTTTCAGTGGACTTATTCGTATTACAAAAGTACCAAGAGCAAACGTACAAGAAAAAAAAGTTCACCAGTGGATTCCCTAATTGCTGTTCTCCGTTAGCAAAACATCAACTAAAGACTTTTTGGTAAACCAATTTTTTTTCTCTCTTCGTATTAAAAAAATACCACAGTTAAACTAAAATCAAGGAAATATTTTTTTTTAAACTGAAGTTGTCACTGGATTACGGATATAAGACAGTAAAACGTCACGTAAAAATAAACATAAGAAAGAATTAAATGTAGTCCATACATTTTATTTTTTTCAATTGTGACTCGAGTTGAAAACATTTTTTTTTCGTGGAAAGTGTTGTACTTAAGTTCTGCTGTTACTTATTAGGAAGGGCCTAAAACGGAAAAGTCAATCGTATTTGGTGTCAGTAAAAGCCTGATTTTTTTATTGGGTTCGATGAGCTTGACTCGCTAGCGAAGTGATAAAATATTATTCGAGCAGCGATATTATTATTAATTGAAAACAGGTACTCTGAACAATTTTTTGTTGTAACACAAGCAATTTTATATTTTAGAATACACTAAAAAAATTGGAAGATTTATCTAGAATGTTAATGCAATGATTTATCTAGAATGTTAATGCAATTTTTGCAGACGCAACAATAGGCACAAGCCGAGCGAGATGAACGAAGAGATGAGAAATTATTGAAATGGCAACTGGAACAAGAAGAAAGGCAGAAGAAATTACAATTTGAACATGAAGAAAGGCAAAATGAACGGTTTGCTAAAACACTGAAACTACTAAAGAATAATCGAGAAAGTGTCGACAGTGCTAATTTCTCCCATAAAACTATTTTTAATAGTATGGACGTATTCAATTATGTGCCGGAGGAAGAAAAGAATTTTGAAGCATAATATACAAGATACTAGGATGTCTTTCAACTGGGCTGCAAAAGTTGGCCAAATAGCCAGAAAGTGGGCCTCTTACTCAGAAAGTTGGGTGTAGCAGAACACAGTAAATTCGTAGACTATATACTGGCTAAAAAAACTACGGAATTAGATTTCATGGAGGCTGTAAAATTACTAAAAGAATTATTCAATCCGAATATATCTCTTTTTCATAAGAGATGGTTGTGTATGAATCTAAGGAAGATGGACAATCAAGATTATTTGACATACGCATCAGTTGTCAATAAAAACTGTGATAATTTAGCTCATGCTTCGAGAACGCTGCTTCCAGCAGAGAAGGCGTATTCACAGATTGAAAAAGAAGCGTTGAGTATAATCTTTGCAGTGACTAAGTTACACCGATATTTATATGGTAGACATTTTATACTTGAAACCGACCATAAACCATTAGTCACAATCTACGGATCAAAAAAAGGATTGCCTGTATACACCGCAAATAGATTACTGCGCTGGAGTACAATCCTACTGAATTACGATTTCCAGATACAACATCTAGCATCAAAAATAATTTGCCATGCGGATGGACCTTCAAGACTGAAACCACAGAAACATAATTTGGAAGAATCAGTGATTGCGGCAATTCGAACAAATGTCGAAGTGAAAAATATGGTAGCAAACATCATTAATAACAACCGGTAACATTGTCGGACATTAAAAAAGAAGCCGACAAAGATGAATACATAAATGATATAAAAGAAAAAAATATCAATGACAAAAAGGTTCAGGAATTTTTTCTCCATATGTCACGATGTGTTATTATACAGCGAGAGAGTAGTAATACCCAAAACGTTGCAGAAGAGTATTTTGAGTGACTTCCACACAAGACATCCGGGGATAAATCGGATGAAGTCTCTAATGAGAAGCTACTATACTGGCGAACCATAGACATCGACATAGCTACAACAATAAATAGATGTAAAGGATGCCAGTTAGCGGCAAAATCCCCGCCTATAGTACACAAACCTTGGCCGAAACCGACCACCCATGGTCGAAAATCCACATTGACTTCGCTGGTCCAGTAGGAGAAAATTACTACTTAATTGTAGTAGATAGTTACACAAAATGGCCTGAGGTAATGCGTTGCAGGAATCCAACAACGAACAACTCAATATGATTCCTACACGAGTTATTTGCACGATTTGGTGCACCAGACACATTGGTCACTGACAATGAAACTCAATAAGACTTTAAGGAATTTTGTGACACGTTCAAAGTAAAGCATATCACTACTCCTCCGTACCACCCGAGGTCGAACGGCCTCGCGGAGAGGTTCGTGGACAGTTTAAAACGAGCGTTGAAAAAATCCATTAGGATACCAACGGAAAAAGCTTTGCAACAATTTTTGCAAATATATAGGATAATACCACACCTTAATACACCGTCAAACAGATCACCAGCTGATTTAATGTTTGCCAGAAAGGTGAAATCGGCGTTTGATAAACTATTGCCAAGATAGGCAATTGTCCGAAACACTACACACATGATAAGAAAGAAATATAACATGGGATATCGAGTATATTTCACGTGCTACAGGATTAACACCTCTTACTGGGAATGTGGAGTAGTTGATAAACGCATTGGTGATTGTACATATACGATTAAAGGTCCACAAAATATACATAAAAAGCACCTGAACAAAATAAAAAAAAACGCCACATTCAAGATGGTGATTATACAACAGCAGTCGAAGGGGAGGAAACCATGGACATCATATACGAATCCTTTAATTTGGAGCCGCCTCAATATACACCTGATCCCCGAAGATCAGGTAGAAAAAGAAAGTTTGATGAACTATTAATGTTAAATCCCAAGAGAAAAAGATATTGAAATCTGTGTGACTTCAAATCTTGGGAGGAGGGTGTTGTGGTGGCACCCACTCATTTACATATGTGGATAATATTACACACATAAATAACAAGACTCAGTAAGTCTTAGTGTGTGTTAAGCAGAACCCACCGAAGGCCGAGCCGAGAGCAGATATGTTCTACAGCCAAGACTCTCTTACCTGACAACCATTATGTAAATATACTGTGAATATACTTTTCCTAATACACTTCTTATTGATCTACCTTTGTTTTTTTTGTCTTCATTTGTATTAACTAATACGTTATTTGCAATCATAACAGTATCATCGCTTATGTTTGTGTACGTGTGTTCTGTTGAGCGTGAGTGTGACAAACAAAACTGGAATTTTGTTGTTACATAAAATGCAAAAAAATTGTAAATAAAAAATACATTTCTCTATTAGAGAGAAAATAAATAAATTAATTAATTTATACATATATATATAGTATATTCGCATTTTCTACACCTTTACATTGTATTTCTATTCTTTTTTCGTTAATGTGTTTGGAAATTCGCAACTCTTTGAATCCTTGCTAATGTTTATGTAAGTGTGAAAAAGAAAACACCACATTTTTTAAAATAAAATGCAAAATTATAAATAAATAATACAAAATTTAAATATTCTGGAAAATCTCTCGGTCTCTCCCCCCCTCTCCCTCTCTCTCTCTCTCTCTATATATATATATATATACATATATATATGTATATATATGTATATATATATAGAGAGAGAAAGAGCGAGAGAGAGATTTTAGATATGTATATATGTATATATTTATATTTATATATATATTCATTAAAATTACAGTATATTCTTATTCTAATTTATCAAGTTTCCTTTTCATTTTTTATTGAGTTATCGTTGATTACACTGTTTCATAAAAAGATGTTTATGTAACAAGATGTCCATACTAAAATTATCCACAACTATTGAAATTTCTTCATTTCCTTTTCTCTCTTACTTTCTCTCTCTGACCTGCTCTAAGCAAGTCTCTCGACCTAATCCACACGATTAAACCCGGATCTCCAACTTCCAACGTAGATCCCCCACTACCACGTCTGCTTCCCAATATCAACGTCTACGTTCGAACCTTCCAGAGGTCGAAACCCAATTACAGGAGACTAAACCAGACCTATTATTCCCAAGCGAAACTGGCATTGGACACACTATTTCCCCAGATCAGTTCGTAATTAAAAGATATTATAACCTAACGTCCAAATCTGAACCTCAATATCACCATGGACATGGAATATGTGCTTATATTAAAGATGACTTTCCATGTGGTAGGGACATCGCCAGAAAAGTTCATAACTTACCCTAGGTGCTTCCGGGTTGCGCTTGCTCGCACTACTGCGTTTATATTTACTCTCTATCGCCCTCACAACAGTGGAGTTACTATCTTTAAAAGCATATTTGAGAAAATTGACCAAGTCATGCCTGCTTATCCTTCAGCTTACATTCACGTATCTTGTCTTGATACTACAATGTTTACAATGTGGAATGGTTAACCCACTCAAACAAGACCGAGGATGCCGAGAGGTTCTGCCATAATTTCTCCATTGCTTATGACCTCACTCGGATTGTTGACGAACCTTCCCGTGTACCCGACAGTATGCGAGTCTCCAGTGGTGTAGCATCCGTTTTTGCTTTCCGGGACCGTCGGAAAATTTGCTGCTCCCCCCACCCAGCTGGCATATGATTACTTGTTTTGCCGCCCAACCGCTTACTGCTGGCATATGACAACCTGTTAAAACTTTTAAAATTCTCAAAAGCCCTCAAAACATATATTTACATTGAATTAATGTTTACAATTTGTTTTTTTTTTATTTCTCTGATATGTGCCGATCGGACAATAAGAACACGATTCTAATATCTCCCAATGTTCCGATTTTTAAAAAGCTTTTGGGTATAAAATTTAAGATATTTTGTAAGGTTTTATTTATTTTATCTATTTCCTATTGTATCCCACTCAGAATTATGCCCCCTGGCATGGGTCGCTCGTAAAATCGGAACACATTTTTCTGATTCCGATACCTCCAAATGTTCCAATTTTTTACAATATTTTTCTGTGCCTAAACCTAAACATAGATTCCATGAACAAAGTTTCTTTCTTAGAACTGCATGCCTGTGGAATTGTCTTCCGTTTTCCTGTTTTCCAGCTGACTACAATATGTTTTCAAGTCCAACGTAAACAAGTTCTTGATGAGCTGTTCCACTTGAATTAACAAATTTACCGAATTTCCATTGCTAGCGATTACTATATCGTTCAACTGAATACTGCACACTCTTTAACCCTTATCCTCGAGTGGCCTCTTGGCATTGATAAGTGGTGATACCTATGTAAAAAAAACTATTTAGAATATGAAAATAAGAAACATGAATTTTGCATTTTCTGCGTTTGTTTCCTATTCATACAAACTGAGCAACAGCAGCGCGTGGCCGGGTAAAGCCGGTGATATATATAGAAATAGAGGAAAGAGAGATAAGCATATGGATATAAAGAGATGTCCTTTCTATAAGCTGCAAACATGTGTGACGTAACTTCAGGCATTCTATTAAAGGAAGAATCTCCGTGCACACTATAAAGGTTTTTTGACACCATCTCACATGTATGAAGGAGAAATTATAAAGCTGACACAGATTATATGACTGACATATATGTTCTATGCTTGGAGTTTAAAAGGGAAAGAACTTGTGTTTCAAATTACACATACACACACATATGTATATATATGTATATATATATATATATATATATATATATATATATATATATATATATATATATATATGACTACTTCATTTAATCATATAAATTAATATACGAAAGTATAGATTTATGCGTAAACTTTAAGTATTTACTTCAACAATACTCAATACATTTTAGAGCTAGGTAATACGTTATAAAATATATATGGAGATTAAGCTACACAGATTATTCCGCATTTCATCCACGCTAGGATTCATCAGGCTTATCTTATGTTATAGATAATTAAACAAAGCTTTGGAGGAATGACGTAGAAGTTGATATTGTAAATCATGTAGTGTATTCTTCTATGTAAAATGTTTTTGTTCTTTTCGATCAAAAGAAACCTAGTCGTTAAAATTTAAGATATGCTCTTTAAAAAAAGGAGTGCGCCATTTTTATTATGTTTGTTTACATCAATGTTATCTACAACGTTTTGTCTAGAATCTAGTATAAAATCGCAAGCCTGAACAAAAATCAAATTTCCTTACGGTAAAAAGTTGTTTGTCGATTAAAAGAGGAAAATGATAAAATCTATTACATATATTATTCAATTCGAAGTCATTATTTTGATGAGTATTATTTATTAATTTATTTATTGCGGATTATTATCCTCATCTTTCTTAGTTGTGGTTTCACTATTTCTCTGGCCCTCGTCAGGTGGTAACCGCGGAAGGCCAGGGGAAGTGTTGGCCGAAAGAACTAAGAAATATGCGGATAATAGTCCGCAATGAATAAATTAAAATATGTTGTGTTGTTTTATTTGAGTTTATAAGTTCTGATTAAAAATACTCGCCGAGATTTATTATTCCTATTTAGCCTTTTAAGTATGATCCTGTTTTAGTGCATGGGAAAATAGTGCATTTAACAACCTTTTCTTTAGTTCACTTCAACTTTCAATAACTTATACTCGATGGCAATTATTGCATTGGACAGAATTTCATTTCTTAAAGGGTATACATTCCTAACTGAAACTTAAGCAAATATTTTACAGTGCATAGGTCCTGAACTCTCATCTAAGCTTCAGCCTCTGTCCCATCGGCGAAATTTAGCATCCCTCTGCCTGTTCCACAGGTATTTTAAGGGTGAATGCTCCGATGAACTGCAAGCACTTGTACCTCTAGACGTAAATACTCCCGCCAAACCCGACAAAAAAACAAATCCCACCCTTTTACAGTAGAGATCCCTAGATGTAAGAGAGCCTTCTACTCCGGTTGTTTCTTCCCTAGAACCGCTAGAATTCCCTTTCGGGTACCTGCTTCCACAAATGTACTGACATGCAGAAGTTCAAGTGTAACGTGAACCGACATCTTGCCCCCAACTCCCTGCATAGTTCCTCTGTATCTTATGTCCCTGATAGTAGACTCCTACATCAAAGTGTCAATGCGCCTTGTTTGGGGCTAAAATGTTATAAAATACTATATTAATGTATAGATCAATATCTGTTTAAATTTATTGTCATTCTTAATCTCATTTGTAATTGATTTAAAAATGATATAATAATCTATTAAGGAAACATTTGATGAATCCGTGCAGTTTCGAAAGACTATGGGTACCCTATGTAAGAGTAGATGCGCACGTAATAGTGAGGTAAGGTTTGAGAAATCCACAATTAAACCTCTCTTTAATAGGCACTGATTGAATCGATTTATTAAATAAAATCGTATATTATATCCTTTTTCTCAACAGGTTATTTTTGGTATCGCCCGATCACACCAATATCCAATAAAAAGTCACATGCCGGTTTTTCTCCATTAAATTTTGAATTTTCATCCCCTTTTCTGGGAGCTCAACGGCCCCCCAGGACGATCATGAACCGTAATCATAATAATAATAAAATCATTAGAAATAGGTGTGAACTTGCTTGAACAAAAGGGTGAAAGTACTCAGTGAAGATGAGCAAGGAGAAAGTGAGCAATCAATGGGGGAACATTCAAATTGGAAGGCTCCCCATGCAGATGGTGTACAGGGGTACTGGTTAAAACTTTAATAACTTGTATGGAAGGATTGACTCTCCAATTGTAGGAATGTTAACAGATGTATTTCCTGAATGGACCCCGCGTGAACGAACAGTGCTCTGCCAGAATGATACATCAAAGGGCTTTGCAGTGGATAACTATCGCCCCATCACCAGCCTTCAAGTGACGTGGAGACTGCTGACAAACATCTTGGCAGATGTAATTTACCAATATCTTAAACAGCAAGATATATTACCGAAGGAATACAACGGATATAGACGACGTAGTAGAGTGACCAAGGATATATTTCTGTTTGATAGAACAATACTATCAGATCCGAAGAGAAGATCAACAAATGCCAATGATAGATTATAGTGAATCATGTGATTTTATTCCATAGCTGGATTAATAAATGTATCAATATATATATATATATATATATATATATATATATATATATATATATATATATATATATATATAAATAAAAGATAACGGAACACCTTTCAGTATTAAATGGAGGATCATAGAGAGAAGACCAGCATACTCACCAGCCTCAAAAGCGTACCCCCTTTGTGATGCGGAGAAGTATCACATTATAAAGACTATTAATGACCCTCAAAAGAGTTGTTTGAACATACGCAGTGAGGCCCTCAAAGTCTGTTAATAATAAAAGAAATTGTCAAAAATATAAAAAGTAAAACCAGCCTCAACCTATGGGGTAACACACAGTCAGTGCTAAAATGGTTTAACAATATTACCGACCCACATAGATGAAAATTCACTCACCTAGATATCACAGACTTTTACCCCTCCATTACGAAGGGCACACTAGAAAAAGCATTGAGTTTTGCATACAAAATACAAAAAAAATAAGCAATATAGAAATAGAAACCATCATGCATGCTAGACAACCCCTCTTATTCTATGAAGGGAAGACCTGGATAAAAAAATCAAACCCAGAAGACCCATTTGACGTGGCAATGGGGTCTACGATAGTACATAAATCTGCGACTTAGTGGGCCTATTCCCACGCGATCACAACGGGACTAGCCTAGATAAGCTTAGAAAATATCTAACCAAAACATTTCATGAACTAGGTTTTAAAATAAAAATTGGCACAAACCTACATGAAGTAGACTTCCTAGACACAACCCTAAATCTAAATAACAAGACACATAGACCCTTCCACAAACCCAATGAGACCTTTCTTTACATAAACAAAGGATCCTGTCACCCCCTACAGTTTTCAAAAACATGGTTGCCAATATCAGCAAAAGAATCTCCACGTTCTCATCAAACGCGGACATCTTCAACCAATCAGCTCCATATTACAATGAAGCGCTTCAAAAAGCGGATTCATGGAAAGCATTAAATACCAGCCAACCCAACATCGGCTAACAAAGGACAGGCGCAACAGGAGGCGGAACATCAGTTGGTTCTCATCCCCATTTTCCCTCAACACAAAAACACGAGTTGGATACTTATTCCTGAAACCGCTAAACAGACATTTCCCTCCACAACATAAGATGCACAAACTATTCAACAGAAACACGATTAAGGGCAGCTATTCCACCACTCCATCAATAAAAAGATCATATCAAAGGAACGCAATGAAAATGAAAATTGCGGACTGCTCTTGCAGATCCAAGGAAGATTACCCATTAGTGGGAAAATGCAGGGTGAAATCCCTCGTATAAGAAGCGACACTCACACATCAGGCTAAAGATACACCAGAAATTTACATTGGCATGACGAAAGGAACGTTTAAACAGAGATTTTACATGCACATCAGTTCCTTCAGGGCAAAAACAAGGATAAAGACAGCACTAGCCGCCCGATTATGGCAGCTAAAAGATAACGGAACACCTTTCAACATTAAATGCAGAATCATAGAGAGAAGCCCTCTCAAAACGGTTCCCCCTTTGTGATGCGGAGAAGTACCACATTATAAAGACTCGTAATGACTCTCAAAAGACCTGTTTGAACGTACGCAGTGAAGCCCTCAAAGCCTGTTTACATAGGAGACAAGCGCTCCTAATAAACTGGGAGGACCGAACAACGATGGAAGACCCCACCTAAAGGAATTTCTTCAAGAGTATTCTAGATGCAGTCAACTTAGCGCATAAATTAATAAAGTGAAAATTGACATTTAGACAATTGTAAGTATAAATATTAAGTATAAATTAAGTATGAAAATTATGGCTACCTTAAAGAACACAATACACATATATAAAAGACTTAGAAATCAAATAGCCTGCATAACTCCCTCAACTATTTAAAATAAAATAAAATAAAATAAAAAAAGCTGAAAAAATAAATAAGATAGATTATTTACCTCCCGTGGACCAACTCAAACATGGATTATCTCCCCTTAACTGAAACAAATAAGATAAAGTAATTTCTCCCTTGCACCAGCTAAAATTAACAGAAGCAAGACCGGAAACCATTCCAAAACAGAACCGTACATGTTTACTTAAATGCATTAAATAAAAAATTAAAAAATTAGGAAATTCATATAAGAATAAAATAAAATATACAAAGATAGGAATAAGCTATAGTTAAATAAAAATGAGCATTATTATAAAAAAATAAATGCGGGCCTGAATTTTTTCCTCAGACAGAAACAACATGGCTGACGAGAGCCTAACATCATTTGCGTTTTACCATTAACTAGTCCCCTTTATTTTTGGCTTGAAACCGACGGTACCAATGCTTTTTCTGAACTTCTGTACTATTAAATATATATATATATATATATATATATATATAACTACTTCATTTACCCACACAAATTTAATATACGAAAGTATAGATTTATGCGCAAACTTTAAGTATTTACTTCAAAAGTGCTCAATACGTAGGTAGAGCTAGTTAGTAATTTATAAAATATATATGGCGATTAAGCTACACTGAATAACACAATACACATATATAAAAGTACCTTCAAAAATAAAAAAAACACCGTATAAAAACAACACTAGCGAATAAATACTGGGAACTCAAAGAAAGCGGACATTCGCTGGTAGTCGAATGGAAAATAATGAGACAAGCTACCACGTGCAGACATTTAGATGACCCATGTAAATTATGCCCCCCATGAAAAATTTGCTATCCTGTACTTTAAAGAACGTCAAAATGTTTCAGGTGCTGAAGAAAGAGAATGGGATTAAGCAATTCTCCAGTCATGTCAGTATCCATTAGGCGACACTTGTCCGAAAACTAACATTTTTCGGAATACGATTTGGTTTTTAATAATGTCTTAATTAGATCATTTGTACTCTCGTAATCTGGGCGCCTTTCGTGTATGTTTAACGATAATGTCGCATACACAAGGTCCATATTTTTTGGTAAGTCTTGCTTTACAACGCTAAATATATCAGCGAGGAAGCCATATTTAACTCTGAGCCAAAACGAAATAGAGAAGATATTCGATGGAAGCCGGAGCGACAATAGACCGTCATTTATAGTTTGCATAATCGCTTCGAAATTATATTCATAACAAAATCTTTTGATGTTAAGAACCGCGGGGCATACATCTTCTGATTTCGTCTAATTTCATGTATATATAGCGAAAGAGACAAAGACAGAGCGAGAGAGATGGAAATAGAAAAATATGTATGAATTGATCAGCAATCTTTCACACAAGAAACACACACAAACGTGGGTGTGAGTGTGTGTGTGTGCTTGTGTGGGTGTGTGTTGGATTTGTTTGCTTGTGTATGCGCTCGAGTCGTTTGCTTGTGTATGTGCCTACGAGTACGCGTGTGTATTTTTATTCAAGTGCGAACATTGATATGTATTGATTTATGTACATTTTGCCCCAAACTAGAATAATCTGGACTTGATTTTTCACCGCTTGAAATACATAAACCAACATAATATATTTGTAATCGGATATAGACTTATATTGTTATCTGTAGGGTTTAAAATTTATCTGTACATGAATGAACGAGCATATATATATATATATATATATATATATATATATATATATATATATAGGCATTTATATACAGGGCTCCTTCAGTCTTTAACAGACTATTACATCCCACGAAGAGGTGCCTGCGCGTGAAAGTTTTGTGCCAGGAGGTGCACAATCTCCAACCACACCTCTCCTGAGTCGAGATTGTTAAATACCAGTGGCAAGTGAAGTGTATGTTCGAGGCGACTGCAAACAAACGCTAAGATAAGCAGAGAACACATACAGCGCTTAGAATTCCCAAATGGGCTCTCATCTAACCAGGCTCAACGTTGCTTAACTTCGGTGATCTGACGAAAACCAGTGTGTCAACGCGATTATGCTGTATATGCATTTATATATATATATATATATATATATATATATATATATAGAGAGAGAGAGAGAGAGGGAGAGAGACAGAGAGCGAGTGGGGAGAGAGTGTCAATAAAATAGGAAAATGACAATATAAAAATATATATTAATGCATAGAGATTTATTCGTTTATTCAATAAGGATGATACATCAATTATGTGTAGGATGAGTAAAACTTATTATACATTGGTATTTCGAAGCCTAATGCCTCTACATCAGAAGGAGAGAAGATAATAGGAATTTGAGGTCTAGCGAGAGTTACATTAAGAAAGAAATAATTGTACAGTGAGAAATAAACTAGTGAGTCAGTTTTGAGAGGGAATTGGGGGTGGAAAACTAAAGTTGTATCTGTGATATAAAAGCTATATCCGCCCTATATCACAGAGATTTGTTAAGTTCTCCCTATATAAGCTCCTAAACAATTTGTCGGGCTTTGCATCAGTCTTTTCTTTAAGAATCGACATTATTCTCATTCTCTTAACTTAATACCGCTAGATACAAAAAGTTTTACTTGCGAAATTTGTAACTTCCGAATCATAATGTGATTTTTTCGTTGCTACAAACCAACAACTTTCAAGATACGAAAGATACGAGTAACAGATAGATTATGTTCTTCCAGAGTAGCTTACGAATATCGCTTTTTTTTAAAGGCACCTAATTCTTAGAAAATATTCTTAACATCCGGTTTATTCCATTTTTTAAAATTTAAAGTAATTTTCTCGAAATATTTTTATTGGTTTGTACTTTTTTCGTGGATTTGTATTTAACTTTTTTATTTATGATCCCCACCCCCACTAAATACAAATTAGTTAAAAAATTAGAAATGTAATGTACGCATTGTGTTGTTGTTGTTGGTGGTGGTGGTGATGATGATGATCATGATAATCATGATGACCATGATGATGATGATGATGATGATGATCGCACGAGTCAGTAAACTCTTTTTGCGAGCGTTTTTAGCGTGTGTACTGTTTAAAGTTACCGAATGAATACAACAGAAAAAAACACTATTAAAACACGCTAAGAAACAAATATATTTTATTTAAAAAAGGATAAAACATACGATCCAATTACTTTCTTTCTTTGTTGTTGTTGATAAACGCTCGTTGGATTAGCAGAGGATTACATCGGAAAGATACATTCTCGAGCAATAAAATGACGTTTTTCATGCGATCTTGGCAGCATATTCGATTTAAGTTTCCTACTGCATACCAAAATTAGGTTAAGATGCTTCTCACAGCAGGGAGCTTCTTTGAAATGGGCGGCATTCGTATCATATCGGGCCGTGAGAATAAAGGCGTTCATGGTGAAAATAGAGAAGCGTGTCTACGATATTGGCAAGGCAGTGTCTAAAGTTGTACTTGTCAACGATTATAAAGATCATTATCAATATTTGTGACGATGTAATGGCAGAAAGAATGCTATCATAGCGAAATAAATATTTACAATAAACGTGTAAAGTTGGTAAAAACGAATATTAGAACATAAACGAAATGACGTATCAGTCAGTCAAAAGTCGGGAGTAAGGGCTAGCAGACCTATTCGATAGTGTGAGGGAGAAAGACAGTCCACGGACAAAAATAGCTCCGAGTAGAGAAAATGTCGATAATAAGAATTTATGGACAAGCGTTGCAACTTTGCAATGGGGGAAACATCCGAAATAAAGCTGCTGTAAATACCACCAAAACTTCGTGAATCAAGATCAACACACGGAAGACTTAGTATGTTTTACTATTGACCGATGATTATAGTAATTGTGTCACCAGACTTAAAATTGATTTTTCAAGTCAAAAGGGACCCGGACTCTGATGAATACAAATAATACTAATCTTGATATAAAAAATTCAGAAACGTAACAGCCTAGCTTTATAAATAATGAAGATATGTTTGTTTTGTATATATATATTCGAGAAGTGTAATTATTCAGTAGATATATAACCTACTAAATAATTGATTAACATAAACTACGCATGCGGGGTCGCAGAAATACCTGATTTAGGACCCAGGCGAGGGGCGAACCCTCTCTGATGGACCCGTAGATTTTCCCAGAAAATCCGTCTAGGAGAAGGAAAACTGAAGCTAAACCAAGGAGAGGGAGGCCTCTTCAGTCCTGGACGACAACCTTCCTCGAGCTGGTGACTCAAAGAAATTACCAGTTGGCAAACCAAAACTGCTTAAGGAAGAGATGGGCATTGCCTATCGTCTGGCTTTCATGCTACTTATTTGCCTATTAGTCAGAAGAAGAAGTGCCATCACAGGGACTCGTCAGAATCACCCAGTGGTCGACATTGTTTCCTTAGTAGGGCAATGAACGCCGTTTTCTCCACTCCCGCCACGCAGATCCCACTAAACTGGACACTGTAGGGGTGCTTTAGTACCATATATGCTGGTACATTTGGACTGGCTTGACTTTTGTCTGATGGGTTGACGGGACCAGATTGACAGTCCTGGCTGCTGTTTCGGACTGATACTACAGGTGCCCTAACCCTTTGGTAGCGCTTAGACCGTCTGTTCCATCAACAGTTGTATAATATCAGCAAGATAACAAGCCTCAATTTTAGATCTGTTTCTGACCACAGGCCCTAATTATTGTACAACGAATGTCCACGGCCCACTTGGGAATGCTGATGACGCTGTGATAATGGTAGAAATCGCCATAAATTCTGGTCCCAAAACTGAAGAACCACTGCTAAAAACAAGGAGGTATTACCAAATGGCTGACTGGGAAGCCATCAGGGATCTCATCGGAAATGCCCCATGAAGAAATATATGTTCTCTTCTTCCTGAACAGTGCGCAAATGAGACCACTTAATGCCACAAAACTGCAATTGAAGCACATGTTCACACACGGAAAATCTATAGCAAGCTCCACTCTCCACAACTACTTGTGCAGCTGCCATTGCTCAAATGAAACATGTGTACCGCAGATTCAACCGACATAAGTCCAGTTCAAACAAACAGAAGTATATAGAAGCTAGAAGTAATTGTAAGAGAGAAATAGCGACATATAGACAGAACACACTGAAGCCACCAGAAAACGCTTCGAGGCACGGAAATTACGAAGCCGTTATTTTCAGAAAATCTACAACAGTCTAGTAAGTTATGGGCAGTCAACGATTCCCCCACTGTAAACAATCATGACGTTCCTTGCACGGCAACCGAGAAGGCTTACATACTTACCAGTCGGTTTGCCTCAAACTTCACATTGGACCTGGCACACCACTCCCTCTTCACTTTTCTTTGCAGAGAGACGCCACACTAGATGATGTGAAAATCACTCCTTCTCAGGTACATATCATAAAAATCATAGACACTTCAAAAGCATGTATACCTGACCTCATCCCGGCTGTGCTATTAAAAAAAATGCCCCGCCGAAGTAGCGCCAGTGCTCTCCAAATTTTAGAACAACTGCCTTAACGAACTTTCCTGACTGTTAGAAAACTGCTTCCGTGGTATCAGTTTTCAAGAATTCTGGCGAAAGAAATGACCCATTAAGCCCTCGCCCTATTAAGCTTCTCTCACGGTTCGCCAAAATATTTGAGTCTTTAATTAATCAAGCTGTAGTCCATCCCATTACAGCTACTAAACTTCTGACCGACAAACAATATGGATTTAGGCAAACCCGTTTCATAGCAGATATCTTAACTGTAATCTCTTAACGTATATGCCGTTCACTTGACAAAGCAGGGAAGGGCAGAGTAGTAGCTCTCGATATATCTAAGGCTTGTGACAGAGTATGGCACGATAGTCTTCTAAGAGAAAATTAGATAATGTGGTATCACTGGAAAAATACAAAATGTAATTAAATGCTTCTTTAGTAAGAGAAAATCCAAGTTGTTCCCGATGGTCGTACATCTAAACATTATGATATGAATGTGGGAGTACTCCAGGGGTGAATCCCTGAATCTTTATTATTCCTGATATTCTTAAATGACCTCCTTGATTAAATTGTTTCTGAGATAGATATATTTGCTGATGACACTACTCTATAACAGGCACGCGGGGAAAGCAAATGAACACATATCTAAGGAAATGGCAGAAACACTAGAGTATGACCTCCATTCTGTAGTGAAATGGGGACGAAAATAGATGGTTACATTCAATGCTGCCAAGACTAAGCTTGTTTCCATCAATGATTACAAGAAACCTCCTCTACCACCAATAGCAATGGCTAAGAACACATTACCCGAAAGTACTTCCTTTAAACTCCTCGGCCTAACGTTTAGAGGGAACATGAACTGGAATAGACACATTGAGAGCATTGCGAAGCTGCTGCTAAGGTGGGCTCCCTCTACCGTGCTAGAACCTGAAAGTATCTTGTACCTCTATAAGACCACCATTCGCCTCTGTATGGAGTACTGTTGTCACATTTGGGCTGGCGCATCTACTACTTGTCTCTCACAATTACCAACCCGATAGGTCCTGAACTGTCATTTAAGCTTCAGCCTTTGTACCATGGACGAAATCTTGCATCCCCCTGCCTGTTCTACAACTACTTTAATGGTGAATGCTCTGTTGAATTACAATCACTTGTATTCCATCGACGTGAATACCTCCAACAAACCAGAAAAGCAGCTAAATCCCACCCCCTCACAGTAGAGATCCCTAGGTGTAGGAGAGCCTTCTACTTCAATAGTTTCTGTCCATGAACTGCTAGACATTGGAACTCCCTTCCGGGATTCTGCTTCCCAACTGTACTGACATGCAGAAGTTCAAGTGTAAAGTGTAAAAACATCTTGCTACTCATCTCCCTTCATAATACCCCTCCAACTTATGTCCCCGCTAGTAACCCCCTACTTTAAAGTGTCTGGTTGGGTGTGAAAATTGAATTCAAATATATGCCAAACATTTCAAAAACCGACAATCAATGATAGAATACATGGAATAAAGACTTTACTCCAATGGCGAACTCAGCCGTATTGTGATTAAGCAACTAATATAAAAACGGTAACTAAATCTCTTTTTAACAAACTTCTGTTCGAAATTGGAGCGGTTGCAGCTTAACGAAGAAAGCGATCTTAGAACGAAAGCAATGTAATTAGAATGATGCTTCATCTATGCAACGAAACATGCACTTGGCATAAGTATTTTATACTAATACATGAACACACTAATACACAAATACACAGGCACACATAAACATATAAACAAACAAACAAACACGCATTTATATATATATGTGTGTGTGTGTGTGTGTGTGTATAGGTTATATATAATTGTAAAGTGTTTTATAGGCTCTCCAAAACATCTCGTGCCTTCCAGAACAAGGTGATCACAGATAAAGATTAAAGAAAAAGATAATTTCTAAACGCTTCATCTCGATGCTACACATTCTTACCTAACATCTATATAATTCGCTATTATACCTGTTTTCTTAGAGAATCTCTCCTCCACCTGCTGCTCTTCCTCCTCAAGGGCGCCCTCCTCTGATATTGCAGTGAGAGGCGCCACCCTAAATTGAAATTGAAGAGCAAAATTCCATTCCCCACACCCACGAACAAATAATCTGATTCTTAACCCGGGGCTGGCTTTTCGAAAGATATGTGTCTATATTGCAGACCGGTATTAAACTCATATCAGCGGGCTTAATGAGAAAATCCAGATACACAATCCATTCGCCATAGCTACTGCTTCAGGGGAGCTCAGTGGTGGGGAGGAATTAAGAAGTAACGGCACGCAACAACTCGTTCAGTTTAAGTGTCCAAGTGTCCCTCGGCGGAGGAATCTGGAGACACTAAACCGATTCGCCTGACAGTTATATACTTACTTGGCGTAAGACACACCTGTGTCATGAGAGAGGACAGTTGATTTTACATACATACTTATGTATTATTCGTGTTCGGAAAGATAGGTCTACGAATGCGAATATTTTTATATAAATATAGACGAGCGCTGATAGAGAGATAGACGTAAGAAATAGATGAATAGAGATATACATTTCTTTCTTTTGGAAAGATGTAATGTAAGACATAGACATATACGTAAGATAAATAACTATAAGGATACAGGCACAGACACAGGCAGGGATATATATATACACATATATATATATATATATATATATATATATATATATATATATATATAATCTGTGTATTATACGAACTTATTGGTTACATAGATGTTTAAGTAAGGATTTCAGCTCAAAGCACCCATCACATCAGAACGTTACTGAAACAAGACTCAAATTCTTGTGTGGTTTAACTCTGGAAGAAAGAGAATGTTTAAGTTGTGAATTTTGACAGGAGAGGTTTTGGAGAGAGGCTTAATTAAGAGAGAGAGAGAGAGAGAGAGAGTAAGAGTGGGAGTGATTGGAAGGAAAAGGAAGGAAGTACGATCCAGCCTGGTCAAACTGTCACAACGAAGACGTATCGGTTTCATTTTAACTTGACAGTTGTTTCTTTGCCTAAGAGCTTGTTTTGGTCTAAAGAAATATCATACCCTACTCGTTTTTCCCCTATTTCAAGCCTATAGCTGGATTCACTTTTCATGTGGCGCATTCTTTAAACATCTATTTTATTGATAAGCTTTATTTATTTGTTCATTTTTGCTCACTATTTTATAAATTCATCTGTTTCTCATTTTTATTTATTTATTTATTTATTTAGAAATATTAATGTAATATAACATATAAAAATATATAATATAATATATATAATATGTATATATATATATATATATAAGGTGGCTCGATAAATTTATCGCACTAAAAATACCACGGCTTTATTTTAAAACTTTTATTGAAAAAACAAATTTATGTAACTTGACTATGTAGTAGAGCTGACATTTATTCAATGTACCTGCATTCGGCCTCAATCACCGCCACGATACGTGTCCGAAACTAGGGGCATGCTTTTCCCCACACGCCGATCGAATGTCGGCGATTACTCAGAAGATGGCGGCGATCATCATAATTTTAGTGTTGTGGAAAGTCATTTATGACCAACCGAAGTACTCCAGTGAGTTAAAGTCGGAGAAAGATTGGATCAGTGAGAGAACTCAAGCCTGGGTCCCTTTGGGCATGTAGTCCTGCTGCAATACCCATGGTCTGCCTGCAGCAATCTGATTGCACCAGGGGACCACTACACTCTTCAGCATATTCAGGTATTGGTGTTAACTTTAAAGCCGATTACGAAGATGTGAGGTTGTATGATGTAACCTTTATTTAAAACCACACCAAAGACCATAACCGTGGCCAGAAACTGTGCTCTCGAGCGTAGAACCATCCGAATTTGCATTTTTATGATGCTAGCAACGATCCTGTTGTCATAACTTTGATCGGTAGAAATCATGAGTTCTAAAGCAGCGCATCGATATCGATCAGTGAACATTGTCTCACTTTCAGACATAATAGAAAGCTCGTATCGCTCTTGTGTAATATAAGATGATCAGCAACGAGAAACAAACCTTTTTATCAAACGAGAATTGAATCATGTCGTTAATGGCGGCGATTTTATCATTCTACCCCGTAAATAGTGAAAGAGAGAGAGGCCCGAGGACTGTTTATTCTTTTTTATCCCACACAAGACACAGTGACACTTTGATATAGGGGCTACTACAGGGGACATGAGTTGCAGGGAAACTATTTAGGGAGTATAGCAGCAATATGTATGTTCAGATTAACTTGAACTTCTGCATGTCAGTACAGTTGTTAAAGCAGAACCCCGAAAGTGAGTTCCAATGTCTTGCAGTTCTGGGGAAGAAACTATTGGAGTTGGCGGCTTTCTTCATCTAGGAATCTCTATTGTGTACGTGTGGGAATTAGCTGCATGTCGGGTTTTTCGGGGGTATTTACGTCTAAGGGGTACAAGTGCTTGTAGTTTGTCGTTAAACTACTTGTAGAACAGACAGAGAAATGCAACATTTCGTCGATGAAGCTTAGATGACAGTTAAGTATATATCAGGTTGTCGACTCCCTTTTGAACCGTGTCCATGAATGAGAGATTAGTAGCAAATGCGCCGTCCCAAATGTGACAACGTGCTCTGATTATGGTTGTTTAAAAATATATCTGATTATTTCATCCTATCTTCAGCAATCGTTAAAGTTTGTAATATATTTATATTTTATGAATATCCGTTTGCAATATATTTATATTTTATGAATATCTGTTTGTAATATATTTACATTTTATGAATATCCGACGCGGACGTATGCTCTATGATATTACTGTACACTTTTACTATAGAACAGATATTACACACTTATCTTTTGAGTTAAAAGATATAATCAATATACTCACATTTGTTAAAATGGTGTTATTATAATAACGTACGTATATATATATATATATATATATATATATATATATATATATATATATATATATATATGCACTGAAGAATCCCGAAAGGATGAAACACTAGTGTCTGTAGGTATTTAATTATTATAGTAAAAAAATAATTATGACAGCCCCTTTAAGAAATCCGTTTCTTATCGTTGAGCACTTTCCGTTGAATTAAAGTCGGTCAATTTAGCTCTTATGCGTAGATCATCGTATAACGATTTGATCACTGTCTGTCTGACGTAATGAACATTTAAATTAAAATGTTTAAAATTCAACGCTATTTCACATGGTTAATAGTAGCCGAATGGATACGGCCTCCGCTAATCGAGCCAGAGATGTCTCGTGTCGCGGGGTTCGAGTCGTTCGACTGGTAGTAATCGTGACATCCTGCACTGAAGAATCCCGAAAGGATGAAACACTAGTGTCTGTAGGTATTTAATTATTATAGTAAAAAAATAATTATATATATATATATATATATATATATATATATATAACATTCTAATTGATCAAGTGTCTCGTTGCCTAGATACCCCAACAATAACAAAACATTCTCTATCATTATTACTGATTTTAGAGAGATTTTTAGCATTAGATTCGCATGAGTCTGTGAAAATATATCGACGACATTACGAAGTTATTTTTGTACTTCAAGCAGTTTCTTTTTTACGATAGCGAAATTCTCTACAGGAAATCTTTAATTTTACTTTTACGTTGAGCAGATAAAAAAGATATGGGACATACACAGTGATACGTAGCATACGATATTTATGTCTGTTCTACAGAAAATTACTTTGGATATTTTTCCATTGGGAATTTCAACATGAAAGATTGAACCACGTGTGATTTTATTTATACTCTAAAATGTTACCGCCTGAATCTTTCCAGTTCAACTTTGACCATAATTAACATAGTATCTAAAATGCTCATATATCATAACCAGCTAAAAATTTTCTCTGATACTGATTGTTCCAAGTGTAATTGCGTTGACAATCCTGGGCCCAACTCTCTTCCTGATCTACATCAATGACCTCCCTACACACATACTTGGGTCATTCGTTGACATCTATAGTGATGACACGACCATCTACGGCAACACATCAAAGGCTGTGAATGACAAGGTTCTCTCTGGTTCTCTCTCCTCTGATCTCGAACGCGTGGTTCAGTGGGGGAAGATGTGCTGGTTACCTTTAATGCATCCAAAACTAAACTCCTATCCTTACATCATCAACGCTCTGATTCCCATCTGGCATCAATTGTGATGGATGGCTCTCGTCTGGGTGAGGCCCCGTGTTTTGGCGGGCTTCTGGGTTTTACCTTTACTCCTGATATGAAATGGAGCACGTACATCGGGTCTGTTGTCAGGGTCGCTGGAGGGATGGTGGGATCTTTCTGCCGCTCCAGGGGATGTCTCACTGCTGATGCAATTCTTTATCTGTGTGGAAGTCAAGTGCGTCCGGGGTGAAGTGCTGTTGCCATGTCTGGGCAGGAGCTACTGGAAACAGCCTGTCCTGCCTTGACGGAGTACTAAGTGGACTTCGTGGCTTGGTGGGGGATGCCCTTTTCTCTACCCTGCAGCCTCTCTCCCACGGAAGAGACGTTGCGAGCCTATGCTTATTTTATCGTTATTTCCATAGCAGGTGCTCGTCTGCACTCCAATCTCTGGTCCCCCCTCACCAATCTTTCACAAAAAGCACCCGTCTAGCTGAATCCACTGTGAAAAATTTCCCCCACTCTACATCTGTGCCTAAATCAAAACGCGGATTCCATGAACAAAGATTCTTTCTTAGAACTGCACGCCTGTGGAACACTGTTCCGTCTGCCTGCTTCCTACCGGACTACAACTTGGATGTCTTCAAGTCCAACGTTAACAAATTCCTAATGAACCGCCCCCCTTAAGTAAACACTTTATCAAATCTCCACATTGACGTAATGTACTTGCAATAACCTTTATCCCTGAGTGGCTTCCGGGCCTTGATAAGTAATGATCACTGTGTAAAAAAACAAAAAACAACACACTTACGTTAAGCGACGATGATTCTTGTCATGCGTGAGTATTTGGGAATACCAGGTGCAGTATGTTCTCTCCGCATGTCTCGGCATTGCTCTTAGTCATCTTGGATTTCACCTTACCACTGGATAAAAGCAGTACGATTAAGAGATATATGGTTGTGTATTGTGCAACTTTTGGTCCACGATGAATTATTTAAAATAACTCGTCTCCTGAAAAATGTAATCAGATTTAAATATAGCAAATCAACGTTTCTGGTAAGTTTTTTATAATAGATCGAACTACTACATTATCTAGGATTATCGGTAAGATATATATGCATCAGACAAATGCGTACACACGCATATACACACATTTATCTATCAATCTGCATACATATAAACGGATAGACAGATAGATATGTTGTGGCCGCATGCAATGTCTGGGTGACAGGAAGGAGGAGGATTGGGCAACTATGAATTAATTACACTGACTTGCGCTTGTGTGAAACAAATCTCAATTCTCGTTTGAGACCCTTGTAGTTTGCTCTGGCAATAGAATCTCGTGTAATTAAGTAAAGCAGCCTATAACACACATTGTATTGTAGAGTATATATTCTACATTTATAACAGTTATATAGCCTTTGTATTCTTACCAGATACATTGCATTTAGTATCACACTGGTGCCGTGATCAGAATGATCACCCCCGAGATCGCGCTACTATAAAAAAAAACACAGAAGACGATTAACTAGCTCGGTTCTGAATCCTCAGGTCTTTCTTGAAGACTTTGGAGCCGTTAATTGTCTCAAACGAGACACTCTCCTCAACTATCTTAAGGCATAGACACTGTCCCTGACTGTCGTAAAATATCGCAAAATTCTCTGCAATTCTAATATGTGTCCGTAAACTGACTCAAAATATATTAATCCCCTTTGTGATTAACAATACTTATTACTTAGCGTTTAACTGCCAAATTGGTGGCGTACTTTCAAATTCCCGTAGAGTTAATTGGGGGTATAGATATCAAATTAATATACAGTGCTTCGTAGTGCTATTCTGTGGACATCGCCTAAAAGATTTATACCTTATTATTTGCGACCCGTTGTAAGATGTTAGATATTGCTAGGCAGAAAACACCATATTAATCGTGTCAGGGTTCGATCTAAATCAGCTTTGTCACGCCACAATAACGGAACCAACCATCCACATTGTTAGATGGTTAGGAAAACCCTTTGATAGTACTCTACTCACCGATTCAAAAAGTTTATATGGATTGAGCCCCGTTAATCGTGTATAACTAGACCATTATTACGTCTATCCAGAACTGAAGTACAGGAAAACCCTTACTTACATAAGATATTAGGCGGTCGTCTTCTGCGGCAAGACTGTCACGCCAAAACAAGATAGTAAACAGAAACGCCGCCAAAGCCAGGTGTCTTGCGGATATTACGATATTAAAAATTGCATCTAAGGTGGGTTGTCTTTCATCTCGCAGTTGATCAGTATTCGTGGAAAAGTTTTGATAAACTATTAATTAACCACTGACGATTGTAAAATAGATACGTGAAATTTCCGTAATATCCTCTGGAATCTTGAGAATACGTTACCTATCCTTTGATCTGCGTGTTATTGGTTGTAATCAAGTAATTGGGAATATTTCTTATTACAGACTTTAATCCTATTCTAAAATACTTAACAACCATTCGATTCTCATTTTGCACATACTAAGCTGGGTGAACAGTTTCTATTACATCTATTCGCGGTTCATCTCTAATCAAAGATAAGACTATGGTAGAGGAGCGATCGGCTGATAATTTCAACACACTCCTTAACTAACGCGCCCCAGTTGACCCAACTTTCCTCGCTGATCTCATTGCACACATAACCATGCCAGATCTTGACCTTCCCTAAATCTTCGAACTTGTACACTTTCAAGACCCTGAGAAACAACAAATTACCTGGACCTGACAACTTCCCAGCTGAGCTTCTCAAGGAAATACGTTACCCCTGTATACGGAGACTGCGCCGCTACATTTCAGAGGCGTGGAAAATAGAGCGTGTCCCGCACACCGGAAGGATGCCAACATTGTGATCATCTACAAGAAAATATGAGACAAATTCATCTGCTCCAGTAGAAGGGGTATCTCTTTGTTGTCCGTTGCTGGAAAGGATCTTACTAATGTCATGCTCTATAGATCCATTTCCACAATATAAGAACGGGTCACCCCAGAGTCGCAGTGTGGTCTTCGAGAGGGCCACAAAGCAGTTGACATAATATTTGTGATACATTAGCTCCAGAAGAAATGCAGGGACTGGTTCATTAGATTTTTTTTACTTCTCGAGGGCGTTTGATATAATAGGTACTTACTGTGGTGGGTCTTAAAGAGATTTGGGTACCCACCCAAGTTCTCAATATCCTTGCAGAATATCATTCATAATCCTTTAGTGTGGAAACTGGAGTGAAGCAAAGCTGACTGCTGGCTCCAGTTCTCTACAACGTGTTTCCGTTTATGCTACAACGCTGCTACGTATGGGGTGGAGAAGCAGGTTACTGTCAACTTCAGGCCTGATGGTAATCTATTTTTTTTTATTTTTACATTTTCAGCCCAAACAAGGCACATTGCCACTTTGGTGTAGGGGGCTACTATCAGGGGTAACAACTACTGGGGTACTATGTAGGGATTTGGGCAGCAAGATGTCGGTTCACGTTGCACTTGAAATTCTGCGCGTCAGTACTGTTGGGGAAGCAGGTACCTGGAATGGAATTCCAGAGTCTAGCGGTTCTGGGAAATAAATTATTGGAGTAAAAAGATATTTTACATCTAGGGATCTCTACAGTGTGGGGATGGGATTTGGCAGCCTGTCGGGTTTGTCGAGGGTGCTCACGTCGTGGGGGTACAAGTGATTGCAGTTCGTCAGAGCATTACCACTAAAATACTTATAGAAAAGGCAGAGGAATGCAACATTTCGTCTATGGGACAGAGGCTGAAGCTTAGATGCCAGTTCATGGCCTATCAGGTTTGCGACTCTCTCTTTTGAACCTTGTCAAGGAGCGAGAGACTAGTAGCAGATTCACCAGCGCAAATGTGACAGCAATACTCCATACATGGACGAATGGTGGCCTTATAGAGCTACAGGATACTTTCGGGTGTTAGTAGTTGTCTAGCATGGTAGAGAGAGCCCACCTTTCTTGCAGCGGCCCTGGCAATGCCTTCAATGTAATTGTTCCAGCTCATGTTTCCTGTGAACATTAGGCCAAGGAGTTTGAAAGATGTACTCTCAGATAAAGAGTCTTTGGCAATAGCTATAGGTTGTAGAGAATGTCGAATGAAACTACTTTTGTCTTGGCAGCATTGAACGCGACCAACCACTTTTGTCTCCATTCAACCACAGATTGGAGGTCTTCCTTTAGTGTATCTGCCATTTCTTTAGAAATGTGTTCATTCGTCTCCCTGTCGTGCCTGCCATAGAGTGTAGTGTCATCAGATATATACCCATTTCAGAGGCAATTTTGTCGGGGATGTCATTTATGAATATCAGGAACAATAGAGGTACAAGGATAGAACCCTGGGGCACCCCCGCATTTATATCATATTGTTTAGATGTACGACCGTCGAGGACAACCTGGAGTTTTCTCTCATCTAAGAAGGAATTAATTATGTTAAGTATTCAACCAGTGATACCGTATGATCAAATTTTCCTGAGGAGACCCTCATGCCATACCCTGTTAAAAGCCTTAGATATATCTAGAGCTACCGCTCTGCCCTCCCCCGCTTTGTCCGGTGAATAGTATATACGTTCAAAGATCACAGTTAGGATGTCTGCTGTGGAACGGGCTTGTCTAAATCCATATTGTTTGTCAGTCAGATGTTTAGCATCTGTAAGATGATGGACTAGAGCATGGTTAATTAAGGTCTCAAATATTTTGGCAAAAAGTGGGAGAAGGCTAATGGGGCGATAATTTGATGGGTCAGTTCTTTCGCCAGAATTCTTGAATACTGGTACAACAGAAGCAGTTTTACAACAGCCCGGAAAGCAAGATTCATTAAGGCATTTGTTGTAGAGTTTTGAGAGAACTGGAGCTACTTCGGCTGAGCACTTTTTAATAGCACAGTTGGGATGAGATCGGGTCCACATGCTTTTGAAGTGTCAAGGTTTTTTATGATAGCATGCACCTGAGCAGGGGTGGTTTTCAGATCGTCTAGCGTGGCGTCTGTCCGCATAGGAAAGTCAGGTAGGGGGTGGTTGGAAGGATCCAGTGTGGAGTTTGAGGCAAACCGACTAGCAATCATGTTAACCTTGTCGGTTGCTGAGCAAACAACCTCGTGATTATTGGTTAGTGGGGAAATTGTTGATTGCGCATTATTTACTACACTGTTGTAGATTTTCCAGAAGTCTCGAGTTCCTAGTTTTTGTGCTTCAATGCGCTTTTTAGTGGTTTCCGTATATTTTCTCTTAGCCGTCGCTATTTCTTTCTTAACGTTATTTCTAGCTTCTATATACTTGAGTCTGTTTGAACTGAACTTATGTCGGTTAAACCTACGGTATGCATGCTGCTTTTGAGCAATGGCAGTTGCACAAGTCGACGTAAACCATTGGGGAGAGTGGGGCTTACTATAAAATTTCCACATGGGAACATGCGCTTCGATTGCAGTTTTGAACCAGTCAGTGGTCTCGTCTCCACATTGTTCAACAGGGAGAGAGAAAATATTTCTCCATGGGGCATCATGTGGAAAAATGTGTGATTCCTGCGCTAACAATGAACTTAGTATTTCTCCTCTCGACTTGGTTTACATAACAAATTAAAAGTAATAAAATAACTAATCTACGCATTAATGAAATACTTCTGTGTATTTTTTGAGGAAATAAACCGTGTATTTTGTATAAAAGAAGAGATATTATTCTCGTATGATTTATATTATATTAATGCAAATAAACGTATGGAATTCTTAAACCATGAATATCGAAGTGATAATTAAATAAGGAAAAAGTAATATCCATATATATATATATATATATATATATATATATATATATATATATATGAAAAGAAAGAGAGGTAAAGGAAAGGAGGAGAGAAAGGGAGAATTAAACCGGATCAAACAGAGGTAGATTGCATCATAACAGCAGAATGATGACTGATCTCTGCCGCAGG
>NC_136483.1:6894693-6957193 GCF_053919585.1 Euprymna scolopes | reverse complement strand
GACCTACCATGGGGAAAAATCTATCTTCCAAATATACTTAAATTACCTTCCCTGCAGAAACTGCACGCTAATGCTTACTACCTGGGGAGGATTTTCAGAGTACGATATTTTAAGTAGTTCACATTGACGCGCACACAGAAGCGAATCTCGCCGAAGGTCTCGCGATTTCATCCTACGAGTCCCTCATTCGTTCCTCTCAGCCGCCGACGGGTAAAGAGCAGAGGGTTAGATTTTGGGGGCCTAGGCAACTAATGACCCCTGTCGGGTCAAATACTTTCAACCTAGCGCTGTAAGGGTATCTATTAGATTAAGGAAGTGTTGTGTATCACTCCGGTGTGCTTCAAGGGAACAAACGAAGGGATGGAAGCGGTGGCGGACAAACAAATATAGCGTTTGCATCTCGGCAGAGAGATGGCTGCCGGGGAAAGAGTGCCGCTTGAGATTGGAAATGAGCTAATCAAGAACACAAATGAGTTTACCGACGGAGAAAGGCAATAATAATAATAATAATAATAATAATAATAATAATAATAATAATAATAATAATAATAATAATAATAAAGCACAAACAATAAAAACTGTAACAGATGTAAAGCAATAAAATGCAAGGAACAGCGCATGAACCCAACGAAGGTAAAAATGCAAATACTGCCCCCCCCCCGAATAAAATATTAGTCTTGACTGATACCATGCAAAATAATGTGAATGCTAGAAAGAGGAAAAGATCAAGAAGGAAAACCACCAACCATACCTATGCTAGATGTGTACTCGGATCATGGGGAACTTTATTGTTACCAACATTCCAAAGTAGTTACAAACGAAAATTCAATGGTAAACGGCAGTTGCAACAACGCATAGTCATTTGCAAAAGTTATCTACATGAGTGGAGTGTACTGAAAATCTTGAGAAATTGTTCTCAACAAAACCTCAGAGAAAACTACCGGTTGATGAAAATGAGTAATGTCTTACGATGGCTACTCTGAGAACTGTTAGTGAGTACACTCCAAGCAAGAAGACCAGATGTCGTACAAATTAACAAGAAAAGAAAGAAAAATCCTCTTAAATCTTAGATTTTGTAGTACCAGCTGGCAACAGGGTGAGGATGAAAGAAAAGGAGAAACGGAACAATTATAGAGAGCTAGCCAGAGAGTTAAAAGCGATTTGGATGATGAAGAAAATCAAAATAATACCGATTATAATAGAAGCACTAGGAACAGTTCCGAAAAAAATTGAAAAGCGAATGTCAGAAATTAGAATCAGAAGAATGACTGCAAAGATGCAACGAGTAACGATAATGAAAACGGCTGAAATATTAAGGAAAACCCTTGAATGCGGAGAATAATACACATGTAACCACATGCGTGATCCAGACAAAGTGCTGCCGAGGCAAACCATGAAAAAGCGTTACAGAGAATGAGGAACACTGGAGCTGCATATCTACAAGTTCTACGTCCCACTCACGCATCCCCTTCCATTGTACCATCAGCCTTACCCCCCCCCAAAGTGTGATACTAAATAGCCGAGAAGAGTCAAGGAGGATGGAAAGACCTATGAGAGAACGCGGACCAGACCTCCGCTGGACAAGCGCAAAGTGAACTGGAATCTTAGGGAGGTTAAGTACCACTTAAATTCCAGTATAGACCAATGGCTGCTGCTAGCGAGAAGTTAATGGTGAGAGGCTGTTGCGATAACGCAAATTTATTTGCAAATGCTATCGAAGGAGGTGGGCCGTACTGGACGTACGGAGAAACTTGTTGTCACTCAGCTTTCAGGGAGCACCACAGGTTTTTAATCTGAGTGCAAGCTCCATGTGAGCCAATATTATCATTAGAGGAGAAGATACAACAGATACCAATAATGAAAACAGCTGAAATATTAAGGAAAACCGTTGAATATGGAGGCTAATAAAAGATACACATAAGTAAGTGCTAGTCGGACATATAGTAATGCTACAGAAGTAAAACACAACTAAAAAATTACATGGAATCAAGAAAACTGAACTGTATAATTTTAAGGTACACTAGACACCATAAAACGTGACGTCATGAAGTGATACCACACTAAAAAATGTGAGATCTATGGGAGGCTTATTGTCACTAAAATTCCAGTGAAGACCAATGGTCACTACAAAAAAAAATCAATAGTAAATGGATGTTGCGATAATACAAATTAATGTCCAGATCTTATCGAAAAAAGTGAAGAGTACTGGGAATCAGGGAAGTTTTGTTTCACTCAGACATCATGGAAACATCATAGACTGTTCTCAAAGAGAAATCTATGATGACGACCTGTCTGAAAAATCGTAGTGATGAGTTAATAATAATAATAATAATAATAATAATAATAATAATAATAATAATAATAATAATAATAATGTTTCATTATATTTTCACCCCAAACAAGGCACATTGTCACTTTCACGTAGAGGGCTACTATCAGGAACATAAACTACAGGGGTACTTTGTGGAGAGTTGGGCAGCAAGATGTCGGTTCACATTACACTTGAACTTCTGCATGTCAATACAGTTAGGGAAGCAAGAACCCGGAAGGGAATTCCAAAGTCTAGCGGTTCTGGGCAAGAAGCTACTGGAGTAGAAGGCTCTCTAGGGATCTCTACTGTGAAAGAGTGTGATTTAGCTGCTTGTCGGGTTGTCGGGGATACTTACGCCAAGGGGGTATATGTGGTTGAAGTTCGTCGGAACGTTCACCGTTAAAGTACTTGTAGAACAGGCAGAGGGATACAACACCTCGTCGATGGGACAGAGGCTGAAGCCTAGATAACAGTTCAAGGTCTATCAGATTGGTGAATCTCTTTTGAACCTTGTCTAAGAGCGAGAGACTAGTAGCAGATGCACCAGCCCAAATATGACAACAATACTCCATACATGGGCGAATGGTGGCCTTATACAGGTACAGGGTACTTTCGGGCGTTAGTAGCTTTCTAGCACGGTAGAGAGAATCTAACTTCTTCCCAGCGGTCCTGGAAAATCTGGGGAGACTTGTCAGTCAAGCATTGCTTATTACTAATAGGGACTCACTAATATTTAAATCCACGAGTAAATATATATGATATACATATACGTATATTTTCTAATTGTCACACCGTGCTTGGTTACTCCCTCTATTATGCACTCGGTTCACTCACTAGCTGTCTCTTACTCTTTTCATGTTTTACATCTGCTACTTAATACATCATATTTCCACTAGTATACATATATATATATATGTATACATATATATGTATATGTATATAGATATATAGATATATATATATATGCATATATACAAATACATATTATTTATATAGACAAATATTACAGTAAACATGCAAATATTTCTGACAAATTAGTTTGCAAGAAACAAAAAGTCACTAGTCAGAGGATGCAATAACTTTTATTTGCCACCGAAGGTATCTGGTTCTCAAATGAATTGAGTGAAATGTATTATTATTTATAAAAATAAAAAAAATAAAAAATAAAGTTTAAGTGCGTGGATTGATATTAAATGATATTTTAGACTCAAAATAGGAGGCGATAGGGGAAAAGAGAATGCCAAGACTTGACAAGGTAAATGATAGGAGTAGAAATAGTTAAAGAAGCAAGGCTAACAATAACAGAAAAAGAAAAAAAGAAAATGACAGAAGGAAGAACAGAAAGACGGAAGAAGGGCGAAGGGGTCAGCATGATTACATTGCATTAATATAAGGAATAGGAGAGGGATGAGATCCACTTAGAGTTTATGTGCTACACAAAGAAAGGGGTCGACGTAAGAGGGGGATAAAGACAAATAAGGATATAAGGTTTCCGGTGAAGCATACAAACACATATTTATATGCGCAACAGCAAAAGAGTCTGGCACATACACAAACACACGCACATATGTGAGTAATGAAATAATAAACAGTAGACAACCAGTTTTTTACATAAAATAAATCATATTAATCACAATAAAATTTATAATTTAAAATTAAAAATTAAAATTTCGAGTAATGAAAATTAAAGATCTAATAATAAAATAATAATAATAATAATAATAATAATAATAATAATAATAATAATACATACATACATACATACATACATATAAAGAAGAGTGAAAAAATTAAAGAGTTCGTGATGAAATTTAAGAATGTAAGCTTTCTTGTTAAGAAAATATAATACATAATAAAAGGACGAACTTATAAGTATGAATAAATAAATAAAAAAATTAGTCAATTAGACAGTAAAGACAATTAGGAAAATGTAATTAAATTAAAGAAAGACATAATAATATTAGAAATATAAAGTAAAAGATAGAGTAAGAAATTATATGGGAATAAATTAGTACAAAATATAACAATAGTAAGAGCTTAATAAAAAATAATAAATAAATATAATAATACAACAAATATAAGAATATAAATAAAATTTAAGAAGTAATAAAATATGTAAAATACTCAGTAGAAAATAAACTAGAACATACGTATAAAAATAATTGCCAGAATAATGATAAATGAGTGGAATCCAATAATAGATGAAAAAAGTTTAAATACAGTAATAATCATAGATGTAATATTATGCAACAGGAAGCACGTTGTAAATTGACAAGTATTCAAGATATAATTACGCGTGTTATATAGTTCCTACAAAATGTAAGAATGAAAAAGTCAATTAAGATACAGATAGTTCAGAGTTACGAAAGAAAATCAAAGTGGTTAAGAAGGTGGGATTTCTAGTGTCCAGAGTTAAGAGGTTTCATTTTTTTTATTATGCAGGTTATTTCTTTTTTAAATCTGGAAATTAACAGTGTTTTGCTAAAGCAAAATTATCAAGGCGAGTTAAGAGATTTGTATGCGCTTTGTCTACGAAGAATGTCCAATTTAACAACTGGTATTTGATTTTGCTTCTTTAATTTCCCATTGTATGTGATTAATGATGTTCTGTTCTTGTATTTTGGGTTGTTAGACGAGAATTTATGACCGGAGAACCTCTGTCTGAATATGTTACCATCCATACCAATATAATTTTCCTCATATCGGGATTTTCCCCAGTAGTGATGGTGTCTTTATATACCACGGATTTGGCTAACCAACTGCGTTCAAATGGGCATTAAGACTTGTGTAAACAATTACGAGATCTAGTATTATTGAGTTCAGATATATCTGGCTCTTGGTTGATATTCAATATTTTATTATTGTGTTTTTTTTAATTTCCTTGTAAAGTTCAATTAAATCTTATTTGAATAAATCCAATTGTTCTACATGTTCTGGTTTATTAAAGCCGAAATAATCCATATTTGGTTTTTATCAGATTTATGAAGATAAAACGTTGCTTTCCATTGCATTCGTCTCAGTAATGCCTCTGTCTTCATTTTAAGGACAAGAAGGTAATTCCAATTATTGGTGCTTGGCACATTCTTCAGAGAGGTGGAAGTAAATTTCCTCCGTGTATATATATATATATATATATATATATATATATATATATATATATATATATATATATATGTATATATATATATATACATTCGATGGTCTTATATTGTTTTGCCCTGGATCAATATTATACAAAAAAATGCCATTCTTGGCTTGAGTCATAGCAGAACATTTTCAAAATCACAAACACCTGTTTAACACATTTGCACCGCAAAAGTGCAGATCAAGTTAGGCACAAGGTTCATTAATATAGAAGCCCCTAGGTCCCTAAACCATATATGTATATGTATGTATGTATATATATATATATGTATATATATATATATATATATATATATATATAAATATATAGAATCCAATATAATATATTAAGAAGGAAGACATCTGCATTAATAAATATATTTTATTCAAGAATATTTCACGACCAGGCAATGCAGGCCGGCCTGATAGTATATATATACACACACCCACGCACACACACATACACACACATACACACGCACACACACACACATATATATATATATATATATATAAGAGCAAGTAGTTAAAAACATATTAAGAAACACTTGGAAAAAGAGTTAAAAACATATTTAATTTATAAAAGAAATACTAAATAAGTGGATAGCTCTTAATCTGCGGACTTTTGAGGAACTACTTTCCTTTTCATCAGAGGGTAGGATTTATCAAAACGCAGGATCGAATTTATCTTGCAAACGTATTTGATGAAACTACAGGTAAGATCTTATTTGATAACAAAAAGTGAAGCAGAGGGAATAGGGTTAACAAAAATGTTATTTCACCTTAATGGATAGTCTGGTGAAGGCTAAAGTATCCAATGACGGTAAAATCTAAAAATGCAAATCCAAGAAAATTAGTTCAATTTCCATTCGCACAAGTAAATTCCAAGGGAATCGTGTAATTGGAAGATTGTCAAAAATAATCCAAAAGGCAGAAATCCGTGGAATAATTCACAAATAGGTACAAGGAAAAGGAGAAAGAATTCCAATAATATTATAATATTAAGATAAGATGTGCGTAAAAAAATGGAATAATTTAAAACTCATCTGCCGAGGCAAGGCGTAATTAAGAAAAATGAGCGAAGAAAAAAATGAGTGAAGAAGAACAAGAAAAAAATTGAATGGTGATTGAATTGAATTTAAAATAGAAAAGCCAATGTCAAAATGATCCAGACAAGGTGACGTTGAGGGACCCCAAAAAATATAGAGCAAAAGAGGGTTAACTGAAATGTACAAGTGATTACTTAAAAATTAAATTATCGGCAGGAGTTAGTAAAAGACACCAAATGAAATGATAAGAAAGATAAAATAAATGCATACATATGTATATACACATATACATACATATGATTACATACAATTACACACACACGCATATATATATATATATATATATATATATGTATATATATATATATATATACAACAAACACACCCAGGCATGCATGATTATAAGTAAAAACATAAATAAAGAGTTATATCAAAAAATATTAAAAGGGGAGAGGATGGCCGTTATCTGCAAATTCCGGATAAAGAAAGTAACTATGTAAGTAAATGCCTATAGTAAAATATAAGTAAATATACATACAGGATATGAATGTATAGGTAGATTTAGGTATTTGATAGATAGGGATATTTAAACACTAAAATGGAAATTGCAGATAAAAAACCGGCCAAACAAAGAAGAAATGAAGAATTAAAATAAAGGACAATTAAGTTATAAAGTATTAAGAAAGTGTGTAGAAAAAACGATAATTTTATAGAAAAATTATATATATATATACATATATATATATATATATATATATATATATATATATATATATATATATATATATATATATATATCAGAAAGGTTAAAGTAATAGCAATGTAATTTTAAAATTACCATAATTAAATTTGGACTTATGTTTATAAAAAGAGATCAGTTCGTTTTTAGAATTTAATATATTATTACTTTGGGGAGAAGTAATTATAGTTATAGCTGAGGTTGTACAGAGGCGACATGATTGGAGCCCGGGGTATAAGACTTAACTTTTTTTAGGATAGTCCATTTTATTGAGAAGAATTAAGTTTTTTTTAATTAAAGTGATTAGAGAAGGTCATCGGTTATTATTAGAATTATAGTTGTTAAAAGAAGAAATGTGGTTATATACTCTTTTCTTAATTAATGTTGAATTAGCGCCGAAAAAAATTATTAAAAGCTCGAGGTGTGAAATTAATATCAATTTGCTGACTTGTATTAAGGAAATAGTTTGAATTTGGTTCATTGTGTTCAACAAAGGGTGGGACAATGATTGTACAAGAAATGTTTTGGAGGGAATAATGAGTGGTGTTAGTGTTAGGGTGGCTGTAAGGAGAAATATTACTATTATTATTATTATTATTATTATTATTATTATTATTATTATCATAATTATTATTGCTAGTTGTATTATTTAGATGTAGGGGTTCCTCGAGTAGGATATTGGATTAGTGACTATATTAGATTGAGGTTGAGAGGAAGTATAACGTAAAGACAAAATATTAGTGTATGTTATGTGAGGATTGTGTGGGAGCTCAGTAATTGTGCATGAATATATAACATCTTTATGGATGCAATCATTATTGAGTGGACAAAGATGTTTGTTATTACAATTACAGTTAGTTTTGGGTTTTATTGGGAAAGGGATTTTTGGGTTGATTTAATTTTTTGCTATTGGATGTTAAGATTCTTTGTGCTACATTAGGCATTGTTTAATAAGAGATTCTTATTGAATTTTATTGAGTATAGAACTATATTGTGTGGGTATTTGAAAGAGTTTTGAACAATTTTGAAGAATTCCTTAGGTATATTAGTTTTGATATTTAGGCTAAATGGAAGATTAAGTCAACTATTTTTCTTTCTCCTGATGCGACTGGGTAGGTCAGAGGTATTACGATTAGTATTTTGGTTTGGATTATATATGTAGACTGGTTCATTGTTATTGATAGCGGCAGATCGTGTTATTTGAACTGGCCTCTTGCGAGTCATATTGTGTGTTATTAGAGATTTAAGGCGGAGAGAAAGAGGAGCATAATGAGTGTATTTAATTTTTTCATTGTGCCCTTAGTTCCCAAAGGAATTATTGAAGAAAGTAGCATTTTGATTAAAAGTTGTTTTTGTATTAGCAGAAACAGTAGTAATTCTTCTAGAGACGGATGACACTATAGATTTTATAATTGAGTTGGGGTGGTTAGAAGATTTATGGACGTATACAAGCGTAAGGTTGCGTTTATGATAGGGCTATAAGTTTTGGTGTTAAGATTGGGGGTAACGTTTAGACAATTTGAAGTTTTTTTTTTGTTCGGTTCGATAATTATAGAAAGACTAAAGTTATTAAAGAAGTTATGTAATTTTTTAATTGTTTCTTTTTTGTACTCTCTTGGCCTGGCTGTTATATATATATATATATATATATATATATATATATATATATATATATATATATATATATATATATATATATATATATATATAGGGACAGAGAGAGAGAAAGAGACAGACAGACAGACGGACAGACAGACATATCTTTTTCACATCAGGCTGGCTTAAATGTAGTGGAAGGTCATTTTGGTGATATCCTCGACGTATAACCAAACGATGTATCAGATCAGGGGAAGACGTGAGCCAATTGGGAGAAAGGTACAAAGTCGTAGCACTCCTTCTGAAGCCAGCCCTGCGCTTCTTTGGACTAGTACGCCGGCAGCGAGTTCTACTGCCACGCCCAGGGTCTGCCACGAACACCTGATTGAAGCAGGGGCCACCACATTCTTCAGCACGTACAGGTACAATTTGGTGTTGACTCTTAAGCCGATTTCGTTAATCTGAGGTGACAGTATATGGATGAGATTGGAAAACATACTTAAAAATATAACCGTGGCTGAAAACTTTGTTTTCATGACACTGTTTCCTCTGACGCTCTGAAAGAGAGTAAGATTTTTTTATAATGTAAAAAAAGAATTTTACTTGTTCACAACGCTATGCCCAAAATATTTTTGTAGTTCTTTTCTGTTTCTGAAATGGAAGGAAGTCATGCATTTCCTTACATTAAAAATGTGTTTTCAAATATTTGTAGTGGCGTTTTGTTTTCTTAATTTCATTCATCCAGAAATCTCGTAATAAAGACGAAACGTTGATGAACACATTATTTGCTTTGTTATTTTATTATCTGTCGCCGTCCTCTCTTCCTCTCTCCATATATATATATATATATATATATATATATATATATATATATATATATATATATATATATATGTATACATGTATATATATATTAATATGTATATATATTTCTGAAGAAATATCTTTTCTTATTATATATCAATCCTTATATAAGAAGCTCAATGTGATTACAGAGAAATATATAGAATAAATGACAAAAAATTATTTCTTCTGATGAGTTAAGGGCATAATAAATTCACTAATTAATATAAAAATTAAGTGATGTATTTTGCGCTACGAAACATATACTGTCAAGAATTGTATAAATCGACTGATTTAAAGGAATAAATTATAAGATGGTCAACATAATGACTTTTGGAATATAAATCTTTGTCATATATATATATATATACATATATATATATATATATATATATATATATATATATATATATATATATAACACGGAAATTACATAATTGTCGATGCAATAATTTATTTCAACCTTATGGTATTTTCAAGCATCTACACTAGACAATTACATTTTTGATACTGAAATAAAGAAAGAAAAAGAATCGGGCCCGACCGTCAAAAACCAGAGGGGGTGGTAGTAGCAATCCACTTAATACATTTTATAGAGAGAGTGGGAATTAAGTTAGTATGGGAGGGATTTTTTAAAAAAACAACAACTACATTATGACACCTAAAACGACTGTCCAGTAGCCCGACGTAACAACAGACACACACACACACCACAACACACACACACATACACATACACACACATAATAGTTAAATATTAAACAACTCTAATAAAAATAAGGTTACAGTAGACAAATGTAACTGTCAAGTGAAAAATAACTGCCCACTGGACGGTAATCGTAAAGTTTAGTGCGTGGTTTATAAGGCCACGATCCACCCAGAAGATAATGACAGGAACAAAAAAGTTTACTTCGGTATCTCCGCCGGAAACTGGAAACAGCGTTTTTATGACCATGAACATTCTTTAAATAACCCAGAACTTAAGAATAAAACCGAGTTAGCTAAATTATGGTGATTATTAAAAAATGAGAACCGATCCCCAGTGGTTTCATGGTCAATCCTATGTTATTCGGATGTTCCAAACGGCTTTAGGCAGAGATGCAGCTGATGCCTCGAGGAAAAAATAAGAATCCTGAAGTACGAACACAATAATCTCTTAAATAAACGAGATGAACTGATGGCCAGATGTAGACATAAATGTAAATTTAAAATAACCAATAACTCCAGATCCGACGAACAGATAATTCTATAACGGTAAAGAGACCGAATTTAATACCACTAGATCATTTACGATAAACCCTCCCACCCCACCCCACTGGCAATTATAGTGCTGTCCGGTATATACTCGGTAATAACGACTTGATGATATTTGTTGTCCGAAATTTAAGTTTGGTGTACGTATTCCGAAGTACCTGTTTATCCAAAATTACTTATAAATAAATGAGATAGCAATAAGAAAAAAAATTCTCTGCAGATAATACATTAGTTATTAAACTGATTTAAGCCAAAAAGATCAAATACTACTAGACATTATTAGATTTAATATAATTTAACACAAAACTGTAAAATAATAACTATTTTATTTATTTATTTATGCGTGCATGAAAGTACTTTTGTGTACGGAATGAATAAAAGTATATATAAACCGATACTAAATACGTCCTATGGAATTGGAAGCGACTAATAATGCAATTTTCTGCATCTTAATCAATTAGGAAGTGAAATATTAGTGAGCAAAATTACAACGACCGCTATAATCACCAATAAAATTAATTACATAAAAATATATAAAATATTAACTACATAAGACTCAATTTTTTTTTAATTCATAGTAATATATTACAAATACAATATAGAAAATTTAAATGTATTATAAGATAATATTTATTTCAAACTAATTTTAGCATGAAAACATACAGATAGTTTTAAAATTTTGTATATAACCTTTTTTATATATATCTTTTAATAGACTTATTTTCCATGACTCAATAAACTCTATGACGCGCGTATAATCTTCATTTTCTTTCCCTTCTCTTTCTCAGAGATTCTAGACTAATTAAACCATATGACAGGCAGCGGATGGTCACTCTCTTCCCTCTTTTTTCTTTCTTTTTCTCTTTCCCTTACGCGCAGTTTATTTCCTTCTCTCTATATCCGTATATTTCTCCCTCTTCTTCCTTGGTTAGTAAACGCGTGCCAAGTCATTTACGTGTAAGAACGTGCATATTTAGGGGCGTGTGTGTGTATGTGTGTGTGTGTATGTTGTGGTGTGTGTGTGTGTGTCTGTTGTTACGTCGGGCTACTGGACAGCCGTTTTAGGTGTCATAATGTTCTTGTTGTTGTTTTTTTAAAATCCTTCCCATACTAACTTAATTCCCACCCTCTCTATAAAATGTATTAAGTGGATTGCTACTACCACCCCCTCTGGTTTTTGACGGTCGGGGCCCGATTCTTTTTCTTTCTTTATTTCAGTATCAAAAATGTAATTGTCTAGTGTAGATGCTTGAAAATACCATAAGGTTGAAATAAATTATTGCATCGACAATTATGTTATTTCCGTGTTATATTTTTATGTTATTGCTCTGTTTACCACATTAAGCTCTCATACCCGGATTTCCTCCTGGAATTATTCCATTATAACACTATATAAATATATATATATATATATATATATATATATATATATATATTACCCGATATATCCGATATATCCTTGTGCAGTAATAGATAGTTCCTGTTTAGGGACAACGTCATCAGTAACAGCACTATAATTAGTTTAATATTCCTAATTAAATACGATTCTTCATTAGTAAGCTATTAACTCCATGCACTTAGCCTGGGAGTTGATTTCATTGTGTTAGCCACGTTGATGGGACACTTATCTGTAATAGTGGCCTGGCGGCCTCTAGTGCTCTGCCCAAGCAGTCACGTCACAACCAGTAATCCGTTTTCTAGTCCGAAAGTCGTAAGTATTGTGGTCGTTTACAGCGTGTAGTTCATATCCTGTATGCATGTATGGAACTTTTATATTGCGAAAATTGATACCTAAAGCTTTTTTTTTAAAATTGTGATTCTAGATCGCAATGTGTCAGAAAAATCTCTTTAATTCTTTAAAACAAACGGGAGTTCAATTCCAAACTTTTTCCTTTTATATATTTATGAAGCCAGTCGTGTCTCTGATGCTTGTAAACCGTTTGAAATCAGGTTGTCTTTTGATTTCACTAATATTGTCGAGATATATAATCTCATTTATGAAAAAATCGCACTTCGATCGCTTGATGTAAAATTAGTGGTCTTGGATTCTTCCGTAAATTTTATATGTTCTTAAAAAAGTTCACAGGATTTGCTGATTATTGTTATGTCGTTCAAGTAGGTTATTACAAAGTCCAAACCAGCGAACATGGTGTCCATGATTTGTTAGAAAATGTCTTGCCTGACTTTCAAATTTATATAGAAACCAATGCATGTTCATACACATAAGATTTAAGTTTTCTTTTTCTACTTGGATTTGTAAATACACATCACTCAAACGAACTTTTGATTTTACCTCCGTTGATTCGAGTAAATATCTCCTCCGGGGTGGAGAGGAGGTAATGGTGTGTTCATGTTTTGTTGAGGCCAGTCAGAAAGTCAGCGAAGACACGTATCTTCATTGATGTTTTTTCTCTACGTAAACCGCTGCCCACTTGCTAAAGTCAATCCTAGATAATATACTTGAATTTTCAAGTCTGTCAAATTCTTCCATAATAGTTTCTCTTCCTTTTCCGTTCACGTCAAATTTTCTTTCGTTTTTGTGCATTTGCCTCTTACAAATAAGACACTGTTTATCAAGGCCCGGAGATCACTCGAGGACAGAGCTTAATATGTGTACAGTAGTCAATGGTAAAATGTAATAATCGTTAGTATTGGAAATGTGGTAAATTGGATTACTTAAGGGAATGGCTCATCCAGAATTTGTTTACGTTGGACTTGAAGACGACCATATTGTAGTCAGTCGGAAAGCAGGAAATCGGAACTGAGTTCATCCGGTGTGCAATTCTAAGAATGAAGCTTTGCTCATGAAATCTACGTTTAAGTTGATGCAAAGATAAACAGTAGATGAAATCAGAGATAATGATTTCGGCTAGATGCGTGTTTTTTTTTTGTTTTCGTGAAAGTAAGGCCGAGTAGGGACCCACTAGACTACGACGTCTATTTTGAACTCTGTCTAGGCAGGATAAGCTGCTTCCTGATGCTCCTTCCCAGATGTGGCAACAATACTCTATCCTAGGATGCACTTGGCTCTTACACAGGTAGAAAATTACATTACCAGTGATAGCTCTACTGGTAGCAGTAGAACGATACCACCATTTTTCCATCAGCCTTGACAACGGATTTGATGTATGTATTATATCTCAGATTAGATGTAAACGTTAGATCTAGAAGTTTGTCAAAATATGGAGCCTTCCCATGACGAGAGCCATTCATTTCGATTGATGACAGACGGGGATCAGAGCGTTGATGGTGGAAAGATAGAAACTTGGTTTTAGATACATTAAAATTAACCATCCACAACTTTCTCCATTGAACCAAGTAAAAAGATCAGAGGAGAGATAATCAGAGAGAACTTGGCCGTTTACGGTATTTGATGGGCTGCCATAGATGGTAGTGTCGTCAGCATAAATATTTACGAATGATCTTATGATGTGATTCTGTCGATCATTGATGTAAATTAGGAAAAGACTTGGTCCAGGATAGACCCCTGACGGACTCCAGCATTAATACTGTTGGCTTCTGAATTTTACCTATCCACCATTACTCTGGTGAACTTATCAGAGAGAAATGATGTAATAATTGAGAAGACATTTCCAGCTCAACCATAGCTGGAGATTTTGTGCAGTAGACATTTATGCCATACCCTATTTAAGTCCTTTGGTATATCAAGAGCAATTTCCCCAGAAAGGAAACCTCCGTCGAGAGATTCGCTAATCCTATGAGATATAACGTTTAGCACATCTACTGTAGGTTGAGCAGAACGGAAACCATATTGCATGTCACTGAGGAGGTTATTTTTGCTGAGGTGGTTTACTACTTCTCTATTTAACACAGATTTCAGCAACTAAATCATAACACACAGGAGACTGACTGGTTTGTACTGAGAGGTAGATTACCAATCACCTGAATTTTTAAATACATTAAATTGATTTGCATCCGGTGTGACATTTTACACTTTCTGGCAGAAAATATGTATTGAACGATCCTAAATTAAAAAATAAATTTGAAAATTATTTTGGAACGAAAGCTTTTATGTTTTCATTGTACCGTTCAAATTTACTGGCTAATGTTATTCTCTAATAAAATTAATCCCATTGTTAGTCACTGTGTTTCATAACTTTAGTGCTTCTGCAAAGAGGGGTTATTCAGCTGCTTTCACATTTGGGAATTTTGAACTGAAATGTTGTATCCAGTATCTAACCTAAATTTAACTGTTTTAATGAATATCTTTACTATTGTGTGTGTGTGTTTTTTTAAAGTTTTTGACTGTCTAATTCTGTTTTTGTTGTTGTGTTTCAACAATGACGAAGCTTGCAACATTTTTGACAAGTTTTAGTCCGAAACGAGTGGAATGATTTCTATTGTCATTTCCCACATCTGTGGGTGATTTCCAGTTTCCCTTTGTTTCTATATAGTTCGCTCGTTTTAGAAGTTTTAATACACCTAAACCGAGCTTCTATCTTTAAATCATCAACGCTCTGATCCCCATCTGGCATAAATTGAAATGGATGGCTCTCGTCTTGGGGAGGCTCCATATTTTGACAAGCTTCTGGGTTTGACCTTTACTCCTGATCTGAAATGGAACACGTACATAAAATCTGTTGCCAGGGACGTTGGAAAAAAGATATCTCACTACTGATGCAATTCTCTATCTATATAAAAGCCAAGTACGTCCAAAGATGGAATACTGCTGCCACATCTGTGCAGGAGCTGCTAAAAAACAGCCTATGCTGCCTTGACAGAGTACAAAATAGACTTCATATTTTAGTGGGGGATTCCCTTTTCTCTTCCCTGCAACCTCTCTCCCACATAAGAGACGTGGCGAGCCTGTCTTTGTTTTATCGTTATTTCTATGGCAAGTGCTCCTCTGAGCTCCAATCTCTCGTCCCCCTCGCCAATCTTTCACAAAATACACCCGTCTGGCTGAAACTACTGTTACTAATTTTCCCCACTCTTTATCTGTGCCTATATCCAAACATAGATTCTATGAGCAGATCTTCTTTCTCAGAAATGCACGATTGTGGAACTCTCTTCCGTTCGCCTGCTTCCCACCGGACAACAACTTGGATGTCTTCAAATCCAACATAAACAAATTCCTTACAAACCGCCCCCTTAAGTAAGACACTCTATCAAATCTCCAATACTAATGATTACAACAATACTATCTCATGGATTACTGTACACGCAATAACCCTTATCTCTGAGTGGCCTCCGGGCCTTTATAAGTGGTGACCCTCATGAAAAAAAAGGTATGAGTAGCCATTTTCGTTTTTCTACTATTAAATAGAGCAATTGCTTCTATATACTAAGAATGTGATTGGACATGTTTATTTTACCCTTTTAAAGAGAGTAATTTTTATATGTATACTTTACATTTATGACGTGTGCTGTGTTCGATCTGTTTATTTTTTAAGAACTGCTTCGCACACTTAAAACGTTTTGGCAATCCTCCATTTTTGTAGAACAAGATTGTTTAGTTTTCGAGTTTCACTTGATTCCCATCTAATATCAGAATCTCCAAACCACCTTAGTCAATTGGCGAAAATGAGACGATAATTCGGCTAATCAAAAACCTTCACGCTGCTTGTTTATGGCGCACGCGAAAGCTAAATTATCTTTTTTTTTTAATTTCATTCAAACAGTTCTACTTTCTTGTGGAAGAGTTACGTATTTGGACAGAAATGTTCGGATAGTAACTTTATGGTTTCTGCGAACTCCAAATCCGTACTCTTTTTAGAAATATACTAGCATGGGTGACCGGCGTTGCCCGGGTGTTTGGAGGTGTATGCTGAGCATAAAAAGGGGGTAATTTTAAAAAATTTGACCCCTATTATAACCCCTGAAAATTTATTGTTTTGGCCTCAAATTAAGTTATTAAGTTAGATCCATGCCTACGGAACCTATATCTAAAATTTCAAGGGTGTAGACCCAAAATTGTTGGAGAAGTTTGCTAGAGTTCTCAAAGCTCAAATCGTTGAACATTGACCCCTTAATCGCCAAATTTCTGGCTAAAAACCGATCACATAGATTTTTCCAAATCTCAGTACCCTGTATATCAAATTTCGAGTCGGTAGACTAAAAATTGACAGAGTTATTTCGTAGGGAAATGTACACAGACACACACACTTTCACTTTTATAGATATATAGATTTAAAATTTGAGTCTGACAGAATGACAAAGTGATATTGCAAACCGATATATTAAACAAACGAACTTCAAAGAGACAAATGAACACATAAGTAAAAAAAAAATTGTATTAGAAAACATTTCTTGATTATTCCACGTTTTTTTACAGACCTAACGACTGAGGTTTGTTCTTAATAAAAATTGTTTTTTTTATAGTCTTAATTTTGACTTCCTTTTTCATAAAAACTAAAAAAAATCAAGAAGGAAGAGAAATTTAATTTTATTCTTTTTTCATTAATTTCTTTCTGTGCAAAGCAATTCTTTCAAACTTAATCTGTTTCCAAAATGTTTTTATTTTATTCCCTCCCCTTTAATTCCTTTTCCTGTCAAGTATTAAAATAAACCATTTATGATATTTATTTATGGATTTATTTACTTATCATTTCTTCTCTATCGGTAAATGAATTCCATGCACCCACCATGTTTAAGTTTGGGAGTAAAAAATGTACGATGAACAGAAGGATATGGAAAATAATGTATATAATACGCAATCATAGGTCATTATAAACATCATATATATTTTTACAGACAGCGTTACAAAACTTCCAAATTGGATTGAAATAAAGAACACGATGATTTATACTGAAACTCATCTAATATTAATAATAAAAAAATAATAACAAAAACACAAGTTGTTTGTTTAAGTATTATAAGCAATTGAATATTTCGTTGTATTATAGATTTTAAAGATTAGAATGCGTTCTTTAATTACTTATACATTACATTTTAAAAAGTGAAGGAACACGATTTGATTTGTAGTAATCTTTAAGTTTATTTAATATAATTATATGAAAATTATGCATGTAAGAATATGAATATTTGAAGCAGAACACAAGCAAAACATTTGATATGAGTTAAGACAATAAACAAATATTAAAATTAAACAATTTTTTTAATCAAAATGATTTTTTTAAATCAAAATGAATGTTTTTTAATCGAAATGAACAATATTTTTTTAAAAATCAAAATGAATATTTTTTTTAATCAAAATGAATATTTTTTAATCAAAATGAACCACAATATTTTTAAATACAAATGAACCACAATATTTTTTCAAAATCAAAAACAATATTTTTAATGGGTTTGTATTACTGTACACATAGATTCGAAAAAGTTGCCAAAAACAAATATATAACAAATAAATGTTATCAAAGGCAAGATAAGTTACTTTTCTACCAAACTGGATATATTTTTCGTATTTTTATTCAATGTAACATGTTTATTCAAATCGAAAACCATACGGTGTTTACCGATGCATTCGAAAATTAAAGATGGCGTCTGAGTCTCTCTTTAACACAGTAAGTTTGGGAAAAATTCTTATAAATAAAAAACTGAATAAAATACTGTTAAAAACTCGCTCAATATATGTTACCTTGACATATATACGGCGGGTTTTTAATAGTATTTTTTCTAGTTTTTAATTTATAACACCTTTTCTCATACTTACCGTGTTAAAGAGGGAGTGAGGCGCCATCTTGAATTTCCCAATACATCGGTAAACACCGTATGGTTTTCGAGCTGAATAAACATATTACATTGAATAAAAACACGAAAAATATATCCAGTTTGGTAGAAAAGTAACTTATCTTGCCTTTGATAACATGTATTTGTTATATATTTGGTTTTTGACAACTTTTTCGAATCTATGTGTACAGTAATACAAACCCGTTTTTCGAGCTGAATAAATATGTTACATTGAATAAAAACACGAAATATATATATCCAGTTTGGTAGAAAAGTAACTTATCTTGCCTTTGATAACATTTATTTGTTATATATTTGTTTTTTGGCAACTTATTCTAATCTATGTGTACAGTAATACAAGCCCGAAATGAATTTAAGACAACGAGTGAAATGAGAAAATGAAGAAAATCACATTTACAGTGTGTGTTTACTGTTTATGTAAGTCAGCGGGTGTGGTTGCCATAACAACGTGACGGTAATGAACGTGTGTGTGCGTGTGTGCGCGTGTGCTTGCTAGTAGTACTAATAAGTTTGTAGGAGAGTTTGATTTCGTGTAGTTTAGTTTCGTATATAAGTTTCGTATTTTTGTAATTTGTAAATAACAAGTTATGAAAAAATTAAACCCTTCCAAGATGGACAATAAATAAAGCCATAATATTTTATGGTAAAGTTAAGAGCGTACGAACCATAGTTTTTTAGGAGATGTGATTATTGGATTAACCAATCAGAAATCGTCTGTGGCACACACATCTCTGTTTTTATAGATAAATATATAATCTACGAATCTACTGTGTTCAACAATTTCTAACTTCCATAAAAGCAGATGATATTATTTCCCATCCAGCTAATCTTTATAACTTCTAAAGAAAGTATCGAACACTTAGAAGCGTAGATAAAGATCTTGATAGCGTTCCATATCGTGTTTTACGAAAACGTCGTGTTAGTGTCCGGGTGGGATTTATTGGTTCAGTTTTTAGAAATAATTCTTTTTTTCTTCTTTTTTTGCTGTTGAATCAAGTTTTCTTCAATTTTGTGCTCTTGTAGTATTTGTTGGGGCAGCTTTACTTTAGTGTTGCTCTCCTCCGCTTTTTGTGTTCCTTCATCAGTTGTCTGTTGCTGTTAGAATATTCGAGGAATATTTTATTTGTAGATTTATTTCGCCAATAGCGGAATTTACGTATTCGTAAAAAAACGCTCTTATTTCACTAATTACATTTTAATGCTATATATTGGATGGAGATTAAATTATTTTTCTAAAGGGAAAAACGATTTGATTCGAGAAGGATATGCTTACCGATTTGTTCTCTTACTTTACAATGGTTAACACGAATTATTTTTGTTTCACAATTATTTGAAGTACATTTCCGTTATTTCCGTTGTCTCAGTTGAAAGTGTATCCCGCTTGTTTAGAATGCTACTCGCTGGTTCGATAGTTTCTCTGTGTAATTACTGGTATAATTTTATCCTTTTACTTTTTTATTCAAAACGCATTTGGTTGTTGCTGTTTCTTTTGTTGTTGCGAGTTTTCCTTAATGATGCCATGTTGTTCTGGACTAGAACCGTCATTAAATTAGACACATTCGGATATAAGTTAGAAAAATAGTTTTGAATTGAGCAGAAAACAGAATATACAGAACAGCAGTCGTAGTATTTAACGCAAAGATAACGAACTCCGAGTCTTTAATTCATACAGATTAGAGGTGTTCATTTCCTGTGCATTCTTTTAAAAGTCCTTTGCTGTAGATAATATTATTATTATATTTAGAAAGCAGGTCAAACTGTTTTTGTCGACGTTACCGAGATTGGTGTCAGTCTTTGAAGAAAAAGAACGCGCATACACACATGGCAAAGCGAGTTCATGATTTCAATTTGATCTGACTAATCTTTATGATAACATTATTCCCATGTACATATAGCTGAATGCATTTGAAAATACCATTATTACTTTGCATATCTAAACTCTGTTGGAACATACACACATAGGCTCATTGCAGTTAGAGAACTTTGTCGGTATGTGTTATAAAACCGTACAAATATTGGCAGGTGTTTATCCCCCTCCAGAATTCAGTTGAGTTGCAATGTTGTCTCTTAGTTATGTTACCAAATCTCTCCATGAATATTTAATTGTTGCTTCAAGATATAAAACATGGGCGCGATTTGTCAGTTTAAACTTGAATAACGATTCCTTTGTATAATCGGTTGCGCAATAATATTTAGAGAGATAAATAGATAAAAAGAGACAGCTAGATAGATAGACAGAATAATGAAAAGAAAGATTTATGAATAGATACATAAATTTATTAATAGAGAGATAGAGAGAGGGAGATAGATAGATTGATAGATTGGTAGCTAGATATCGATAGATGGATAGATAAAGATAGGTATATATATATATACATTAAATGTATTTATACAAACATTAATGGCTACATATGTGCATACATGTTTCTGTAATTACCCGCGTTGGGGGATTACGTCTTCAGGCCAAGAATTACCGTCGAAAACTGATATTTCAATCAAAAAACATTTTCCTATTTCGTTTGTAAAGTTAGAATTTGGAATTCCACAAAACTAAAAATCGTTTCCAGAAAAGACTCGACAACATTGTAAGGGAAATCAACAAATCACAGCATATCCTTATTAAGGCGTATAAGACCAGAAACTTTTATAAATTAGACAAGAAGAAATATAATGATCTAGTTCAGAATAATTTGAAAAAAGACTATCACAAGTTAAAAAATAGCAACATAATTGATTTGATAAATAAGTACAGTAAAAAGATCACGGATAAATTACAAATCAGTGATAGAGTAAATAAGCTTAGAGGAAACGAAGCGTATATCCTTTTAAAGGATCATAAACCTAGATTCAACACAAAACCAACAACAAGATTGATCAACCCAATCAGACCCGGAATTGGAAAGATTAGTAAAAGAATATTAGAGAAAATCAATCTAGAATAAAACGACAATTAAACCTGAACCTATGGATAAATACGGCAGATCCTGTAAAATGGTTTCTTAACATTGCCTACAAGAAAAAATGTGCCTTCGTGCAATTTGACATAATGGATTACTACCCGTCAATCACAAAGGATCTCTTTGGAAAGGCAATTGAATTTGCTAAGACCTATACCAATGTCTCCGATGAGGATTTTGATATCATTACGAAATGCCGCACAACTGTCCTTGTCTATAACGGAGAACAATGGGCAGAAAATGGGCAAAACGACTTTTTCGGAGTATCAATGAGATCGCTGGACTCTGCAGAGGCAACAGATCTCGTTGGACTTTATATCATTTATAATTTAACAAAAGATAATATTATTGATAGAAGGGACATAGGCTTATATCGTGATGATGGGCTAATAATAGTGAGGAATGCTACAAGTGTGATCAGGTTAGGAGAGCAATCCATTGGGACATAAAAGATTTTGGCTTAAAAGTAGAAGTTAATGCTAACTTAAAACAGGTTAATTTAATTGACGTTACTTTAGATCTTGATTCAAATACTTATAAACCATATATGAAGGATAACGCTAATCCTATTTATATACACCCACAGTCTAACCATCCACCATCCATTATTAAACGTATACCGTTATCTATTGAAAGTAGAATAAGTAACAATTCATCTGATGAAGTAACTTTCAATGATTGCAAAGCTATTTATAATACATCACTTAAAAATAGTGGGTATAAAGACATAGGGATAAAATATAAAGTAACTAACGCTAGACCAAATTGATCTAGAAATCGAAAGTAGGAAAATTATTTGGTTCACACCCCCTTTAATATTATGTTGAAAACAAAACTTGGTACAACATCTTTACAACTTATTAACAAGCATTACCCACCAAATAATATATTAAATAAAATATTTAATAAAAATACATTTAAATTAAGTTTTTAGCTGGAGTGATAACTTAGAAAGGATTATAAAAAGCATAATGGTAGAATCTTAAGGATGACTAATAGAGAAGGTGTAAATACTAGTGCAAACACGGCTGTGAATAAATGTAACTCCCAAAAGCCTGGAGAATGCCCAATAAAAACTGAATGTTTTACCTCATCAGTGGTATACCAAGCTTGGATATTTCCGGTATAGAACCCAAGGGACGAAAGATTCTACATAGGAAGTACCCAAATGACTTTCAATATATATATGTCTGAATTTTGAGTTATTAAGTACGTATAAGTGTATTTATGTATGCGTGTATGTTTGTATGTATATGTGTGTATGTATATATGTGTGTGTATGTATATGTACGTATATGGATGCATTTGTATCTGTGTATGTATGTATATATGTATATATGCATATGTATTTCTGTACTATTAAAATAGGCTGTCTCGTATATTATAGTTGTAGCAATGTATATTACAAGTATGTATGGGTGTCTGGATTTATTTGTATATATGTTATATATGTATATATACACCCGTGTGGAATGTAGTGACATGCTATTTCATATATAAAGGGGTTACCACGCTACTGAAGTTAAAAAAGGCATCTTATTATTATTGAAAAAGGTCTTTGCATTTGTGCATGTATTGCTGTATTTTCCTGCGTTATGAGTGACCGGGTTTCTGTGTGTCCCTGCGCGTGTGTGTGTGTATGTGGGTGTATGCGGCTGTCTGTGTTGGTATATATATATGTGTATGCGTCTTGTATACGTCTGTGGAGATGTGGAGACACGAGTAGATGGGGATGTTGTTTGCACCTGCGGTTTGTCTGAATGTGTATGTATTGTGTATGCTGGTGCGCGTGTGTGTATATGTATGTGTATATGTATATATGTATATATGTATTTGTACTTATATATATAAATATGTGTACGTGTGTCTGTATGTATATATGTAGAGGTGTGTATATGTAAGTGTGTGTATGTGTGTATATATGTGTATATCTATGTATATTTGAGTGTATGTATATGTATCTGTATGTATATATGTTGATTTATGAAGACGTGTATCCAGTTGGGGTCCACGGGTTTTAGAATTCCCAATTATATAGTCTTATTATTATTATTATTATTATTATTATTATTATTATTATTGATATTGGTGGTGTCATTAGTATTATCAATATTACAAGAATTATTATTACTAGGATTATTAGTGGTATTAATATTAGTTTTGATATAATAACAGTCATGATGTATGGTACCCAAATGTGTCCATGGATGTCTGAATTTGAGATTCCACGTATGGATATTACTACGTATGTAGGTATGGATGTAAACATGTCATAACTGTATATGACCAGTATATGTCTATGTATGTCTGTATGTGTGTGTATATATATGCGCGGGTGTAGCAAGGTGTAGGCGTTTATAAGTATATTAATATATATATGTACATGTGGAGTTTTTATGTTTATTCTTATTTTGTTTGTTTATTTGTTTTTATTTTTTATCTTTTATTTTTATTTTTTATTTTTTTATTTTTATTCATTTGTTTATTTACCTTATTTTAATTTTAATTTTATTCTTGTGTAGTTATAGTTATTGCCTAGTTTCAGTGCGTGTGTGTGAGTAAAATAAAACGAACAGCATATATTCGCTTCTGAATTTCTGTATTAACGTGTGTGTGTGTTTTTGTATGTGCGTGTGTGTGTTGTGTGTGTGCCTGTATGTGTGTGGATGGGTGTTGATTGAAAAACACCGGTCAGTACTCGGTGACCATAGGAAATGTTTTTAATTTACAGACTGTAAGACAAAAATACTAAATTCTCAAGTACCTTATCCTATAAAAACCAAAAGATGGGATGGATAGAAAGAAAGGGAAAAGAAAAAAGATGTTTATTATCTTCAAGGACCTCACTTGTCCTCTCGCAGAGTCATGACTCCCACACAGGTTACATTCTAACTTTACAAACGAAATAGGAAAATGTTTTTTGATTGAAATATCAGTTTTCGACGGTAATTCTTGGCCATAAGACGTAATCCCCCAACGCGAGTAATTACAGAAACATGTATGCACATATGTAGCCATTGATGTTTGTATAAATAAATTTAATATACCTGCTCTGTTCACTCATTGAGCACTCTTTGGTAGACACATGTTTTTTATTGGATGTACTTCTAGGAAATTAAACTCTACTGGCTATATATATATATATATATATATATATATATATATATATATATATATATATAGGCACCGCGAAAACTGGGGAAGGGGCAGGCAAGTACTTTTTGACGTACCGTCTTTTTAAAAATCTACCAAAAATCAGGTAATTATCTGATCAATACGGAATTTTCAGCGATTATTAAGAGAAGGATGAACTTTATAACAGTGTACTTATTTTTCATAAACGATATTTATATATATATATATTTTGCTTACAAAATCCCCCCTTGTTTTGATGGGGTACAAATATGCTTAAAATAATCATCTGAAACTGAACACAATATATTGCGGTGTTGTAAGGGACAGAATTATAGATTAAAAATATTGTTTGCAAACCTTATTTTGACGTCTGAATATCAGAACTTCGATTGTGTTTAATTATCCCGCTTTTGAGTTTTGAAGTGTGAAATTCGGTGAATATGTTAAGTAAAATAATTAATTTAAGTTAAGCAAAACAAAAAAAATGTAATATTTATACGAGAAAAGCCATTTTAAAATCGTTGATAAATAAATTAACATTTTTTTTAGCAAGCCGAATAATGCATGACCATTATTAAACAGAATCGATACAAAAAAATTCGATAAATATTGTGCCCTTTGTGTTAAAAATAGCATCATTTTTTCGATCCCGTTTGAAAACGTTTGCCGCCTTTCGACTACGGTGGACCAAACGCGCTGAAATATTTTTTTTTATTCTGCTTTAAATTACCCCCCCCATTTTGGGGAGCCTGGCCACCAAACACATACACATTAAAAACCAACCTCATACAAATGGTCACCCATCTGGTACTGGCCAGCCTCAGCGTTAATAATACATTGAAATTTTCGTCACTGAAAAAAAAGATTTTTTTGGCCTGTTAGGTCTTCCATAGTTTGCTTTTTATCAAATGCAAACGTAAACATTGTCGATCTGGACTCTAGATCGATGCGAAGTAACTAGTTGCCTATATGAAAAAGTGGAATTCTTTGAAATCCAGGTGCTTATAATATTTTTGCATATTCTCATAGAAAATCATCCGAAATCTTAGTTAGACAGCAAATAAATAAATTTTTTCAAAAACCTTTTTTTTTAATATTTATGTACTTTTTTTCTGCAAGACAAAAAATGTCAATTGTTAACTTTTTGGGAAAATTAAACATTTAAAATTTAATTAAAAATAGTAGAAAAAGTTTTACATTATTTTGTTTTCGATATGATAAAATTCAGTGTTTTATCTTTCTGGAATAAAAAAGTTACTCAGAAATAATGGATTTTAATAAATGTAATTTCGTTTTAAAAAAACAACAACAACTTGATTTTTAGGCCATTTCTGGCGGTGCCTATATATGTATATATATATGTATATATATATATATATATATATAAATATATATATATATGTGTGTATATATATATATATATATATATATATATATATATGTTTTTTTTTGTTTTTTTTTTACACAGTGATCATTACTTATCAAGGCCCGGAAGCCACTCAGGGATAAGGGTTATTGCAAGTACATTACGTAAGTGTTGAGATTTGATGAAGTGTTTACTTAAGGGGGCGGTTCATTAGGAATTTGTTAACATTGGACTTGAACACATCCAAGTTGTAGTCCGGTGGGAAGCAGGCAGACGGAACAGAGTTCCACAGGCGTGCAGTTCTAAGTAAGAAGCTTTGTTCATGGAATCCACGTTTTGATTTAGGCACAGATAAAGAGTTGGGGAAATTTTTCACAGTGGATTCGGCTAGACGGGTGTTTTTCGTGAAAGATTGGCGAGGGGGGACCAGAGATTGGAGTTCAGATTGGAGTTATATATATAAATGCATAAATATATATATATATATATATATATATATATATATATATATATATATATATATATATATATAACCGGGAGAATATTAGATAAAAGAAGATGTATATACATACATACATATATGTATATATATACATATATGTATGTATGTATATATATATGTGTATATATATAATATAAAGCTGAATGTGTGTGTGTGTGTTTGGTCACGAATAGGTTCCTATATGGTTGACTATTCATAAAAAAACTGATTACATATAATGATAGCAGGTGTATCGAGACACAGGAATGGGTATGTTTGATCTGGCAGAATTGTGGTCCATTAAAATTGTGGGGTCTGCGTTCACGCCTGCTACACAAAGTATGGAAATAACAAATTTGAAAATGAAAAAAAAGCGTTTACAAGTGTTTTTTTTATATATAAGAATATTTGATAAGTATGTTTTAACTTAAATAGGGATGATATAACAAAATTGTGGGGTCTGCGTTCGCGCCTGGCTTCCATAGAATGGAAATAGGCAAAAACTTTAATAAAAAAACTTTTCATATTTTTCTGCGTAAGTATACTTTGATCATTATGTTTCAGCTCGAAGAAATATGGTATAATAAAATTATGGGGTGTTCGTTGGGGCCTGACCTCCAGAGAATTGAAATATGTCACAAAGGTTAACAAAGTTTTTTTTTTTAATATAGATTCAGAGAATATTGTGATAAGTGTTTCAGTGTGAACAGGTATGGTATAATAAATTATGGGGTTTATCTATTTTATTTTTACTTTCATCATATTTTGCTTTGGTTTTAATACCCCCAAATTCGAAGCTATTTCTTTACAACCCTTCCTTTTCATAACCTATCATACTTTCATAAATCAGAGTCCCATTTTCTGTAGGCTGTTTTTGAACCCAGTCAACGACGGGTACTTTTGCTAGTATATATATATATATATATATATATATATATATATATATATATATTATGTGGAGCAAAAATAATGTCGTTTTTGAAAGTTCAACTTCAAAAAACCATAACTTTCGTAATAAACTTTATTAATCAAAATGTAAAAATTTAGAATCAGCACATTTTGTTTTCCAATGAGAAACAAGTTTATTTATACCATTAATACAGAAATCCGGGCTTCTGGAACTATCATCTCGGATTTTAAAGAATTTTTCGCGCAGAGAGTTTTCGAGAGTCTTGAAAAAGTGATAATTGGTCGGCGAGAAGTGCAGTGAATATAGCGGATGATTCAGAGTCTCGTTTAGCTTCTGCAGAGGCAGTTGAGCAACATGTAGGAGTGCAATTGTCTGTATTTTTGAGATGAGGCGTTTTCATTGATTGAGATTGTCTGACTGACTTCCTCATCTTGGTTGTTATTGTCACAACGTTTCGGCCGTTTTGCCCTCCGGCCTTCGTCAGGTGTTTTGTATCGAACTGGGGAACCGTTTGTTAGGAGTCTCGAACCCAACCTTTGGGTAACTGTAAACTTTGATACAGCGTCCTAGTTACATATGGCCGAGTGGTCCTAGACGTTGTATCAAAGTTTACAGTGTCCCAAAGGTGCTGAGTTCAATCTTGAACGAAGGCAGTGAAAAAGTAACATTGAAAACAGAGAATCAGCAACTATGTCCCAAAGCCTAGCTGGAGTCCGAACACGGTACCCCCGTAATAATAATAAAGGGTTGGGTTCGAGACTCCTAACAAACGGTTCCCCAGTTCGACACAAAACACCTGACGAAGGCCAGAGGGCAAAACGGCCGAAACGTTGTGACAATAACAACTAAGATGAGGAAGTCAGTCCGACAATCTCAATCAATGTAGGAGTGCGTTGTCATGAAGGAGAATGGGTCCCTTCATTTTGACCAATCTCGGGCACATACGTTGGATCTTCTGATGCATTTTGTCAGCAGTACTTCTCGGCCATAATCGTTTTGCCCGGATTCAAGAAGCTGTAATAGATGAGACCGGCTGCAGACGACCGAACAATCACCATAACCTTATTTTTATTTTGGTGCAATTTCGGCTTCGGGAAGTATTGTAGAGTTTCCCTGCCATCTAACTACTCTGCGGAACGCCGCCAGTTGTCATAGAGGATCCACTTCTTATCACACGTCACAATATGATCGAGAAATGGGTGACTTTTGTTGCGCAGAAGTTTATAAGACACCTCAAAACATGATTTTTTTAATTATCGTTCAATTCATGCGGCACGCATTTATCCAACCTTTTTGACTCCCCTATTTACTTTAATTTGCGAACGACTGTTGGCTGGTCGACCTCGAGTCCAACAGCAACTTCTCATGTGAATTTGCGAGGATCGGCTTCAAACAGTGAATGAAGAGATTAAAAACAGTAATGAAATAACATGATGCGATTGATCGAAAATAAATTTAAATGATATATAACATGGCTATATATAAATGAATAAATTCAGAAATCATACATAAAAGTAACATATGTGAGAAAGCAATATAATTTTTGCACCAAGTAAATAAATATATATATGTATACAGAGAGAGAGAGAGAGAGAGAGAGAGAGAGAGAGAGAGAGACAGACAGACAGACAGACAGACAGACAGAAAACGAGAAAAGGAACATATATATATATATATATATATATAGGCATGCGTAAGAAAGTAAATTACTAAAGTATAGAGGGAAACAAATACATATATTAAAACAGAAATATAAAATTATAACGTAAGGGAATGTAAAACTGAAAAACAGAAATTAACAAGAAAATGAATAAAAGTAAATATGAAGTGAAAATATTAGTAATGAAAGTAGAATGAAATAGATTTGAAGATTACGCAAATATATATGCAATGTATACGCAAATATATATGCAATATATACGCAAATATATATGCAATATATACGCATATATATATGCAAATATATACGCAAATATATATGCAATATATACGCAAATATATATGCAATATATACGCAAATATATATGCAAGATATATGCAAATATATATGCAATATATACGCAAATATATATGCAATATATACGCAAATACCTATGCAATATATACGCAAATATATATGCAATATATACGTAAATATATATGCAAGCATACGCAAATATATATGCAAGATATATGCAAATATATATGCAATATATACGCAAATATATATGCAATATATACGCAAATATATATGCAATATATACGCAAATATATATGAAATATATATGCAATATATAAACAAATATATATGCAATATACACGCAAATATATAAGCAATATATACGCAAATATATATGCAATATATACGCAAATATATATGTAATATATACGCAAATATATATGCAATATATACGCAAATATATATGCAATATATATGCAAATACCTATGCAATATATACGCAAATATATATGCAATGTATACACAAATATATATGCAATATATACGACAATGTATATGAAATATATACGCAAACATATATGCAATATATACGCAAATACATATGTAATATATACGCAAATATATATGTAATATATACGCAAATATATATGCAATATATACTCAAATATATATGCAATATATACGCAAATATATATGCAATATATACGCAAATATATATGCAATATATACACAAATATATATGCAATATATACGACAATGTATATGAAATATATACGCAAATATATGCAATATATACGCCAATATGTATGCAATATATACGCGAATATATATGCAATATATACGCAAATTTTAGCAAATGGAAGTGAAGTAACGAAAAGAAAATCGTGTTCCAGACGTTAAGTAAATTCTGTGAAAAAAAAAACAGTTTCTTTCTCGTTGGTTTTGTCTTCGAAATGTTGCAGACGTGTTGGAAAACACTTCTTCTGTGGCGTATTGTAAGTACTCATAAAATTTTATTTCTTAAAAGGAATTCAAAAGTAAATAGGACAAAATACATTACAAGAACAATGGGTTCTGTTAGTTTTACAGGATAAAGATTATTGCAAAAAGGGACAAAATATTCTAGTAAATCTGTCTTTACTCGACCAGTTTCGATTCTTTATTTATTTCTATTTTTCTAATTCGTTTTTACTTCGTTCAATTTTCTGTTTAATTTTTTTTTTCAGTTTTTATTTCTGTTCATTTCGCGTTCCATTCCTTCCCTAATCGTGGTTTCAGCTTTCCTAATATAAAGCATTTTAAACAAACTTGTTCTTTCCTGTAACCTCTGTGTGTTTTATTTAGAAGTAACAACTTATCAATTCTCGAAGGCCACTCAAGGATAAGGGTTAACCATTTTATAACCATAGCCTTTTTACTTATTTACTACGCGAAGATTTTAAAATCATATAGCAATAATTATACAGGGTGACCCCAAAAAGCGGGCCCCAATTCTAATTAGGCCCCGTTTCTTAGTGTTTTGTCCGAATGAAATGAAACTTTGGTCATAACTAGTGTATTATATTTAAAACATCACATCAAAACACAAGGATCTTTGGCCTTTTTTTATTCGTTATACAGTATATGTTCTACATGGCCTCCATTTACCTTTTGTTTTTTTTTGGGGGGGGGTCACCCTGTAATAATAAACTTATTTTGAGAATATCTAAAGTGCAAAATGTATATAATTAATTTATCCCCATGCTTAGATATATTAATCTACTCCAACTGTGATAATAATTATAAAATATAAAAGATGACAAAGAATAAACAGGTTGGTGACTGCGATATATATGATAATTGATAAAGATATTTTTTTAATAATAAATATATTGACTGAAAATTTTAACAATAGTGTGAAAGAAAGTGTTTCAAGAAAAATTGCATCATTAAAATTTAAAAAATAATAGATTTCAAAAAAAGAGAAGATAAGATGTAAATAGCAAAACATAAAATACGTTAAGAAATACAATAAGTATAGATCAAAAAGTTACCCGCGTATCCATATATATGTACATGCATACATGTATAAAAATACATGTACATGAGTGTGCATAAAAATACAACCCCCACACAGATATATATATATATGTGTGTGTGTGTGTGTGTGTGTGTTTATTCATTTAGACTAGATTTAAATGAAAATATTGCAGAGATTATGTTATATAACTTGCATATTCTTTACTGTTTGAATTTATAATGTACTTGGTGTTTGTGAGAGGTTAGAACTAGTCAGAGTTTAGAGTTAGCGGTTTAGAAGTTATTGTTAATAGTGCTTTAACATAGCAGAGAAACTATTGATTTCAATTAGAAGAAAAAATGAAAATGAAAATTTTATTTTATGCTGATTATTTATTCCGTTTTCTTTGTTTGAGTTAAGTTGTATTAAAGGCGATAAAATCTCTATAAGATTTGAGGTAAAGGCAACAACACAACGCATACAGATAATCTTAATTTTGTCGTCTATTTCGGTTAAGAGTAACTATCATGAAACATTTTGGCAGAGATTAGATATGGGATATAACATACATGTATATGCCAAGTGCCAAAATTTTAGTGGATGGGAAATAGAAATACTTTTGGAGTAGGTAGAGAAATGGCTTGGAAGTTATGGGTATTATATATGAAAATATTTTCCGCAGTGGACCTGACAAACATGATGCAGTAATGAAAATAGCCAGTCTAAAATTGTGTGGAGATTAAAGGAAAGAATAATTTTATGGGATCAGTATATGTAGTCTCAGAGTCTTTGATATAGGCCTAAGGGAAAGGAGTCTGTAAATGATTAAAGAGGTATGATTTGAATGTTTATAATTTAAAGATGTTTTTGTTTCTTATTCAAGAGTTTATCCTTATATTAAATTTGGTGATAAAGAGTATTTCATTTAAGCAGAAGATACAAGTGGAGTTGAGTGACTGACAAGTTCTTTTTTTTAAGATTTATCAATTTACAATTAGTATTATGATTTTCCTATTAGTTCACTGTAAGCCGCCAATAATATCTTACCACTATAGTTTGGATTCATGGAGGAACTTTTCTGGCTAGTGCATATTTGCACAAAAGCATTGCTAATATCAGCTATGTAGAATTTGTTAGCGGCAGACTTTCCTTTTCTAGAATGTTAACAAGATATACAACAGATGTTGTCAGGCAGTTCTGTTTGAAGGGACAATCAGATTTATCTATACACCTAAATTTTTTTATTTTTGGCTCTAAATACTGTTTTATTATTAAAGATTTTATTGTTTTTAATTATTTTAATAGGTATATATATATATATATATATATATATATATATATATATATATATACATACATATTGCTGTAGAAATATATATTCTTATAATATATACAAATCCTTATTTAAGAAGTTCAATGTAATTACAGAACAATATAGAGAATAAATGACAAAAAGTTATATTTCAAAATTCGTGATGTTGACCATCTTATAATTTATTCCTTTAATTCAGTTTACTAAAACAATTCGTGACAGTATCTGTTTCGCAGCGAAAAAGCAATCAATTAATCATTATATCAATTAGTAAATCTATTATGCCCTAAACTCATCAATAGAAATAGCAACAATCAATCCGCCAAAAGGAAATGAAGCGCCATTTGACATGATTAAAATCCGCAAATTGGAAGAGAAGCTGCAAATACCTTTATATTTTCCATTACGACCTATTGATTTTTTTATTATATGTATATATATATATATACATATATATATATATATATATATATATGATTAGATTTTTTTGGAAAAAGAATTCCAGCAGAGTGCTCAATTAAAAGGAAAATTCAAAATGTAAGAGCGTATTTATATTTTGTGTACAGAAAGTTTTAAAAAGTAAAAAAGTAAAAAATATTTTTAAACGTATTTCGACATTTTTAAACGTGATTCGATATAATTAAAAATATATATATATTTTTTTTAACTTTAAACGTATTTTTGGAAATTTTAAAACGTAATTCGATATAATTAAACGAATTTTTAAGTTTTTAACCGATACCAATATATATTTTAAGATGTTTTATACATAAGAAAAGAGATTTTTAAATTAATTTGGGTTCAAATTAAAATCGATTTATATAAGGAAAATTTTTTTCGAAATTAGATCTTAAATTTAAATAATTCAAAGTTTAAAATTAGGTATTACATCATTCGATAAAAAAGGGGGGATTTAACAAAACGAGATTTAAACGTGAACTCGCGAGGTATATATACTTCACACTTCCAGTTATAAAATATACGAATATTGGCTGAAGAGAGCTTGATAAGGATACCTTAAACGGGCCTTATTATCAGGCTTGAAACCGACGGTACCAATGATCTGTCTCAAATAACAACTTTCTGTAAACAATATATATATAAATATATATATATATAAATATATATTTATATATATATATATATATATATATATATATATATATATAGAGAGAGAGAGAGAGAGTGTGAAAGAAAGAGAGTTATAACAGAGACAAGTAATATAATGTATGTCTAGTTTGGTGAAAATATGTCTGTATATATATAGACAGAGGGAAAGAAACAAAGAGAAAAGAATATAGTTTGAGAGCGAAATGGAGTTAGGGATTTGAAAACTTTTCTATGTAATGGGCCGTATTAGTATAATCATAGCCTACTTAGTGCGTAAATCTTTGCGATTATTTGCCGATTCTAATTTGATATTTAATTTCAAGAATAAGATTTCATATAGAAACGTTGTTTTAAGATTAAAAAAATAAAAAAATATTTCACTTGTGTGAAATGTATCACAAATATATTTCAGAGGTATACTCGCTCTTCAGCATAGTTCAAACATTTTAAAATACAACCGCCAGATACAACGCGCGGCTCCTTACAAACAGACTTCCTTCTTCAACTTTACAACATGGCAAGGAAGAAGAAAAAAAAAGAAACAAAACAACACACTGAAGATGGAGTATACCTCTGAAATATAATTGTGATAAATTTCAAGCAAGTAAAATATTTGTTTATTTTCCTTATATTACATTGTGATTTGGTTTTCAAGCGCACTTGATGCGTATTTTATTTTATTGATATTTAATTATTTTTAAAGGATAGTTAATTATTTTAAGACATAAATTTGTATGTACATTCAGCTATTGACAGGAAAATCATATACAATAGAACCCCGTGATACAGCAGTCAAAATTAGTAACAAAATACAGTATATAACACACACACACACACACATACACACACATACACACATACATACACACACACACACACACACACACACATATATATATATATATATATATATATATATATATATATATATATATATATATATAATCAAATAACATTATAAATAACACCGTAAGATGGGGAAAATACCGAAACCAATGACCGGAAAAACATGGTATTCCACAACACAATCTGAAAAATCCGTATGCTAGGGTCATCGTATCCCGGGGTTCTTCTGTATATTTGTTTTTACTATTTAAGTAAAAAAAAAATCCGATTATGTTGTTTCCTTTCAAATTGAGACTCCGCTTTCAATCGTGATTTATGTATCATTTTCCTCCCTTTCTCATCACTACGCAGCTATTTTTGCATACCGATATGGAGAGATGTAGTTTACGAAATAGAGAAAGAGAGAGATAAAAAAGTGGGACTAGAAATGGAATGAAATGCTTATATACACCAAACACATCTATTTTTATCATGTAGACGCTGCAGTATTATATAGAATCGCAATTTGCTTATGCGAATTTTATTCTATGCACATCCATAATGTTTTGACGCAAAAATATATTTTGTTTAATAAACTCCCATTACATATATATATATATATATATATATATATATATATATATATATATATATATATATATATATATATCTGTGTGTGTCTATGGGTGTGTCTGTGTTATTATATAGATATAAATATATTACATATGAAGTTATAATTATACTTTTTTTTATAAAAATGTGTAATTGTCTTCATAATGTTTATGCTAATATATATATATATATATATATACATATATATATATATTATATATATAAAGACGCAATTATATTCAGAGACATTCCTATTCTAAAATAAGTGTATCTCTGAAAGTATATATATATATATATATATATATATATATATACATATATGTACATGTATATATGTACATATATATACAAATATATATATACGTATATATATATATGTGTGTGTGTTTATATATATATATATATATATATATATATATATATATATAATATCGTATGTAAATATACTGCGCATCCTTTTAAGATATATCTACACTTGTACAAGTAATGGCATACTTGCACATTTACAAATATGAATATCATATATAGAGAGATAAATATATTGATTCATACACACAAGTGTATATAGATATGAATGCTTTTATGTATATGTACGCATGACTATTGTATGTGAATGCGTGTGGTAATAATATTTATACATACATACTTACGTGTGTGTATGGGAATGTGTGTGTGCGAGTGTATTTTCAATATAATATTCTATTTTTTTCAGGCAGCTAAAGAAATATGATCACAGAGGTGTATTGCCCGCGGAATCATATTTAATCAACTTGAAGGTTTCTAGTTGAAAGACCAGAAAAAGGCAGAAATGTAATATAAATATAGAAAACAAGCAAATAAAAAAAAACGATCAGTAAAGAAATAAAGAGCGCGAAGGAAGAAAGGAATATTTTGGCGTTCATTTTTGATGACGTCACTACCGGTTCCAGGAAGGCGCGTCGCTGATCACTTGAGGTCTGTAATGCGTCTTGAAACGATCACACCTTTCTCGAAAGGGGGTTTATTTTGCGCATTTTTCATAAGCAGTGTCGCCTCGTTTCGTGTGCCGTTTCGGCTTCGCCAATTTCTGCTTTTAGCGTCAACCTTTTTCCACGCGTAATTTTTCACCGCGGCTCCTCGTGTCTCTTTATGTTTTTCGTCTTTTTACTTTGTTTTACTTTCTCGACTTCATTATTTTCAAGATATTCTTTATTCTTTTTCCCTTCCTAGCTTCATGACTGTATTCTCATATCAAGCTTTGTCTGCCAGGACATCGAGCAAACGAGCAAATTGCGACCAAAGTAACATTCACGTTTGTCTGTCACGCATATTTGGCGAAATCGGATTGTTATCGTTAAAGCTCGTGAAATAGATTTAAATGATTGTGGAAAATCAGTAGAAGTATTAGAAGAACAACAAGAAGAAAACATAGAAACACAAGACGAAAAAGGAGAAAAAGAATAATAATAAGAAGAATAAGCAGAAGAAGAAGAAGAAGATGAAGAAGAAGAACAGAAGATGAAAAAAAGAAAACGTAATAGAAAATATAACTGGTAGATGTACAAAAAATGAGAATACGAATAAGAAATACAAGTAGCAAAATCGCACATACAGATGTTCAAGTATAATATAAACAAACAACATGCTGATCAGCTTTCTACAGTCGTATTTAAAGGTGGGACAGTAAACTAGTAAACGGAGAAAAAGAAATACAGGTATGAAAATGAAATAAAGAGAAAAAGACGAAGAAAAAATAGAAATTACACACAGAATATTAAGAATTAGAAAAATAGGAGAAAACTAAAACAAAATCTAATATCCAAAAAGCTATTTGCCTGTCAGTCTCCATATTTGCAAACTATTTACCCCAGAACTGAAAGTCACAGAGCGGCGCTAGGGGTTTCAAACAGACAGACAGACATAGTGGATTTTATAAATAATATTAAGAATATTATTTCGTACTATTTAGATACATCGGACTATTGTTCTCATCTTGTGTGTGATTTTCACAACGTTTCGGTCGATGTAACCTCCGACCTTCTTTAGATGTATCTTGTCATACTCGGAATCATACAAGGATCCGTGGCGCAGTGATTAGAGTACTTGGAAAAATCACTGGTTAAAAGTAATATTCTCCTGGAGGTTGAAGCTTCAATCCTCAGTGTGGGCGACCGAAGAACAATACAATTGTGAATTATTTAAGACCGCTATGAATCCATGGCTGATGAAACAAAAGTTTGATACCTCTGTGAAATAAATAAAGGGTTCCGATCGAAATTCCGTCCAAATTCCCGAGTTGGATGAATGACACTCAAGATGAGAACAGTAGTCCGATGAATCCAAATAATACGAGTAACCTATCCTCATCTAAAAAATTCAGAAACGTCATGAATATTACTTCTTTCAAATGTTGAAACTTTCAATATTTGTGCAGAATTATAGCTAGTATATATAAAATTTTGCTCTGAAGAAAAATCTATTTTTGAAAGTCCGTGTCATAACAGATAGAAACATCTTTTTATTATTTTGTGCTGAAAATAAATGGTGAGAATCGTAATTTGCAAATATTTTAACTCCTTTTCATATACTTTTGTCTTGAATGGTGAACATTTTATGTAGATAGCCTTATCTTACAATAATTTGTATTATATTTATATCCTCTATTTTTAGATTTACAATTTTTGATTGTGAATGTATATATATATATATATATATATATATATATATAATAAAAACTAAATACTTTTTATTAAATACATAAGCAATTGCACACACACACACACACACACATATATATATCCATATATATATATATTGTTGTTTTTATTATTTCAACCTCGAGGGTTTTTACTTAAATTAGTAAAAGTTGTTTCAATAGACAGAACAATAAATTATCCTGCCGATCTCGTAAGACGATCTAAGCATAAAAAAACAACTTGTAATTATTTAACTAAAAAAATATTTAGATCTGTCACGTACTGGGTATTCTTACCCTGTATTTTACCAAATATACTTCCATATATATATATATATATATATATATATATATATATATATATATATATATATATATATATATGTATATATATATTATATATATATGTATGTATATATATATACATATATATATATATATATATATATATATATATATATAAACACCCACGTATAAAAATATTCACGCTCGGAACATTAGTAACAATAATAATGATAATAACAGATAATAAATAGCAGAAGTAATAACACTATAATAATATATAATAAAATATGACAATGATAACATTTTAAACATATGAAAATGGAATGATCAGCTCATAAAGAAAGGCATGTGTTCGCACTTAACTATCATTAAAACACTATTTGAATACATTGTTTAGTGTTAGTTTTACTCATTTAGAACTGCTTTAAAGCTTTACCGCTCACTCATTTTATGATCAAATTTCAAACAATTTTTACAGTTCAAAGGTCACCTTCTCAGCTATAGTTTGAAACAGTTTTTCAATTTCCTTCATTAAAAGTTTGAAAACTTACCGTGTTGAAAAGTTCTCAGAAAGTGTAAGGAACAGAGCGACGTTTATTTTTTAAGTATTTCTAAATGGCTGTTTGTTACAATAAAACTTTTCAAACATACACGTTTTATAGATACTATTTCTTCTGTGAGACGATTTATTCTTATTTGCTGTGGATTACTATAACAACTTCTCCAACACTCAGCCGGAGGAGATTCTTATGTGTCAAGCCACAACTGGTTTTCCGATAGGCATTCAACTGGAAGAGCTTATTGCGATACATATCATGGCTAGTTTTCCTGTGAACACTCAGTTAATGGAGCGTCTTGTGTTTCAAGCCCCGACTGGTCATCTTGTGAACATTCAGCAAGACGAGCTTGTGTTTCAACCCCCAGGTGGTCTTCCGATTAACGTTCAGTATAAGAAGCTTCTTGTGTTTAAACCCCGAATGGTCTTCCGATAGACATTCAGCCAGAGGAGCTTCTTGTATTTCAAACCTCGACTGATCTTCAATTCAGCCAGAGACAGTTGGTTGCCAAAGCAACACTTTTAACATTGATATTTTATACAGATGATTCTTCTGAGAGATGGTTTCTTCTGATTGGCTCTTGGTTATCGCAGCAACTTCTTCAATATTCAACCTGAGGAGCATCTTGCGTTTAAAGCCCCGATTGGTGTCTGATAGCCGGAGGAGTATTTTAAGCCTCGACTGGTCTTTCGATGAACATTCAGTTAGAGGAGTTCCTTGTGTTTCAAGCACCGATTGAGCTTCCGATGATATTCACATATAGGTGTCTCTTGTTTCTAGCCCCGACTGATCTTCCGATGAACATTCAGCCAGAGGAGCTTCATTGTGTTTCAAGTCCGACTGTTCTGCTGCAGAACACATGAACTAGTGTATCATGCTTTTGACATCACCAGTGTATGTAACAATTCCTACCGGTAATACATATATGTTTTTAATTACATGTGCATTAGCAGTGTCAGAAATTTCGTGAAAATAGTGAATAATTCCACCCCATCTTTCCAAGCTTATAACTCCTCGAAAAATGTAATTCAAGCCCTAATTTTTTTTTCAATTAAAGGAGCAGGGACCAAGGTTTTATTAAAAAAAAAAAAAAAAAAAACAATGTGTTTTTTTTTTTTTTTAAATTCGGACTTTACAGGTAAATTTCTAAAAAAGCGATTTTTTTTTGTTTTAAATTTGAATATATTATTTATTGACCTTTTCTCTTCAATTTGTGATATATAAAACTCCACGACATAAATTAATTATTTACTTTTTAAGAGAAAGTTGAAAATGGGTGACACTTGGGGGGGCGTGAATTTAAAAAAAAACGTTTGTCTAAAATATTATATTCGGTTTATTGGAAAGAACATAAAATTTCACATTGACCCTGAAAATATCGTAAAAATAGAATCAATAGAAAAATTTTGATAGATTTTTAAAATTTAAAAATTGAAAAATATTGAGTTTAAAAATTGAAAAATATTGAGTTCGGAAAATTCATTACTGTTTAAAAAAAAAAAATATTTTTATTACTTTTAAAACAACTGTAATAGTTTATTTTGGAAGTATAATCCATAAAGAAAATAAATAACCCACTTTTAACACAGAAATTCCGGGATTTTCATATTGTATTCGCAGTTTCGTGTTAGGGGTGTCAAAAATTCCTACAAAAATTCTGATACTGCTACATGTGCATGTATATTTATATGAAAGTTATTAATATAGACTTAATACACTAGTGTTTCATGCTTGCGAAATCATCAGTGTAGGGTAACAATTCCTGCCAGTAATATGTACATATATATACGTTTTTTTACTGAAATTTATATATATATATATATATATATATATATATATATATATGTATATATGTATATATATATATATATGCACATATATTATTATTATTTCACATACACTAGTGTTTCAGGTTTACGCAATTATCAGTTTAGGTAACAATTTCTCCCGGTTATATATATATATATATATATATATATATATATATATATATATATATGCATTTATATATATAACTCCAATCTGAACTCCAATCTCTGGTCCCCCCTCGCCAATCTTTCACGAAAAACACCCGTCTAGCCGAATCCACTGTGAAAAATTTCCCCCACTCTTTATCTGTGCCTAAATCAAAACGTGGATTCCATGAACAAAGCTTCTTACTTAGAACTGCACGCCTGTGGAACTCTGTTCCGTCTGCCTGCTTCCCACCGGACTACAACTTGGATGTGTTCAAGTCCAATGTTAACAAATTCCTAATGAACCGCCCCCTTAAGTAAACACTTCATCAAATCTCCACACTTACCTAATGTACTTGCAATAACCCTTATCCCTGAGTGGCTTCCGGGCCTTGATAAGTGGTGATCTATGTGTAAAATATATATATATATATATATATATATATACTTATATACATATATTTGTATTATGTGAATATATATATATATATATGGCCGACTTGTAACAACGTGGGGATAGAATTTCTTTTGCCCCAAACACCAGGTGTATCATGTACTATATCAACTTTTTGTTTGTAACATCAAATGGAAACAACATCTGATGAGTTGATGAGAATCAGGACATTTTTATGAACACATAAAATTATAAAATTGACATCGCATAAACGAAACGGCTTTAATGAAGAAATCCAACATGAAATAGAGAAAAGGTTACAAAAAAGAAAAAAAAATGTAAGTATTTGAATTTTAACACGTTTCGTACTATATATATATATATATATATATATATATATATATATATATATATATAGACGTTTTTATTTCATTATATGTACATATATATTTATATAATAACTATATATTTAGACATATATACACTAGTTTTTATGCTTGCGCAATCATGAGTGTTGGGTAGCAATTTCTGCCTGTAATATGAGATGATTTTTGACACAAAACAGAAAATATTATTACAACGCAAAGTCTGAAAATATCATAGATTGCATATACAAACGCGAGAATGGAAAGTAATATGGTTAAGATTAATCAAAGTCAATAAAAAAACTAGTAGTTAAAACTGGAAAAGAATAAAAGACTAGATATTCTAGTAAAAACTACAATAAATACACAAGATAAAATATTGTAGCATTAAGAATTGATTTACAAATTCAATTTAACAGATAATCAATTTATAATTTATTTCCCCAATATAACTTCTCATGCTCGCATTTTTCTATGGAAAAACAAATGTCTTGTGGATGCTTGCTTTTCTGTTAGCTGGAAACTTACTTATGTGGTATCATTTTTTTTTTAACGTGAGAATTAAAATTGATGTGATGTACAAATATGACCGTTCTATAAAGCTTCTTGTATGTATATATATATATATATATATATATATATATATATATATATATACACACATATATATACACACACACACATATATATATATATATATATAAAGCTTAACTCATCTCTAATCAAAATTATGTATTTAGACAATCCAATTCTATTTCACAGATATCGTAGACCCATCATCAAATGGTAACACATATCTTCTGTTGCAAACCACGTACGCTTACGTACAAAGCACCACAACTATAAATCTGCACATTTACACATACACACGTACATATGCATATATATTTATTTATATACATACATAAACATATATACATATAGTTATATATACATTATATGACGATACATACTAGTGCATATACATACATACAAATATATATGCCTACAAATACATATATATATATATAAATATATATATATATATATATATATGCATGCTCATTGGCTGATAGGAATGGCGCGGTGGATACTAGAAAGCTGATTGGCTAACTAAAATCTCAATAGAAGATGCGCACATAAAAACGACAAACAACCACAGAATTCGCGCATAAGCCTGAAGAATCCTAGAGTGGATGAAATGCAGAATATTCAGTGTAGCTTAATCCCCATATACATTTTATAACTTACTAAATATATATATATATATATATATATATATAAAGCATTCTGGTTATGTTTGAATTTTTGTATAAGTTCGGCTTTCCATCGGAATGCGTCTAATAAACGTCGACAATCTATAATCAAAAATCCAATTCAATAAGTAAGTCCTTTTCTGACTAAAGTTGACATTTTTATGCAACAAAAAATCACAAATGCATTTTGAGGAGTGTTAGGTAAGCTGTATATTCTTTAATAAGATAAGGGCGCATTCGAATTAATGTTTACTTTTCAGAGCACAATTAGATCTTATTTAGATCATGATACTTGGATTTTCAACATTTAACCTTAATTTAGGTCATTATGCAAACGAAATTCTTAGAATCGCTAATTCTGCTTTTATAAAACAGGGGCGTATTATAAATAGATATTTCTCTTTCGAGCATATGATACTTGATTTCTACCTTTGTCTTAATCCGTACTGATAGTCAGAAAAAGTGTTGTATTACAGTGACTGTGCACAATCGTTTGATCGATGAAAGATTCAAGGGTTTTAAGGAAGAACGGGGGTAAATTGGTGCAAGAATTATTCTGAGAATCAGTTCTTTCACCAGAATTCTTGAACACTGGTTCCGCAGTAGCAACATGTTTATTGCGATACTGAAAGCAAGATTCGGCAAGGTATTTGTGACAGACTTTAGAGAGAACAGAATTAAGCTTTACAGAGCATTTCTTGTTTCCTATTACAGGTGAATGTTCTGGGTCAGATTCCTTTGGATGTATGGAATTTGTTATTGCTAAACTGTAGCAAATGTCTTGTAGATGTTTGCTTTCCTAATAGTTGGAAAATTACCTATATGACATCATATTAAAAAAATGTGAGCATGAAGAATTGACGTGACGTGCAAAAATGACCGCTTATGAGTTTCTTATATATATGTTCTTATATATTATATCGAAGAAATCATTAATTAATGTAAGCAATAGTTCGCAACGGCTAAACTCTTCTAAAATCAAAATTATTTACTTAGATAATCCAATTCTAATTCGGGTATTCCGATATCGTAGACCCATCATTTCATGTGTATGTCGCAGATCAGATGTTTGATGAATATAGGACGTAACAAGTGATATCTTTAAAAAACAAAGAGCGTGTGATCAAGGGATCGCTATTTGGACATATTTCACCCACCGTCAGAAACAATTTCACCCAAGCAACCACGTATATATTAGGTGTATTCGTCGCTAAACCAAAGATAACATCAGTTGGCAAATCAAATGCACACAGGAACAAGCCAATGGCTGAAATCTTGTACAATCATCTCCTATCTGTAGTAGAACGGGGCCAAATATAAATGGTTATATTTATAATGTCAAAACACAGCCCACGTTTTTAACAACTATAATACATTTTCCCTACCACAGATTATCATGGTAGCTAAAATTAAACTATACGGCCTAACATTCTCAGAAAACATGAAGTTGAAAAAGTATGTAGTAGGTAGTGCCTAGTCTGTTGTAAAAAAAGCGTTGCCTCTACCGGGCTAGCGGCCCTGTCGGTGGGGCATTAGAATACGCCGACTGCCCCCCTGCAGAGGGTAAAATTCCCTCAATGGGGGTCCTGGATATGACCTTAAACAATATCCAGTGGTGAGGCCCCAGCTTGTGGGCTTTGAGGAGTGTGGAGCCACCCTTTAATTACCATTGCTCCGAGGTCCGTTCTGACCCGGAGTGGTAGTACCTGTTAGGGTCACAACTATGGGTTAAATAGAAACCGACGTGAAAACAATCAAATATATCCTATTAAAAAAAAAATTCTTCAAAATCTTTGGATTCGGCATTAAATAACCCGAAAAAGTGTTGATATGCCGTAAAACAAAAACAACCAACCATCTACCGGGCTAGAAAACACCTCACATTTCAATGTAGTCATAGAGTTCATATCTCATGCATGGTGTATGTTTGCCACATTTACAATGCGGTATCAAACACTTCTTTTTTATTCAATAGAACATCATAACATAAAAGATTTCATAGTTGAATCCAAGCTTCATCCCCTGCTGTACTTCTGCAGGGTTGCATCGTTTTGCTTTACTTATGTGTGTATCTAGTGAATGTGCTCTATTATTTATTTTAGTATATTTTAAATACTTTTACTATTAAATCACGGTATTTGATTTGGAGTTTATTCAAGTTGAACTCTACAACAATAAGTATTTTTAATTGAAGTTTTAACATTGAGCTTCAATTTGCTCTGTAGTTTGCTTCCCATAACAATGCACCAAGTACCGTAATCGTTCTTTATATGTGACACATATATATTTACACACGTGCACACACACACACACACACACACACTTGTATGTATAAATATATTATCAATGCTTTATTTATCTACTAGCATTTAAGTCCGGCATTGCCCGGGTAGTTGAAGGTGTATGTTGAGCAAAAAAAAGTGGTAGTAGGAAGGCAGGCTCGAAGCGGTACCGCGAAGGAAGAAAAGAATGGGGGAAAAACGTGACGTTTTTGCTGTTGTGACCACTGCCAATTCGAAAGTTACGTAGGTTTACATTAAGGCTAGACAATCGAAAAGAGGGGATGACTCTGAAAATATCGGCGAAAAAAGCGACCCCCTCCATGCAAAAAGTGACGAGTTGAGGATTAAAAAATTAATGTGTCAAGCAAATTGTTTGGTATTTGTCGTCTGAAGGGTCGAGCTTCAAAACGATACTGATCGTGTGAAAATTCGTCGCCTCTGTCGCAAGATTTAGGCAGACAGCAAACATACATACATTTATATATTGGTAGCTCAAATTTTCGCCCCAAACCTATTAAAAAGCTTGCACTATCTCTGAATACCCTTTATATATGATTGCAAATGTTTAGACCAGAAATTATCTGAGTAATTTGGTAGAGACTGCAGAGGTTAATTTTTTTTTAACTTTGACCCTATTATAACCCTTTAACATTTATTGTTTTGGGATCAAATCAATTTATAAGGTTAGATTCTTGTCATAGAAACCTATATCTAAAAATTCAAGTAATTAGACCGAAAATTGGTGGAGGAGTTTGGTAGAGTTCTTAAGGTCAAATCGCTGAACTTTGACCCCTTAAAAGCCACATTTCTGGCCGAAAACGGATTACAAGGATTTTCCGACATCTCAATACCCTGTATATCAAATTTGGAGTCTGTAGCTTGAAAATTGACAGAATTATTGCGTAGGGAAATGTACATAGACAGACACACACCGACATACATACAGACAGACAGACATGCACTTTCACTTTTATAGATGCATACATTATTATTTTGGTTTCAACTATTGCTATTATCATTACGGGAACTATTAATAGTATTATTTTTACCGTTCAATAAATTTGTTTTGGTTTTTAACAATTTATGAGACATATTTGTACATATTTGTACCTGTTTACAATGTCTCCACACGGGACAGAGTTAGATACCAGGGTCGTTTTTTAACGTGGAGAAAAGTTACAAGAATAAAAAATTGTCTCAGTCGTGAAGGACTGCTCCTCCACCGAAAGAGAGCAAGAAATGGAAGTGCATCATCTGTAGAACTGATACTACACTTTGATCTTGACCAAACGGCCAAGTCTTATTGTACATATTTGTATATCTGAGAAAATTGAACACATCCTGTCTGCTCATCTTTTAGCTGGCATACACATTAGCGGTGACTGCAATGTCCATAATGCTGAATGCCTGACCACTAAAATAATAATAATAATGATGAGGAGATGGTCTGTCATGATTTTGCCATTGCCTATGACCTTGCTCAGATTGTTCACGAACTCACCCGTGTGCTCGATACTACCGGTCAGTATGCAAGCCTTCTAAACCTTTTTCTCACAACTTTCCCTAAGCTGTGTTCATGTTCCGTTCTATCTCCTCTGGGATTCTCCGACCACTCCGTTGGATCAGTTAAGATAAAAATGAAATGCAATAAGTCTTCAGATGTACCTCTTCACCGTACTGTATATCGATACTCTATGGCTGACTGGGATAGCTTCCGTACATTCATATCTGATCTACCTCTGCATTCCATGTTTAAAAAGGGTGTCCTCTATAGTATCAGACCTGCCTGAATGGTTAATTATAGGCATAGACCGATTCATACCATCCAAAAAATTCCAACAAAAACCTAACAGCCAGCCATGGTTCTCCCCTGAATGTGCACTCGCGCACAGAAGCCACTTTTTCATAGCTACCAACGTAATAGATGTACTGAGACTAAAGCTGTGTTCAGGACTGCCAGCAACCACTAAAAGAGTAATAAAAAAATTCAAGAGACCTATACGTTCAGTCCGTTAAATCCAAAGTAGCTGAGTAGCGGCTTGGTTCCCACCAGTTTTGCCAAATAGCAAACAGGATCCTGAACAGAAGCGTGGGTTCTATCCGAACCACTATCAATGGACCTGAGGTTATCTCGTCAGCATCAGACAAGGCCAAACTATTTGCCAAGAACTTTGCGAATAATTCTACGTTCTGCAACAAAACCTATCAACTCCCCGTATTTCATCCTTTAACAGGCAACACACTATGCAACATACAAATATCTGTGTGTGATGTCGACAAGTTAATCCAGAACCTTGATTCCAGTAAAGCAACTGGCCCAGACGGCATTCCAATTACAATATTGAAAAACTTCGACCAGAATTTTCCCCCATCCTTACAAAACTGTGTAAGCGTTGCCTTAAAGAGAAATGCTTTCCAACACCCTAGAAAACCTCATCAGTATGCCCTGTATTTAAGAATTCAGGTGATAAGTCATCTCCCTCTCAGAACAGAACAATAAGTCTCCTCTGTGTCATGAGTAAGTTGCTGGAATCCATATTAAATAGAGAAGTAGTCAACCACCTAAGCAGAAATAACCTTCTTTGTGACATGCAATATGATTTCCGTCCTGCCAGATCTCAGAGGGTAAGTGAATCTTTTGACAAAGGCTTTCTTTTCTAGGGCAATTGCTCTTGACATATAGGTCCTTCGATAAGGTATGGCATAAAGGCGTACTTCAAAAGTATAACTGGAAATGTTTTCTCAATCATAAAATTATTTCTCTCATATTTGGGCTCATAAGAGTAGTGGTTGTTGAGCAGAAATCAGAGGCCTTTAGTATTAATGCTGGGGTATCTTAGGGGCCCATCTTTTGCCCAACTCTCTTCCTGATCTATATCAATGATCTCCGAAAACACATACTTAAATCATTCGTTGACATCTATGCTGATGATATGACCGTCTATAGCAACACATGACAAAGTCCTCACTGATTCTCTCTCCTCTGACCTCGAGCACGTGGTACAGTGGGGGAACAGATGGCTGGTTACTTTTAAGGCATCTAGAACCAAGCTCCTATCTTTACATCATCAACGCGCTGATCCCCATCTGGCATCAATTGAAATGGATGGCTCCATGTTGTGATAAGCTTCTGGACTTGACCTTTACTGGAACACGTACAGAAAGTCTGGGAAAATTGTGGGATCCTTCTACAGCTCCAGAAATATCTCACTACTGATGCAATTCTTTATCTGTATAAAAGCCAACTACGTCCAATGATGGAGTACTGCTGCCACATCTGGGCTGGGGCTGCTAAAAACAACCTATTCTGCCTTGAGAGAGTACAAATTAGACTTCGTGGGTTAGTGGAGGATGCCCTTTCATGCTTAACCCCGCTCATATTTTTAAAATCAATATATATATATATATATATATATATATATATATATATATATAGGTGACATTGTTCGCCTGTCTGAGAGACTGGCTCTACTAAACTCCTCTATCAATTTTTCGTCTAGATACCTCCAACTTGAATTATAAGAGATATGAACATGTGGAACAAATTCAATTTTTTTAGTTCAGAGGTCGGTACTGAAACAAAATGACACTTGGCAAGTGTAAGACGAATACATGTTTTATTTATACGCATGCGAAAATGTGGGTGGGGAGCGTTAGTTTTAAAGCCAAAAACAATGCGAAAAGGACCAGCATCACAAGAGTAAAGAAAAGAACAACAAATAAATAGTATTTTTGAGAAGAGAAATGTCTAACTATATTCATCTATCATTCGTCACCTCGTTACATAATTAGTTTGCAAACAACTTTGTATGTCCGGTATATATATATATATATATATATATATATATATATATATATATATATATATATATATATATATATTATTTTATTTTTTATTTCTTTTATTAATTTTTCACCCCAAACCAGTCAAATTGCCACTTTGGTATAGGGGGCTACTATCAGAGGCCACAACTACTGGGGTACTATGTAGGGATTTTGGCAGCAAGATGCCGGTTCACGTTACACTTGAACTTCTGCATATCAGTACAGTTGTGGAAGCAGAGACCTGGAATGAAATTTTAGAGGCTGGCGGTTCTGGAGAAGAAACTACTGGAGTAAAAAGATATTTTACATCTACGGAACTGTACTGTGTGGGGGTCAGATTTAGCTGCCTGTCTGGTTTGTCTAGGGTGTCTACGTCGTGGCGGCACACGTGTCTGCAGTTCGCCAGAGCATTGTCCATTAAAATACTTGTAGAACATGCAGAGTGATGCAACATTTCGTCGATGGGACAGAGGCTGAAGCTTAGATGCCAGTTCAGGGCCTATCAGGTTTGCGACTCTCTTTGAACATTGTCTAGGAGCGAGAGACTAGTAGCAGATGCACCAGTCCAAATGTGACAGCAATACTCCATACATGGGCGAATGGTGGCGTTATAGAGTTGCAGGACAGTTTCGGGTGTTAGTAGTTTTCTAGCACGGTAGAGAGAGAGACTACCTTCCTCGTAGCGGCCCTGACAATGCTTTCAATATAATTTTTTCAACTCATGTTTCCTGTGAACGTTAGACCAAGGACTTTGAAAGATGTACTCTCAGATAAAGAGTCATTGGCCATTGCTATTTGTGGCAGAGATAGTTTCTTGTAATTATTGAAGGAAACCAGCTTAGTCTTGGCAGCATTGAATGTGACTATCCATTGTTGTCCCCATTCCACTACTGATTGGAGGTCATCTTCAAGTGTTTCTCCCATTTCTTTAGATATATGTTCATTTGTTTTCCTATCGTGCCCGTTATAGTGTGTGGTGTCATCAGCATATATACCCATCTCAGAGGCAATTTTATCGGAGAGGTCATTTATGAATATTAGGAACAATAGATGTCCAAGGATAGACCCTTGAGGCACTCCCGCATTTATATCATATTGTTTAGATGTACGACCGTCGAGGACAACCTGGATGTTTCTCTTATCTAAGAAGGATTTAATTATGGTATGTGTCCTACCAGTGATGCCGTATGATCTAATTTTCCTGAAGAAACCCCGATGCCATACCCTGTCAAAAGCCTTAAATATATCTAGAGCTACTGCTTTGCCCTCCCCCGCTTTGTCCAGTTAGAATGTCAGCTATGGAACGGGCTTGCCTATATCCACATTGTTGGTCAGTCAAAAGTTTTGCATCTGTAAGGTGATGGACTAGAGCATGGTTAATTAAGGTCTCAAACATTTTGGCGAAGAATAGGAACAGGCTAAGGTGAGGCGATAATTTTATGGGTCAGTTTTTTCGCCAGAGTTTGTGAATACTGGTTCCTCAGAAGCAGTTTTCCAACAGCCCGGAGTCGTAATGGGATCAGTTTTTGGATCGATCCTAAGTAAAGTCTACATAGTTGATTTAAAGTACATAATATTAATAAATAATATAACGCCCCCCTCCATATATGTACGCTACATTGATGGTATACTTATTTTTGCTGAAAATAATGAACAGATATACCAAATGGGGTCAATAATTACTTTTAATTTTGTCGATATATATATATAGAGAGAGAGAGAGACAGAGAGAGACAGAGAGAGAGAGACAGAGAGAAACAAAACAGAACAAACCGTGTTATGTGTTCATCAACGTTGCGTCTTTATTTCGAGACTTCCTTTGGATATATCTATGTATATATATATATATATATATATATATATATATATATATATATATATATTTATATACCGTGTTAAATTGTACAAAAAGGAGAGTTTTGTGTCATATATTTGAACTTTTATGCATGATTATAGTTGGATTAAAAATTCACCTACATACACACGGACGTAAGTAAAGAGAGAGCAAACTCCTGTCAAGAAGTATCAATTATGAATATATATATATACATATATATATACATATATATACATATATATACATATATATATACGTATATATATAGTTTTATCGTTATATATATGTATACATAATTTTGTTTATGTATATATTGTTTATATATAACTATATATATTGTATACATATTGTATATATATATATATATATATATATAATGATGTTGAATAAGAAACAATGTATTGTTTATATGTAATTTATACATATAATTTATATATATATATATATGCATATATATATGTATACGTGAATAGACATATAATTTTATGTTATCTTCTCCTTTTGCTCCTTCTTCTACACTATTGACTCGGGGGTGCGTACTTATGTGAAAGTGTCATTGCTTCTGGAATCGTTGATGAGTCAAGTGTTTTCTTCCCCGCTCGATGGTCGTGATAGGGCAGAATTACGTCGAGCCGATTTTTTTTTCTCCCCAAATCAGCGTCTAGATGTAGAATTGTGGAAATCAATGCGTTTCGTTTCCCCTCGAAAACATGTCTGACTTTAAGCTTCTATTATTATCTGACGATTTTTTTCTGTTATTGTTGCAGCGTCCTCGCATATCTGGAGAAGTTCAGTCTCACGGTCGACCAGGCGACTGTTTTCATTTCATCGATTAAAAGTTTTATATACCATGTTACTAAAAAGAAACCTGTGTGTCAAAACGTTTTCATTTCAAGTGAATTTTGAAGAAAATCTTAGTAGGTGTTCAATTCGAGCAACATTTTGATGAATCCATTCATTCGTGTTGTTTTAACTGAACGATTAATTTGTTCCCATATATTTTTCTTGTTAAAATTTTAAGAATATACCTGGTGCTATTGATATGGACCACTTAATATATATCAACATTCATTATTACTAATGGAGAACATTGTGTGTCTGTGGTTCTGTGTGTCTGTGAGGCCGTTCCTTATAGACTCATAAATTGCTGGGCTAATTTTTATGAAATTTTTCGCTAAGGAATTTCATGTACTTTGCAGTGTTCTACAATAGGTTTTGTATCGATAAATATCTATAATCGAAATAATCCGAGGAATAAAAAACAGACAATTTGAACTAAGGTCAACACCTTATAAATACTAACACCGCATGTGCATTGTTATTACTATACAAGCCGAAAAAGGCGAAAAAATTTAATATTAAATTGTTTGATATGACAGGATGTGTTCGAATTGAATGTGTCTGTTTTGAGCACAATTAGTCTATATTTCTTCACATTTTTGGAAACGTTAATTCAATCCATTATATATATATATATATATATATATATATATATATATATATATATATATATATATATATATATATATATATATGCTAGCAAAATACCCGTCGCTGACTGGGTTCATAAACAGTCTACAGAAAAAGGACTAATGATATGTAGACCCCGAAGTTTATAAGATCAGGGAAATATTCATGATTAATGGTTTTCCGTTGGACTTTATTGATGATTGCATTGACAAGAAGGTTGATGATTTGAAATCCCCTAAAAAGTTCGGACCAGCGAAGTGCCCGGTTTATTTAAAACTACCGTGGATATGAAACAAGAGTTTTAAATTAGATTGTTAGGACTGTTTCTAAGTGCTTCTACTCTGTTTCCCTGCGAGACATACTTTTCCTTATTTTCTTGCGAGACCTGCTTTTCCTTCTTTTTGCAAAGATAGTTTGCCTTACACCCAAAATAGTAATATTGTTTATCAATTTAAATGCCAGTGCAATGCTGGTTTTGCCGGGCGAACGTCTTTGCATTAGCTAACACGTATAAACCAGCACCTTTCATCTAAAATCAGACGGAACGGTAGCATCTGGTAGTCCCCCTCCTTCTGTAGCCTTGGACTCTGCTATTGGCCAGTATTTGATTGACAATATACGCTTTTCTGATAAATATAAAATATAGTGGTTCGAGGTATTACACAGAGAAGACTCCAAAAATAATTGAAAGATTCTGGAGCGTATCTCTATTGCGGTTCGAAAACGTTAAGGCATGCAAAAGGAAAAAAATCAAAAGCGTAATTTCTCTTTGGGGAACTTTGACCTCCTTTTTCCCTTGTTTCTCCCCCCTCGTTGTTCACATTTTTAATCACTTCTAAAAGCCGTATATATACAGATCAAAATCTTTCTTTTAATCTTTTTTTTTTCTTAATTCTTAGCACATCCGAATTCCTCTTGGTGCTCTTTAATTTCTCCAATAATATTGCTCGCTATCGTTTTTTTTATCGTTTTTTTCAATAATATTGCTCGTTATCGTTTTTTTCATGCGTAAATTTATTTTTTTTATTTTGGTAAATGTGTAGTTTAGCGGCGTAAATTATTGTAGTTTAGCGGCGTAAATTATTGTAGTTTAGCGGCGTAAATTATTTGCCAGACAAAAAAATATAAAAACTATTTAATTTTATATAAAACACATTGTTAGACCCAAAGGTTTAAATAAAACCAGAAAAAAATTTCATTTTTATTATTTTTTTAATCATTTCTATTTATTATTCAAGGCCACTATATTGCTTTTAAAATTTAGCCTTTCTAAGGTTTTGCAGATTGGCTTTTTTAAACTCTTTCATGAACTATGGTTTGGGCCGCCATATTTTTTGTAATGAAAGAGCGTAAAAAAGGCCAAATTTGGCTTTAAAAAGCCTATCTATTAAAACTAAAAAACGGTAAATTTTAAACGTATAAGGCGTGCATATTTAGTCTAATAAAAAATGATAAAACACATAAAAATGAATGTTTTTGGTTTTGAGTGTAATAATGTTTTATATAAAAATAAATAGTTTTTATAATGTTTTGACTGTCAAATAATTTACGCCGCTAAACTACACATTTCATTTTTTAGGTATTAAATGACGCTGGATTATATGGTAAAAATATACCGATTTCTGTACTGCCGTTTAAGCAATAAAATAAAACAAACAAATGAATTTTTTCAGTGTTTTACGTAAGTGTTGTTGTTGTTGTTGTTGTAGTAGTAGTAGTAGTAGTAGTAGTATGAATATTAAAAAAAAAAAAACACTATAAAAGCCAAACATTTTACTATCTACACGGAACTATTTTCCAGCTAGAAACTTAATGAAATCACCAAATGATATTTGGTGAACGCTTGTTTTTTGTGCATAGCATCTAGGGGCAACTAAATCTAAAAAAAGTTTTAAAAAAGGTCGCTGTTGGAAATATTAATTCCAAAATAAATTAAATATATTATCAATATAATTGTTATTTTTTTTTAAATAACAATTTTAAATAGAATACTTAAAATAATTCTCTCGATAAAAATATAAACTAAGATGCCAATATTTAGTAAAATCGATTTTTCTTAATGTCATATGCAAATAAGGTGATCTCTTAATTGTATATTTTTGCATATATCATACTATGTATAGAAATAAATGAAAGATTAACGTAAGACACGTTTTGTATATATTAATCAAATTGTGAACAAACAAACAGACAAACGGACAGAAATACGAATTTATATATATATATATATATATATATATATATATATATATATATTAAAATAAACAGTAGGTTTTCTACAGTGCAATAAAGAAACAATATATTGGAAAAAATCATAGCGAGAGCCATGTGAGGTATCTTTCGATGGATTGTGATCGGTCTCCAACTAGAGCAGTCAATCAATCGATTTGATTTGATTTAAAAATGGGCGATTTCTTCGACTTCGATGACAATAAAATAAGGGAGTGTGAAATATTCGTTGATCACCATTCACTCCCGGGCAACGTTAAGTTACGACGCTAGTTCCTTCTAAAATACATCCGGTACTTATCAGATGGGCCACCCATACACAGTCTAGATGTATTATTAATTCCTTTATTTCGTATTGGTTTTCTTCCGACATCTTTCTAGTTAGTTTTTTCTTTCTAGGAACATAGTGAGAACAAACAGAAAAGAACAATATGACTGTTGCTAACATCTTAAGCTGATGTGGTTCCGTGGATCGAACTAGATTCGAATTTGGCTCATCCACATTTTCATTATGTGTCGTTTACAACTTAGACATAGTCACTCACATTTAGATGAAGACATGTGAAAATATTAAAGCCCTATATAATGCATCACAGACATAATGTTGTGTACAAGTTTAGTAAACCATTCTCTTTTTTAACCACATGAAAGGAAAGTGACCGTGTTTGGAATAGCCACTTAACCATGAGGATTCATATAATGAATTTATATATTTATACTTTCGTCTGACAAAGTAAAATAAAAGCAAAATCTAATATCACACTCCATATAATCATGATTGATAACTTTTGAATTATTATTGTTAATAAATAAAAGACGAAAACGACGATAAACACAAAAACACTTGCACCAAACATTGATGTTATCGTTTCTTCCCTTTTCGCTGTGCATAACTTAATCATGTTCTGCAAAAACAAAAATAGCAGTTTTCCTCAAAACAACCAAACAAACACGTATGGCGGCTGTAAGGAAACACCAAGTCGTATGTGACGTCACTTTAGAGGAACAAGATAAAAATTAAAGAACGTGTGCACAGACTGAGGCCGTTCCAGACGACGTAGGACAGAGAGAAGGAGCACAGTTACGTTTTGTTCGGGAAAGTATCCGGAAATAAATGTCGTTGGTTCAACGGTAAAGTGTCGCATCATTACTTGTACTCTGTTAGAACTAATAACTTATTTGAAAGTGATGACTATGATAGAAGAATATTTTTCATTATTTTGACTCTCAAGTATATGTTCGACACAGTATGGCACAGTTAATCAATTGAGAACCACATAATACTATCCAAAAATATATATGATATAAACTGATATATACTCGAGAGTCAAAATAAAGGAAATAATATTCTCTTGTCATAGTCCTACTAATAACTTGTAACGTGTTGAGTTCCAAGTGTAATGATAACGCGTGTGAAAATATATAATACGTTACACTATATTCAAAATTCAATAACTCGAAAGGGTTGATATGCCGCAAAATAAATCATTTTTTAAAATCAGTCACGTTTACGTTTGAAATAAATTTTTTCCGTAATATCTCAGGTGTAAGCCTTAGATAACATTCACCGCTAGTAAGACTAAGCTGCTCTCCTTTAACAATTACAAGAAGCCTCTCCAACCACCGATACCCATAACAAATAAACCCTGCCTGAGAATTCTTCCTTTAAACTGCTCGGCTTAAAATTCACGGCCAATATGAACTGGAACAAATACATTGAAGACATTTCGAAGTCAGCTGCAAAGAAGGTAGGTTCCCTCTATCGAGCTAGAAAACTGCTCAAACATGAGGGTATCCTGTACCTTTGCACGGCCACCATTCGCCATGCATGAAGTTTTGTTGCCAAATCTTGGCTGGTTCTTCTTCCACTGGACTTTCCTTCTTGGGTAGGGTCCTTAAAAGAGTGTTCAATCTAATAGCTCCCACTTTGTCAACTATGCTCTAATCTCTGTCACATCGCAGCAATGTTGCATTTCTGTGCCTGTTTTAAAAATATTTTAATGGAGTACGCCCTGATGAACTCGTTGCACTTGTGCCACCTCGAGGTGCATATGTTCTTAGTAAAAAATCGCAGCCCTTCACTGTTGAGGTCCCTTAATGCCAGAAAGTTTTCTACTCAAACAGCTTATTTCCTTTGGACTTAATTCCCTTCCTGTTACCTGTTTCCTTGACTGTGCTGGTCCTGTCGGTGGGGCATTAGAATACGCCGACTGCCCCCCCCACCCTACAGAGGGTAAAAGTCCCTCAATGGGGGTCCTGGATATGACCTTAAACTATATCCAGTGGTGAGGGCACAAGCTTGTGGGCTTTGGGGAGTGTGAAGCCACCCTTTAATTACCATTGCTCTCAGGTCCACTCTGATCCGGAGTGGTAGTACTTGTTAGGGTCCCAACCATGGATTAAATAGAAACCGACGTGAAAACAACAAATATATTCTATTAAAAAAAAATGTCCTTCAAAATCTTTGGATTCGGCATTAAATAACCCGAAAAGGGTTGATATGCCGTAAAACAAAAACAACCAACAAACCATCCTTCACTGTGCTGACATGAAGAAGTTTAAATGTAACGTAAACAAACATCTGGTTAATCTTTTCTGAGCTTGTCCAAAATAGTAGCCACTTACATCGAACTGTCAAAATGCCATTTTTAGGAGTAAATGCGAGAAATAAAAAGTCCGAAATGGCATTTTCTGTGTTTTTTTAGTTACTGCAGCTGTTTTCTCGGTGTGTAACCAACTAATTTGAAATAGAATTACCTGCCACGTTTACGTTTTGAATAGCATTCTTTTACACTTAATATATGAAACTAGCTTCTCCATCAATCTGTCAGCTAAAACGTTCTGTTGGTCTGTCACATTTAAATCTGAATATTTTATTGCTCGGCTGTATCTTAAGAAAACATGTTAATGGGTTTTATCTTGTTCATCCATCTTTGAGCAAACAGAAATATTTACTCAGTTCGGCTCCGTATTTTTTTGTAAAATTTGTAGTTTTTATTAACTTTTTAATGAAAAAAATTATAAAAACATTTGTTTCATTTTTGTAAGTACACCGCAAAAATGATATGCCATTGACTTCGTCACCTTTTGCAATAATAATATAAGAAAGACAGCGTTAATGAATTTCGAAGTCGGCAGCGTCGATTGCGAAATAGAAGCCATCAGCAAGATGTTAGATGCCGGGGAGAAATAACATTATTATTTATCAGAAAATCAGTGGAAGTTTTCAGGTGCTCCCCACTAGATGACGTATGATTATGTTTTAGGGGATTGTATATCTACTTATCTATTTCTCGCGGCTAATTTTACTCATTTTATGTATGCATGTATGCATTCATCTAAGTTGAAAAATCTATTTGTCTATCTGCGTATTCGACTATGTTTGCGTTCTTTGAAGCCATATATATATATATATATATATATATATATTAAAATATATATATGTACGCGCGCGCGCGTGTGTGTGTGTGTGTGTGTGTGTTTGTGTCTGTGGTGTCGTCTGAGCGTGTACTTTAGAATCAATCACTAACTAACGGTCGTACTGATGAAAATTGAAAAAAATCAAAGAACTATTGGATCGCAGTTTCCTAAAAAAATAATAAAAAGTAATTTAATAAAATGACCTTAGTTATAATGCCAATCAACGGACAATGTTAACAGTTAAATATGTTTAATAAGAATTGTTTATTAGAATCTTTGTGAACGAATAATATTTACAAGTGGAATTAATACGATGTCAATTGTAGATTTTATTTTATACATAGAGAACTAAGAAATAGTGCATAAAAGACAGTATACTGAACGATAGAACGAGATAAAAGAACAGAATATTAAATATTAAGCAAGATATGTATTTTACCAAATGATTGCGTACAGAAAGCGGCGTGTAGTACTCTAAAGATCGTGCAAAAATGATCTGGTAAGGTATGCTTGCCTTGTGTCATCCGCTTAACTCCAAATATTTCGAAAAAATAAAGTATGCGTTTTCTTTGCATAGTGTTTTATAATATCTGTCAACAATTAATAACGTTACACAAATACAACAAGACAACAATTCAACAAATTACAACCGATTATCCGATGTCTAAATCCTTTCACTCATCGTCGGTTACATTCAATTTGTATGTAATATAACTATAATATTACAAGTTGTATGTAATATTACTATAATATAACAATTTGTATGTAATATTACTGTAATATTACAATTTATATGTAATATTTATGTAATATTACCATTTGTATGTAATATTACTATAATATTACAATTTGTATGTAATATTACTGTAATATTACAATTTGTATGTACTATTACTGTAATATAACAAGTTGTATGTAATATTACTATAATATTAAAATTTGTATGAAATATTACTATAATATTACAATTTGTATGCAATATTACTGTAATATTACAATTCGTATGTAATATTACTGTAATATTACAACTTGAATGTAGTAGTACTATAATATTGCTATTTGTATGTAATATTAGTATAATATTACAATTTGTATGTAATATTACTGTAATATATCAATTTGTAAGTAATATTACTATAATATTACAATTTGTATGTAGTATTACTGTAATATAACAATTTGTATGTAATATTACTATAATATTACAATTTGTATGTAATATTACTATAATATTACAATGTGTATGTAATATTACTGTAATATTACAATTTGTATTTAATATTACTGTAATATTACAATGTGTATGTAATATTACTATAATATTACAATTTGTATGTAATATTACTGTAATATTACAATTTGTATGTAATATTACTGTAATATTACAATTTGTATGTAATATTACAATAATATTTCAATTTGTATGTAATACTAATATAATATTACAATTTGTATGTAATATTACTATAATAATACCATTTATATGTAATATTACTATAATATTACAATTTGTATGTTATATTACTATTATGTTACAATTTGTATGTAATATTACTGTAATATTACAATTTGTATGTAATATTACTGTAATATTACAATTTGTATGTAATATTACTGTAATATTACAATTTGTATGTAATATTGTTATATATTCGTTATCATCGAGGTTATCCTTGAGGGGCACTTTTTACGTTTGGTGTATAACATCAAAATGTATTCGTGTGATTGTCTCTAATATAAATGGTTGTGTGTTTGATTATCATAAAGGAAATCGTGTGTGTGACATGTAATTTCTGAACCTACCTCTGCTTCTTCAAAACGGACCATCTGGAAATTTCTCATCCTGGAGGGAGACTTGATACCTGTTTGACGAAGATTTATCACTCCAAGACGATGAAATGGTTTTATAGTTTTTATTTCACTTTCCCCAGAGGTCCTGCAGAAGTGGAAGTGAAATCGGCTTGTGTGGGTTCTTCTTCACACACGTCAGCGTTCGTCTCCCCCCTCCCCAGTTAAGAGGGGGAAACCACGGAAAAACGTCCGTCTTGCTCAAATCAAATCTCACAGATCTAGCCAACTTGCCTGACCACGTCACATATACGTAATCTGGTCAGCTGACCTTTGGTTCTGGTAAACGTGTCTACATGCTTGCCAGTCGGTTTGCCTCAAACTCCACACTGGACCCTTCCAACCACCCCCTACCTTACTTTCCTATGCGGACAGATGCCACACTAGACGATCTGAAAACCACCCCTGCTCAGGTGCATGCTATCATAAAAAACCTTGACACTTCAAAAGCATGTGGACCCGATCTTATCCCAGCTGTGCTATTAAAAAAGTGCTCAGCCGAAGTAGCTCCAGTTCTCTCCAAACTCTACAACAAATGTCTTAATGAAGCTTGCTTTCCGGGCTGTTGGAAAACTGCTTCTGTTGTACCAGTATTCAAGAATTCTGGCGAAAGGACAGACCCATCAAATTATCGCCCCATTAGCCTCCTCCCACTTTTTGCCAAAATATTTGAGACCATAATTAACCATGCTCTAGTCCATCATCTTACAGATGCTAAACTACTGACTGACAAACAATATGGATTTAGACGAGCCCGTTCCACAGCAGACATCCTCACTGTGATCTCTGAACGTATATACCATTCACTAGACAAAGCGGGGGAAGGCAGAGCGGTAGCTCTAGATATATCTAAGGCTTTTGACAGGGTATGGCATGAGGGTCTCCTCAGTAAAATCAGATCATACGGTATCACTGGTAGAATACTTAACATAATTAAATCCTTCTTAGATAAGAGAAAAATCCAGGTAGTCCTCGACGGTCGCACATCTAAACAATATGATATAAATGCGGGGGTGCCCCAGGGTTCTATCCTTGGACCTCTATTGTTCCTGATATTCATAAATGACCTCCCCGACAACATTGCCTCTGAGATGGGTATATATGCTGATGACACTACACTCTATGGCAGACACGACAGGAAGACAAATGAACACATTTCTAAAGAAATGGCAGAAACACTAGAGGAAGACCTCCAATCTGTAGTGGAATGGGGACAAAAGTGGTTGGTCGCATTCAATGCTGCCAAGACTAAACTAGTTTCATTCAATAATTACAAGAAACCCTCTCTACCACCCATAGCAATGGCCAACGACTCTTTATCTGAAAGTCCATCTTTCAAACTCCTTGGCCTAACGTTCACGGGAAATATGAGTTGGAACAATTACATTGAAGGCATTGCCAGGGCCGCTGCAAGAAAGGTAGGCTCTCTCTACCGTGCTAGAAAACTACTAACACCCGAAAGTATCCTGTACCTCTATAAGGCCACCATTCGCCCATGTATGGAGTATTGCTGCCACATCTGGGCTGGTGCATCTGCTACTAGTCTCTCGCTCCTTGACAAGGTTCAAAAGAGAGTCGCAAACCTGATAGGCCCTGAACTGGCATCTAAGCTTCAGCCTCTGTCCCATCGACGAAATGTTGCATCTCTCTGCCTTTTCTACAAGTATTTTAGTGGTGAATGCTCTGACGAACTGCAATCACTTGTGCCCCCACGACGCGAGCACCCTCGACAAACCCGACAGGCTACTAGATCCCACCCCCACACTGTAGAGGTCCCTAGATGTAAAAGATCTTTTTACTCCAATAGTTTCTTCCCCAGAACCGCAAGACTCTGGAATTCCATTCCAGGTCCCTGCTTCCCCAACAGTACTGACGTGCAGAAGTTCAAGTGTAACGTGAACCGACACCTTGCTGCCCAAATCCCTACATAGTACCCCAGTAGTTGTTGCCCCTGATAGTAGCCCCCTACACCAAAGTGGCAATTTGCCTTGTTTGGGGTGAAAATGTAATAAAAAAAAAAAATAAAAATAAAAAATAAAAAAAAACTCCACGTTTACTCACCTCGCTCTCTCTCTCCCTCTCCCTCTCTCTCTGTAACAATATTACTGTAATATTACAATTTGTATGTAATGTTACTATTATTTCATGAGCAAAGCTTCTTTCTTAGAACTGCACGCCTGTGGAACTCTGTTCCGTCTGCCTGCTTCCCTCCGGACTACAACTTGGATGTCTTCAAGTCTAATGTTAACAAATTCCTAATGAACCGCCCCCCTAATTAAACACTTCATAAAATCTCCTCACTAACGTGATGTACTTACAATAACCCTTATCCCTGAGTGGCTTCTGGGCCTTGATAAGTGGTGATCACTGTGTAAAAAAAAAATATATATATATATATATATATATAACAATTTGTATGTAATATTACTGTAATATTACAATTTGTATGTAATATTACTGTAATATTACAATTTGTATGTAATATTACTGTAATATTACAATTTGTATGTAATATTACTGTAATATTACAATTTGTATGTAATATTCCTATTATATTACAATTTGTATGTAATATTACTATTATATTACAATTTGTATGTAATATTACTGTAATATTACAATTTGTATGTAATATTACTGTTATATTACAATTTGTATGTAATATTACTATTATATTACAATTTGTATGTAATATTACTATTATATTACAATTTGTATGTAATATTACTATTATATTACAATTTGTATGTAATATTACTATAATATTACAATTTGTATGTAATATTACTATAATATTACAATTTGTATGTAATATTATTATTATATTACAATTTGTATTTAATATTACTGTAATATTACAATTTGTATGTAATATTACTGTACTATTACAAT